>NC_136515.1:32045032-32380032 GCF_053919585.1 Euprymna scolopes
AGTTAGTCTGAGTGTGTATTCACCAGAAGCCACCGAAGGCCGCCGAGAGCAATGTTTCTCCAGCAAAGACTCTCTTATTTGACACCATTATGTAAATATCCTGTAAATATACCTTTTCCTAATACACTTCTTATTTGATCTACCTTTGTTTGTTGAGTCGTCATTTGTATTGCTTTCTATGTTACTTGTTTCAACCTGCAAACTTAACAGTGACGACAAGGATGAACGTCAAATATAACAGTTTGACGAAGAAATGGAAAGAACTCACTAAAAAAAAAAAAAGTACAACGCAACGGTTGACCTTTCTAAGGAATACAAGTTTTGACAAACGAAATAGTCGTAAAAACGGATTTTATGCTAAAGAGAAGTTCGACTCAAGTGGAAAAAATGAATAATTCAGCGAACATTGGAAAACTGTAAAATATTTTCCTTGCGAAGTACAACACTAAAAGAAAGAAATGGTTGTTTCCCAAATTGCAAGAACAAAAACTACATTCAGGTTAAAAAAAAAAAAAAGTAACCTCGATTAATAGTATTTTATTTACTAAAATACTAGTCGGAAAAAAAAGAGACAAACCAAAGCCTTTAATTGCAGTCTCAAAGAAAAAAAAAAAAACTCGAACGTGGCAAAAAAAAAAAACTCGAACGTGGCAAAAAAAAAAAAAAAGTGATGATTTACGCCGTTTCCCGTGGAATCCATCTTAAAAAAAAAAAATAACAAACTGTAAAAGTGAATTTTTGTAAAACGACAAACAGATTCATATTACTAAATTACGAAGAACAGATTCGTATTACTAAATTACAAGGAAGTAACATACGAAGAAAAAAAATGTTCACCAGTGGATTTCCTAAATTGCTGTAAATACCAACTAAAGACTTTTTGGTAAACCAAATTTTTCTCTTCGGTATAAAAAAAAAAAAAAAAATACCACAGTTAAACTAAAATCAAGGAAAGATTTTTTTTTTAAACTAAAGTTGTCACTGGATAACAGATATAAGACAGTAAAACGTCACGCAAAAAAAAAAAAAAAAAAAAAAAATTTAAATGTAGTCCATACATTTTATTTTTTTCAATTGTGACTCGAGTTGAAAAACTTTTTTTTTTCTATGGAAAGAGTTGTACTTAAGTTCGGCTGTTATTTATTAGGAAATGCCTAAAACGGAAAAGTAAATCGTATTTTGTGGGTTCAGCAAAAGCCTCAGTTCTTATGTTGTGGTTGGATGAGCTTGACTCGCTAGCGAATTGAGAAAATATTATTCGAGCAGCGATATTACTATTGAAAACAGGAACTATGAACAATTTTTTTTGCAACACAAGCCATTTTATATGGTACGGATATTGTGTTGCATGTGAAATTGTACAATTTTTCTTCGTAACTGCATTACTGCTACTGAAGGATACAAAAAAAAAATAAAATGGAAGATTTATCTAGAATGTTAATGTAATTTTTGCAGATGCAACAAAAGGCGCAATCCGAGCTAGATGCACGTAGAGAGGAGAAATTAAATGGCAAATGGAACAAGAAGAAAGGCAGAAGAAATTACAATTTGAATATGAAGAAAGGCAAAATGAACGTTTTGCTAAAACACTGGAAATATTAAAGACTAATCGAGAAAATGTCGACAGTACTAATTTCTCGCATACAATTATATTTAATAGCATGGACACATTTAATTATGTGCCGGAGGAAAAAAAACTTTTGAAGCATACTATACAAAATACGAGGATGTCTTTCAACTGGACTGCAAAAGTTGGCCAAATAGCCAAAAAGTGAGCCTTTTACTCAGTAAGTTGGGTGTAAGAGAACACAGCAAGTTCGTAAATTATATACTACCTAAAAAACTACGGAATTAGATTTCATGGAAGCTGTAAAATTACTAAAAGAATTATTTAATCTGAATATATCTCTTTTTTATAAGAGATGGTTGTGTATGAATCTAAGGAAGATGGACAACCAAGATTATTTGACATACGCATCATTTGTCAATAAAAACTGTGATAATTTTAAGCTAGCGAAACTAACAGTAGAAGATTTCAAATGCCTAATCTTCGCACAAGGGTTAGTCTGCACGAAAAATGCAGAAATACGCAGACGAGTGTTATCTAAGCTGGAATCTGAGCAAGATTTAACACTTCAGAAATTAGCAGTGGATTGTGAAAGGGCCATTACACTAAAAAAGGATTCAAAAAGATAGAAGAATCCGGAGTGACATATGTAAGAAAGGTTAGAAAACCATACACACCAACCAAGAACTATACAAATAAAAGCAGTCAAAACGGAACGAGATATTCCAAATATAATAATTATAATAAAGAATATAACAAGTCTCTTCCTAGATATAACTGTAAGAGATGCGCAGAAAGACATTGGAAATCGGATTGCCCTTATAAGAAGAAAAAATGCTACATTTGCAAGAAAGTCGAACACAAAAGCGATTGTTGCAGATATAAAGATTTCACCAGAAAGAGAGTACAGCAAACAAAATCAAATGAAAAATTAGACAAAAATCGGCGGAAATATTTAAAACGCCAATAAAATTATAACTGAATTCAGGATCCGATATTTCTATAATAAACTTGAATACATAGAAAAAGTTGGGTAAACCAACCATGATGAAAACAAGTAAATCAGCTCGGACGGTAACTGGTGGTGAGATAAAATTTGAAGGAGAAGTTATCCTTCCAATAAAATTGAAAGGGATTACGAAGAAATTAAAAATGTCCGTATTGAAAAATAGCGAAAACCTGTTTGGAATAGATTTAATTGAGAAATTTGGACTCTGGGATAAGCCAATTAATACATTCTGTAAAAAATAGAATGTACTACTCCAACAACAGAAAATATAAAAGAGGACTTAAAAAAATTATTCCCTGATGTATTTATGACTAAATTAGGTTGTTGCAATAAATTTAAGGCCTCGTTTGAACTTAAAGAAAACACCAGCTCAATTTTTAGAAAAAAGCGAAACGTTCCATTCGCTGGGTTGAAAAAGATTAATAAAGAATTAGACAGAAAGGTGAAATCAGCATTTGATAAACTATTGCCAAGATAGGCAATTGTCCGAAACACTACACACATGATAAGAAAGAAATATAACTCGGGAGATCGAATATATTTCAAGTGCTACAGGAATAACACTTCTTACTGGGAATGTGGAGTAGTGGATAAACGCATTAGTGATTGTACATACATGATTAAAGGTCCACAGAATATACATAAAAGGCACCTGAACCAAATAAAAAAACGCCACATTCAAGATGATGATTATACAACAGCAGTCAAAGAGGAGGAAACCATGGACATCATATACGAATCCTTTAATTTGGAACCGCCTCAATATACACCTGAACCCCGAAGATCAGGTAGAAAAAGAAAGTTTAATGAACCATTAATGTTAAATCCCAAGAGAAAAAGATATTGAAATCTGTGTGACTTCAAATCTTAGGAGGAGGGTGTTGTGGTGGCACACATTCATTTGCATATGTGGATAGTAATTACACATAGGAAGACTCAGTTAGTCTGAGTGTGTGTTCACCAGAAGCCACCGAAGGCCGCTGAGAGCAGATATGTTTCTCCAGCAAAGACTCTCTTATTTGACACCATTATGTAAATATCCTATAAATATACCTTTTCCTAATACACTTCTTATTTGATCTACCTTTGTTTGTTGAGTCGTCATTTGTATTGCTTTCTACGTTACTTGTTTCAACCTGCAAACTTAACAATTTCCTTTTGCATTTTTCATTGCACGTGGATTCAGCAATTGTAGCCTCTTTGTAAGTTGAGGTATGTCAGGAACATCTGTCTAGGTTAGTTTTCCCATGAGTTTGAATACAAACTTAAATGTTTGAGGGAAACCTTCAGATTATCATTGAACCATTTCTGTGTCCTTTTGAGGGTCTTTTTCCTTTTGGCAGTTCACAGTAAAGAGCTGTTTTGGGAACCTTGAATCAGGCATGCGATATATATGACCTGCTAAATGAACTTGGCACTGCTGTAACCTTTGTGTCTGGTATCTTGTTTTGCCACTTGATTTTCAACAATCTATATATAATCTATGTTATAACTTCCCTCTTTAGTGTTCATACATAAAGTCAATTTCACAGTATATAAGGATTATCTGATACTGGAGATACTCATAATCGTATCTTATTTCCAAAAGAGGGGAGATATAACATATGAGAAATATTTGGAATCAAGTCTCCACTTGCCGTTATTCAGATCATTTGAAACCATAGCAGCAAGTTTTAGTTTCCTTTTCCTTAGGCCAGAGGCTACAGGGGAGACAACCAAGCAAAAAATTAATTTATGTATTTCTGTTGTATTAAATGCTTGCTTTAATTTTTTTTTTTTTTTTTTTTTTTTTTTTTTTTCTCGTCCATAAATGTTTATCTACCAAGTTGATCTTAAATATTGTATAATCAATCCATTATATTATCATTTTCAGTCCCCCACCCCTAATTTCTAGCTCCCATCTTATCTCGCAATTACTTATAACGTCACCAACTAACTTCGGAAGAACCCCCCCCCCCATCCGATTTTGTTTTATATCATAAGTTGCTTAAAACGTGATTAGTTAAAGTTCAGAATAAAATCACGCTTTCTCTTAACGGTTAATTTAAAAAAAAAAAAAAATCTTCTGAACGCTATTAAAAGTTAAATTCTACACTAGTTTGGAGACGGAATGAGTTGTTGTGATAAGTGATTTTCTCTACTAATTCGCACTTTTTATTTTAAGATTCAAATATTAATAACTACATTTTATTTCAGTATTTAATTTATGTATTTCTGTTGTATTAAATGCTAGCTTTAATTTTTTTTTTTTTTTTTTTTTTTTTTTTTTTCCTCGTCCATAAATGTTTATTTATCTACCGAGTTGATTGCAAAAATAGATTACCAAATTGTACTCATTTTTAGTTCGTGGGAGGGGAATCTATCACCATACTTTCCCTTAAACATGTCCGTTGGACTTTTATTAAGTACAATACTTAATAGTTATTTTTTTTTTTTTTATTTTTTTTTTTTTTTTAATGGAGAGTAGAAAACGCATTGTGGATGCGTTATCGGCAGCTCCTGTTACTCTCGCTTCTTCTTATTTGTCCCTCAGTCCTCATTTTTTAAATGAGTGATTTTTCTGACAAAGGGAGAAGAAAAAGCTGTTTTCTAGGTTGGCAGTATTTTTGCGCGAACAGTTGGCAGAGTTGGTGGAAATTTTCTGTTTCTATGTCTATCCTTGTAGCCATGTCACTAGTAAGGGTGCTGGAGGTAAACGTTTTGTCTGGGCTGACGTTATCCGCCTGATAGTCAGGGACCTGAACCTTGGATTAACCACTAAGGAGGCTGTCCTATCAGCAGGTGCAAAGTACTGGGGCTGCTGTATTGCCATTTGGTGAATGGAATCTGGACCATGCAGTAGCTTCTGGTGGGGCCTCTCGATGCCATACTAGTGGGTAATTGTTACGGCTTTACCTTATCATGTGGTACAAAAAAAAAATTCTTCGTTTCTTTTTCTCTCTTAGTTTCCCCTCTCTGTCCTGCTCTAAGTAAATCTGTCGACCTAGTCCACAAATTCCAAAATTTCATCATGACAAGTTTCAAGAAAAAATACACGATTAAACCCGGTTCTCCAACTTCCAACGTAGACCCCTACTACCATGTCTCCTTCTCCAACATCAGGGGTCTACGTTCTAACCTTCCAGAGGTTGAAACCCAATTACAGGAGACTAAACCAGACCTTTTATTTTTAAGTGAAACTGGCATTGGACAGGCTATTTCCCTTGATGAGTTTGCAATTACAGGATACTCTAACTTAACTTCTAAATCTGACCCCCAAGATCGCCATGGGCATGGAATATGTGCCTATATAAAAGATAGCTTTCCATGTGGGAGGGACATCTCCAGGGAAGATCCTAACTTACCCTATATGTGCTTCCGGGTTGCTTTAGCTCACACTACTGCATTTATATTTACTCTCTATCGCCCCCACAACAGCGGAGTTACTATCTTTCAAAGCATATCTGAGAAAATTGACCAAGTCCTTTCTACTTATCCTTCAGCTAACATTCACGTATGTGGAGACTTCAATGTTCACAACGTCGAATGGTTGACCCACTCAAACAAGACCGATGATGAGGGGAGGTTCTGTCATGATTTCTCCATTGCCTATGACCTCACTCAGATTGTGCAGGAACCTACCCGTGTGCCCGATAATGACGGCCAGTATGCAAGCCTACTAGACCTTTTTCTCACAACTTGCCCTGAACTATGTTCA
Organism: Euprymna scolopes; assembly: GCF_053919585.1. Classification (NCBI taxonomy): domain Eukaryota; kingdom Metazoa; phylum Mollusca; class Cephalopoda; order Sepiida; family Sepiolidae; genus Euprymna; species Euprymna scolopes. Next base: position 32,051,306 of record NC_136515.1, read on the forward strand.
GTTTCTGTTCTGTCGCCTCTTGGATCTTCCGACCACTCTGTTGTATCAATTAAGATAAAAATGAAATGTAATAAGTCCCCAGACGTACCTCTTCATCGTACAGTATATCGATACACTAAGGCTGACTGGGATAGCTTCCGTACATTTATATCTGATCTACCTCTGCATTCCATGTTTAAAAAGGATGTGTCCTCTATAGTATTAGACCTAACTGAATGGTTAATTGTAGGTATTACCATTTCATACCCTCGAAAAAGTTTCAGCAAAAACCTAACAGCCAGCCATGGTTCTCTCCAGAATGTGCTGCTGCCATTGCGCACAGAAATCACTTTTTCCACTGCTTCAAACGTAATAGATGTATGGAAACTAAAGCCGTTTTCAGGACTGCCAGCAACCATTGTAAGAAAGTAATAAGGAACGCAAGAGAGTTATATGCTCAATCTGTTAAGTCCAAAGTAGCTGAGCAGCGGCTTGGTTCCCACCAGTTTTGGCAAATAGCAAACAGAATCCTGAACAGAAGCGTGTGCTCCATCCCAACTATTATCAATGGACCTGAGGTAATCTCGTCAGCATCAGACAAAGCCAAACTCTTTGTCAAGAACTTTGCAGCTAATTCTACCCTTTGCGACCAAGACCGCCAACCCCCAATATTTCCTCTTGTATCAGAAAACACGCTACGTGATATACGTATATCTGTACGTGATGTTGCCAAGCTAATCAAAAACCTTGATTCCAGTAAAGCAACTGGCCCTGATGGTATTCCAATTATAGTACTCAAAAAACTTCAACCTGAACTAGCGCCCATACTTACAAAACTGTTTAAACGTTGTCTTAAGGAGAATAGTTTCCCATCTCCCTGGAAAATCTCATCAGTATGCCCTGTATTTAAGAATTCAGGTGATCGCTCATCCCCCTCTCAGTACAGGCCAATAAGTCTCCTGTGCGTCATGAGTAAGTTGCTAGAATCTGTATTAAATACAGAAGTAATCAAACATCTCAACAAAAATAACCTTCTTAGTGACACTCAATATGGTTTCCGTTCTGCTAGATCTACAGCAGATGTCCTTACAGTTATATCGCATAGGATTAGCAAATCTCTCGACGGTAGCAATCTTTCTAGGGCAATTGCTCTTGACATATCTAAAGCCTTTGATAGGGTATGGCATAAAGGTTTACTTCATAAGATCGCTAGCTATGGTATAGCTGGAAAAGTCTTCTCAATTATTAAATCATTTCTTTCTGATAGGTTCATAAGAGTAGTAGTTGAGGGGCAAAAATCAGAAGCTCACAGTATTAATGCCGGTGTCCCTCAGGGATCCATCCTGGGCCCAACTCTTTTCCTAATCTACATTAATGATCTTCCAAATCATATCCTTACATCATTTGTAGACATTTATGCTGACGACACTACCATTTATGGTACCACATCTAAGACAGTAAACGAGCAAGTTCTCTCCAATTCTCTCTCCTCTGATCTTGAGCACGTAGTACAATGGGGAAAGGAGTGGCTGGTTACTTTTAATGCATCTAAAACCAAGCTTCTCTCTTTACATCATCAACATTCTAATCCACATTTGTCATCAATTGAAATGAATGGCTCTCGTCTTCAGGAGGCCTCAAGTTTTGACAAGCTTCTGGGCTTGACCATTACTCCTGATCTTAAATGGAACACGTATATCAAATCTGTTGCCAAGGCCGCTGGAAAAATGGTGGGATCTTTCTATCGATCCAGTAGATATCTCACTGCTGATGCAGTCTATATAAGAGCCAGGTACGTCCAAGGATGGAATACTGTTGCCACATCTGGGCAGGAGCTGCTAGAAAGGACTTGGCCTGCCTTGATAGAGTTCAAAATAGACTTCGTAGCCTCGTAGGAGATGTCCTTTTCTCCTCCTTGCAACCTCTATCTCACAGAAGAGATGTTGCGAGTTTGTTTCTGATGTATCGTTATTTTCATGGAAAGTGTTCAACTGAGCTTCAATCTATGGTCCCCCCTCGCCAAACTTTCACAAGAAACACTCGTCTAGCTGTAAACACTATCAATAATTTCCCCCACTCTTTATCTGTCCCTAAACCTAAACGTAGATTCCATGAACAAAGCTTCTTTCTTAGAACTGCACGCCTGTGGAATTGTCTTCCGTTTTCCTGCTTTCCGGCTGACTACAATATGGTTTTGTTCAAGTCTAAAGTAAATAAGTTCTTGATGAGCCGTTCCATATAAGTTATTAAATTTACCAAATTTTCATTACTAATGATTACTATATTGACCAACTTCTACTGTACACTCTTTAACCCTTATCCTTGAGTGGCCTCTGGGCCTTGATAATGTGGTGATGCCTTTGTAAAAAAAAAAATAAAAAAATTAAAAAAAAAAATAAAACCCTAAGCAAAATTCATCCCAAAGCAGCAAAACTAAAGCTGGTTCGCCAGGACACTATATATACAAATATAGGCAAATTTGGGCATATTTTATTAGTTTGAAAATATAGTTTTTATTTTTAACAACTGTCATAAAAATTTTTATGATAGAATAGTATTATAATCTTCAAAAAGCCTGCAAATTTTTATGAAGTTTCATCCCATAAAACTAAAGATATGAGCATTTCAATATTCAATTTGGCTACCAGTATAGATATATCCATATATATATTTTGGCAGTAAGTCATTATTTAGACACGTCTGATTGAACACGACAGAGTTATTCCTTTTCCTGATCTTTCTGGATACTTTTCTATTTGCCAAGCTGTCTTTTTAATTTTTTTGGCAGGCATTATAATATTATATACAATGCCGCCTAAAAGTTGTTTGGCCATATTTTTCTCAAGCGCTTTCTATCGGTACATTTGACTATCATCAGGAGCAATTGTTGTTTTCTTTTCCTTTGAGGCTTGGTGTATTTATAATTTTTTTTTTAACTGGCTGTAAAAGTAGGTGCAGGAGGGTTGGGAGCAAATTATTTTTTATTTTATTTTCGATTTTCCTATTTTACAATAAGCAATAACTTTCCCAATAAAACCATCTATAAACACATAAAACTCTATTTAAACTTACTTCACAATAAAAACATAAACCCCAACCCTAACAAAAATGACACCATCAAAGTATACTATAAAAACCAACTACAAAACAGATGAAAAAATAATAAACTTAATTAAAAGTTACACCAGACCCACCAACCAAAACAAAAAAGTCAAATTAATAATTTAAAACTTCCAATTTAATAATTAAAAACAATAACAATACTAACACCACACTAAAACAAACTAATGTAGTGTATGAATTTATTTGCCCCTTTGAAAAATATCTCTGAACTCATTCTATAAACTCATACAAAGCATACATAGGCCAGACAACAACACTCTCCTGACAACTAACCTATCATTTAGCTGACAATAGTGCCATAAAACAACACCAAACATCCCACGATAAAAACCTACAGTCATCCAACATTAGAAATATCAACTAAAAATACTAAAATTCGATATCTTAACAACTGCACATGACAACTAAAATTACTAGAAGTCATACTTATTAAAAAACTACAGCCCATTTGAACCGAATCTTATTTAATACTGGGACGAATATATTAACAGTATTTAATAACTAACATGAAACTAAATTAATAAACTATAAACTAAAAATAAAATAATTTGCCCCCAACCCTCGTGCACCCACCTTATAGCCAATTAAAAAAAGAAAAAATTATAAATACATGGCCTCAAAGGAAAAGAAAAGGAAAAGAAAACAACAACAATTGCTCCTGACGATAATTGGATGCACCGAAAGCGCTTGAGAAAAATATGGCCAAACAACTTTTGGGCGGCATTGTATATAATATGCCTGCCAAAATAAAAAGACTGCTTGGCAAATAGAAAAGATATCCAGAAAGATCGGTAAAAGGATGTTGTGATCAATCAGACATGTCTATATATATATATATATATATATATATATATATATATCAGTGGCAACTCTAGCCTAATATTGCTACTCATGCCCCCCCTGACCTCTGTCAACTTCATTTCCCAACCCGTGGTCCGTGGACCCAAAGTAAGTCATCATATTTGCTATTGCATGATTCTCCATTGTATAGCACAGATTGACTAACGTACCTTACCTTGTCAGCATCAGTCCATGATTGTCCTGATTTCGGTGTGAAAAGCAAGCAAGACCAACAATAGAGTTTTTCCTCAGATTTACTCGCACATAACCAGTCAATGTCATTAAACCATTTGGATTGGAACGAACGAGTTCTAATCTTATTCACCAATAAAGGAGTTGGGTGCCCAACTTTGATGATTTCTCTCTTCTCGGCTACATTTCTCTGGCCAAACAATCTATCTTTCAGGTCTAACACAATATCCATTTCCATTATATCTAATTTTAAATCCAGATCATTAACAGCAAATGCAGTATAACTTTTTTTAATGTTTTAGAGAATAATCTACTTGCACAGGAAAATTAACCCGTGACGTTATACGCAAAATACAGGGAACTTCCAAAATGTAAATTCCATCTGATGAATCTTGAAACAGGATATCTTGACCAGTTGAAGTTATTTGTGGAAACACTGAGAACATTGAAAATCTTAATTTTATCCAAAAATTCTAAGATACAACAAATTCGTAAATAAAGTCCGTGATAAAATTGAATGTATTGTGGTTTAAATATTTTCGGCAACTGAAGTAATGTTCTCCAAAAACGGCGATTAAATTTTCCCATAGAAGAAAAGGTAATATTGATGAATAAAGTTGGGTTTAAATAACTGTGAAATGATGGATGCAGCAAAAAAAGTTACATACAGGACCTTTATGAAAAAAAATTACAAAAGTATTTACGTACCACTACGGAATTCTATGAAGGTTCATTGGTTTGACGGGTTTTCTTAGTATTAATTAGGTATGGGCAATTAATGGCTGCTTCGGTAAGGGGGTATGGTTTTTAACGCCGGTTAATCATAATAAATTTTAAAATTTTCGAGTACTTTTTTATTGTATTATATATTATATTGATTATAGTTTAAAGTTAATTTCTCAAAGAAAAAAAGTGTGTGAAATAAAAAAAAATACATGGAATAATTTTATCTCAAATCTGAAAAATCCTAGATTCCACATAAAAATTCATTATGACAAAGATCGTGTTTACATTTTTCTGGCAAGAAAAATATAAGTTTTCTGGAATTATTTCCAAGTATTAAGTTAAAGTTTTAAGATAATGAATTAATACAATAAATGTACTTAACTTTTGCAAAAAAAAAGTAATAATTATCGAAAAATGTATCACTGGTAGGAAAGAGACTCGTTCATCGTATCAAAATAAACTCTGGCGACAAAATTTAAATATGTAAAGAAGGACAAATTAGACATAATTTATGTCTTTATTCCGGCATACCAAGCAACTTTTTTTTCTTTTTTTGAGTTGAAGACCCTCCTTCCTTCATTTAAAAATACATTAATTATACTACTGACAATTTATTGTTTGAAAAAAAAAGTTAGCACCATCATTTATTAATATTAATACAGAATTACAATTGGTTAAGAAAACAATTTATAATCATTGAAAAAATTACACACTAAAAAAAAATACAGACTTACGTAAAAATTTATCATAATGTTTATGTTAAATGTAAAGTTGATAAACACAAACAGGCATGTAGTTGAAAAGAGGAGGAGAGTGGGCAAAACAGACTGGTTTTCTTTTCAACTCTTTGCATCCGTAATTACCAACATGGAACGTACGTATAATTTTTACCATTTTTTATTAAATTATTTTTCTATGTTCCTGTTTTTCAATTTAATTTTTTTAACTTTATTTTCCAAGATTATATGAACATTATTTTATGTTGATAATTATACGTTCTTGCGTTCAATGGAAATATTAGAATCTTACATGTAAAGATTATGTTAAAAATGTAAGCGTAAAAAAAGTAGAAATAATTTTTTTATGAAAATATTAAATGAACAATGCTGAATTCAATGATAATATTGATAGTTTGAGAAATTAATTTTTCTTCGAGTTATATAGAATTCATTAATACGGATTTCAGGGGCTTTTTCGTAATGTTCCTGTAAAAATTATTTTATTTTTATTGTTACAAATTACGATGCTTTATTTGCATAAAAAAGCAAAAATAAATTCTTGCATTTTTTATTTACTTCTGAAAACCATAACTTTAGTAAAGGTATTTTTTGTTTAAACAACATAATACATTTTCACTAAGATTTAAATAAAACTAATTAGTTCATTGTATTCCGAGGTCATTATTTGATAAATACTGAAAATGTCATTAAATTGGTTAATTTCCTGATTTTTGGTGAAAGGGAGGGGTCAAAATGTTTATACATTTTGAGCATCGGCATTCATTTTGCCCATACCTAGTATTAATATAAAATGACTTAAAACTCATATTTTTCGTAGATTTCTATGATTCAAAATTCACAAAAAAACATTCCTCAGTAAAAAAACTAACAAATTCACTCTCATTCAAAACCTGCTCTTTATTAATTAATAAAACAATAAATTCATCACTGATATTTACAATCATATGCCTGATTATATTTACACATAGCTATTCGTACTACTACATATTGGAACACTAGTAGTAATCGTTCTTCATGTGTTTATGCATACGTATGTGTCTATAGATCTCATTTTCTCTTCCCAAGACAGCTGTCAGCAGTAACAGGTGCTAAATTTTCTTAGACTTTGACTAGATTTTGTCACTGGCTACAGTGAAAAGCGAGATTTCTCTAACATTACTGTTATTATGAGAGGGGCACGGAATGCGCATGTTCAAGATTATAGCCGCTTTCAAAGTTCAATGGATCTGACGGTGGCCAGAAAGACCATCCGTTCAATACAGCATCATTGTATCATTCCCAGATATAATTATGAACTTTTGGCTACTTAGTTATTGAAACTTGAATAGATACATAATTTAATTGAGATCAGACTAAGTATGTTTGCTTGAAATTAATGGATGATTTTTAACCCATTTTGAATAACATTGACTGAGTTATTGGTTGTGCCGGGCACGAGTGGCACTAGTCCTATCTCCACCCCTGATATATATATATATATATATATATATATATATATATATATATATATATATATATATATATATACACACACCAACTTGTTTGGCAATTTTATATATATATATATATATATATATATATACACCAACTTGTTTGGCAATTTTATATATATATATATATATATATATATATATATATATATATATATATATATATACACACCAACTTGTTTGGCAATTTTATAAGTTCCAAATCTCAGTGACTATTGATCAGAATTAGACAAATAATGGCTCATTAGAAAGGTAATGATCTGAATCATGTATTGGGTTATGTGTAGCATTTGCCCTTAAGGTCACATATAAAGAGGATCATTCATCATCCAGAGCCTATTTTTAGCACCTTTTTACAGTTTAAAATCTTTCAATCATAGTCATTTGTTTTCCTACTTTTGCATATGAATTCAAAAATAGCTGATATTTCCCCAAAACCTCTGGCCTTTATGGAGAGGAGACTAAAACTTGCTGCTATAGTTTAAAATGATCTGAAATAACAGTAAGGGAAGACTTGATTCCAAATATTTCTCATATGTTATATCTCCCCTATCTAAATTTCAGTGTGTAAGGATTATTTAATACTGGAGATATTCATAATCATACCACATTTCCAAAAGAGGGGAGATAATATATGAGAAATATTTTAAATTAAATCTCCCTTACTGTTATTTCAGATCATTTGAAACCATAGCAGTAAGTTTTAGTTTACCCTCCATCAAAGAGGTTTAGAGGATATATATATATATATATATATATATATATATATATATAAAACTGAAATTGTCTGTCTACTGTATGCACATTTCCCTACTAAACTACTCTGTCAATTTTCAGACTACAGACTCGAAATTTAACATAAGGGATATTGCGATTTGGGAAAATCTTTTTAAATCGGTTTTCAGCTATAAACACAGTGGGCCCAGAGGTGGAAATAGCCAAAATAAAAAAGTCTCAACAAAGATTTTTACAGGCTATAAATGTCATCTCCATCCAATTTCTGAATCAACAAAAAAAAAATTAGGTCTCTAGCACATCGTGGAGAGATTCTATCGCAATTTGAAATCATGCCAAATTTGGTCACGCGTCGCGTCGCGGAACGATATGATTACGGCAAAGCTAAAAATTGCTGATCGGTTCAGATTACAAATTTCCTATGGTAGAAGAGGCAAAATACTTATGATTGTATCATCAATTGATTAATATACCTTTAGATATGTGATTTAGGCCATTCAAACTATATTTAATATGATAAAAATCCAAATTTTGGCCAAAAAATTATCCAAAATTAGCAAAAAATGACCGAAAATAGCCATATTTTTTGCAAAAAATGCACAATAATTTATGAATAACCCTGCAATTAGCAAGAAAACCGCTAATAGTGACATACTAAACCATATATGTTTTGAAAAATTTAGGATGAGATGGTTTAAAAAATGTTCAGTTTGACTTGTCACTATTAGCGGTTTGAATACGATTTATTGTTGAAAAATTACCTTGAAATTCAATTTATCTATATTTGGAGCCAAATTGGCGAAACAAGGTTTTTCGACAATTTTGAAATTCACATTGTTTAAGAACAAAACAAGGTTTTTGAGTTCTGTAAAAAATGGTATCTTTCCTCCATTGAGCTCTTTCCAGTGAATTCCATAGGAAATAACTAACATTCAATCTTTGTGTTGATGTGTTCTTTGTGTTGATTGTGATAATTTAGTTTAATCAACTTGCCTGCATTTAGAATTAGGATCATAGATCATTAGCAAGGGGAGGTAACATGGCATTATCTAGAGTTAGTACAATGCTGTTTCATGCTTTATCAATATCATCTTGTAATTGATTATCTGTATATCTCTATCAACAGATCAAAGATGGCATCCATTGTAGATGATGATCGCACAGCTGTTTCTGAGTACCACGTTTTCCACAGTCAATCATTGATGTGGCTTCTCAGATCAGCAGAAACAAATCTCCTGAGTATAAAAAATGTCTGCAACATTTCATGGACACGCATGGTATTAAGGAGTGTGAAGAAGTGACAACATTCTTTATGAAAGGTTGGAAGCGTTTCGGGCGTTTGAAAAATGCTAAAGTGGGAACCACTAAAATCCTCGAGCAAGCTTCAAAATTAACAACCGACTTTGAAAGAAAGTGTCCACCTTCAGTAGAACCACAAAAGAAATGCAGGAAAAGTTTTGTTGATTTGGGCTCCCGGATGAAGAAGGAAAGAACTGAATCTCTTCTTCAACACATCAGTGACTATGTCCAACAAGAATGCCCTGAATTGAGTGTCACCCAGCTACTTGGATATCTGATTCATAGAATTAACATTCAGTCCGAGAAGAAGATTGCCAAAGTCGGTCATGAGATCTTTACCTCCAGCATCACGAACGCACACTCCTTTGAAGTGGACGAGGCTATCGCTATTATGCACTTGCTGACACTTAGCAGGGACCAGATGAGGAAGATGAGAAACTTATTGGCTGCCAAAGGAATTTACTTTCCTACTAGTAATGAGTTGTTAGAGGGAAGAAAGAAACTCCGTCCAGTTATTTCTCCTATTCTCAACGACAGAGGAGTCCAGGTCCAGTACATAGATGTGGTTAAGATGACAATTTCATCGATTCTTGGTTTGGTTCCACCTGAAGAGATAGAGAAGAAGGATGGTATCCTGGAAATGGTCTTCAAAGATGGTTGCGATGGTGCAGATCAGCAGGTTGTGTGGAACTCTACAAATATACTTGATGCTGAAGAAAACATGTTCCAGTATGGTATTACACCCCTGAAACTCCAACGACGATTCAATGATAACACTACCAAAATTCTTTGGCAGAACCTCGCTCCTAACAACTGCAGGTCTCTACGTCCTCTCTTCTTGATAAGAGAAAAAGAAACAGACGAGGACCTTTTGAACTTTGTGATTCCATCTACTGATACTGCTCGAGCTCAACTGTTGTCAGAAGGAGTTTGCCTTACTGTCGGTGACCAAGGGTTTGATGTGAAGGTCATCATTCATGACGCCATGAAAGATCTGAAGTTCAAAAAGCTCATCTCTGGTCTGGGTTGAGCTGACTGCATCCTGTGCAAGTCAAAACAGGCAGATTGGACAAAGAGAGAGAAAGTTTTGGAAGGTTTCCCGATTAACAGGTCAGCAGAAAACATCCTAAAACTGTACAATCAACTTGTGGAAGAGGACGGTACCATCACAACCACAAGTGGAGATTTCGAAACACGTGAAGGACTTACCCAACAACCACTAACTACATCTGATCAATCAAGCATCACTGTTACACCCTCGTATATCAATGGAACAACATGGTTTCTAAAGGTTCTCTATCGGTGTAACTGTGACTATCAACACTGGGTTGAACATGCTGATCCGCGAGGAGAGCCCATTCGACATGCAAAAGATCGAGTTCTCGAAGCCATCTACACTGAGACTGGTCTGTATCTTGATAAGATCGATATTGCAGGAGGTAAAGGAGGCACTTCAACGAATGGACCCCAGGGTAGAAGATTCTTTTCTGAGGAAGTCATTGATGTTATTGAAAATTTGGTTGAAGATAAACACCGGGAAAACCTGATGCTTCTCCACCGACAACTTTCGACTGTTTTGTCCATTGTTTCGTGTACACGTAAAGTTGATGTAATCAAATTCAAAGCTCTCTACGATGAAACCTCCCTCCATCTATGTGACAATTTCCCATGGGTATTGATTAATCACACTCTACATGGCACTCTTCAGCACTCTGCTGAATTGATAACTCTGAATGATGGCTATGGTCTTAGTGCTCTCTCAGAAGAATGCCTGGAGTCCAACAACAAGGACATTCGGAACTTCTTACAATTTCGGACACGAAAAACTGACCAACCCAACAATTGACAGATGCCATGGCTCGACTTCTGAAACGTTCAGATCCACGAATAAACAGCATAGCAACACAGTTTCAGCCGAAGAAGTTCTGCACTGAATGTGGCGGTACTGACCACACAATTCGCTCCGTCGTCCGCAACAAGCGTTGGCTCGGAAATCCTCATTTTTCTCATGAAAGGGCTCAAATGGTAATATAAATGGATTGAAAATGATTTCAGTAGGCCCAATTTACCATCTAAACTAATTTAAACCTATTAAAACATAGTCAGAACAACTTCCATTCCTATTTCCAAACTTTGGCCATCTGGGCCCAGTGTGATAAAGTTAGCTGTCAAGAAGTCAAAGTTCAATGATTTAACCTTTGAAAACTCTACCAAATTCCTCCGCCAATTTTGGGTCTAAACACTTGAAATTTTACATGTAGGTTACCTGGACATGGATCAAACTTTTTAATTTTGATTTGAGCCCAAAACAATAAATGTTAAGGAGGTAAAAATTGGGGTCAAAGTTTTTAAAAAATTGACCTCTTCAGTCTCTACTCAGCCAATTTTTGGTCTAAACATTTTAAATTTTACAAAGTGCATTCAGATATAGGGCAAGCTTTTTCATCGTTTTTTTTTGGATGGAAATTTGGCTGCCAAGGAGTCAAAGTTCAAAAGATTTGACCTTTGCGGTCTCTAGCAAACTATTCCGTCAATTTTGGGTCTAAACATTTGAAATTTTAGATGTAGGTTAGTTGGACATTAGTAAAACTTTTTAATATATATATATATATATATATATATATATGTGTGTGGAATCGCAATTGTTTAGCTCACACAAAATAGTTAGATATCTGTTTATTGGAAAAGGATGAAATTTGTTTCTGTGAAAATTAAAATAAGGAATTTAATTGTCAATTGAAATTGTAAACATATTTTGTAAAGAGGTTATTTGAAAAATAGGTTACTGAACTCGGGGTCATGTCAAGTTTTGCAACATGACGCATGTCAAGGCAACGTGCTCGATGAGCACGTTTAATTATGTGATGACGAGTTCTCAATATAGGTAGAGTTTTAGATGCAGTCTGGGAGAAAGAGGGGAGAGAGAGCCGAGAGGGAGGTCAGAGACAGCCACTGACACCAAACCTTTGAAGCGAAGGTTAAAGAAAAGCCATGTAAAGAAACTTTGAATTCCTCGAGCGAAATCAGTCATGAAATAAAGGACATCAACATGTGTTTTTGTATCTGCGTCTCCATGTTGTTATTCAACAGAAAAGGTATTGTCCATTTATGTTATAAGAACCTTGATAAAATCATCATCTAAAAAAAAGAAAGTATATGTGTCAAAGTATAAATGTTATAGAGATACTTCGGTTAACAGAACTGTCAAAAGTATAAATGTCAAACCCTCAGTTTATCTATCTATATATCAAATCTCCTCTCATTGTGTAGTAACATGTACACTGTCTATTATATATATACAGAAGTGTCTCTCTCTTTATATATACCCTGTTTATGTCTCCAATATGCTATCTCCACAAACATGAATATCTTAAGACAATATGAACACTCCTAAGACTGTCTCTAGATAAAACACTAAGACTCCTCCTAAAACGAACAACAACAATACAGAATATACGTCATCTTAATAATAACACCCAGTATATAACACATATATATATATATATATATATATATATATATGCACATAAAGTTATGAACAGTACATAGGGCCCAAGCAAACCTGAGCTGAACTGCTAGTATATATATATATATATATATATATATATATATATATATATACTGGTAGCCAAATTAAATTTTGAAATGCTCATATCTTCGGTTCTATGGGACAAAACTACATAAAAATTTGTAGGCTTTTTGAAGATTATAATATTATTCTATCACCTCTCGTGAATTGACATTGTTAAATACCAGTGGCAAGTGGAGGCTTAGGACGACTGGAAACAAATGCCGAGATAAGAGGAAAGCACATACAGCACCTAGAATTCCCAAGTACTGGCCAGGCTCAACATTGCTTAACTTTGGTGATCTGATGAGAACTGGTGCGTCAACGTGAATATGTCGTACATATATATATGTACACACACATATGTATACACTTAGACCTTCCATTGCAGAAAACTGGAAGAATGGGCTAACCAACAGCATGCAGAGTATTTCCTGGATGAACTATCACAGGAATAGATAAAGAAGGCTCTGTAGATTGGCTTGAAAAAGGATCTCCTCACTATGATCAGGAGAGAATGATAATGGCCGCTCAAGATCAAGGTTTGATGACAAATGCTTTTAAAAAGATGAGTGTCTCAGCAATAACAGCAAGCGCAGGTTCCGCCACACAGAAGTAGAGAGTGTGAGCCACCTCACATCGAGTTGTAAAGTTCTGTTGGGGGGGGGGGCTATTATACAATGCGACACAATGGAGTGTGTAAATATCTCCACTGGAAAATCTGTAAAAACCTGAATATCCAATGTCGTAGCAAGTTGGAAATAAGTTATGCACCATCCACTATGACTACAAAATTCTTACAGCTACATACCTAGAAAACGGAGCTGTTAAGCCTGACATAGTGATATGGGAGAAGAGGGAGAAAGTGGCAACCTTAGTTGAAGTAAGCATCCCTAATGATGCTGGCCTTAACAGAGCAGAGAGAGAGAAAATAACAAAATACTAAGGACTTATGTACGACATGAAAAGAAACTGGAATCTTAAGAGAGTATCAATCATACCAGTCATTATAGGAGTAACGAGGTTATGAAAAAGAATTTCAAAAACTATCTGGTGAATCAAGTGCAAAAGAAATACAAACAATAGCACTTAAAGGGACAGTTAGAATCTTAAAAAGATCTCTCAGTTGGAGTAACTAAACTAATGGGAGAATGTTTGGCATCCGGTATAATGCCCCATCCCCAGGAAAAACACAATGATAAGAAAATAATTGCTATTGCTTGATTTTTATTTATTTGAATAAATTCGTAAATGTTGGTTTTAGTTTAGTCTTTGGAATCCATGATAAACCGTGATGCTTATCTCTAAATGAAGAAACAATGTACAACTTTTTTATTTTAAATTAATTCTTGTCTTTTCTTTATTTTAATTAATATTGAATAAAGTGAAGCTTAAATATAAATCGTGTTTGTGTTCATTAATTTTTTTTTTTTTTTTTCAAAACAAAAATTTTTTGTCCTTTTTTCATTATCACCAGTCTGACAGATCTTGCTTGTTTTGCCTATGTTGTGTGACATCATTTTCCAATTAACAAATCTTGTCTCTCGGTGGTGATGTAATAACACACAAGATGAGAATAATGGTAGTTCTACAGAATTTGAACCAAACTATTTGTTTTTCCTGAAGTTTTAGTTTGGCAAAAGTCAATTTGGCTAGATTCAAATTCATCAGATATGCAGGTTGTAAAGATAGCCTCTAATCCTTGCATGATGAAAAGGAACAACTGTTGATTACATTATACATAAATGATTGATTTATTAGTTTGATTTTCTTTTTTCACTAACAATTCTGGTTTGAAAGCTAGTTTCAGTAAAATTGTGATCTTTTCCGACCATGGTTTTTCTAATTAACGTAAACGTCTCTGTAATATGCCTTCTTCCAACTCAACCTCCAGTTCTCTTTACAGCTCCTTTTATGTGCTTGGTATAGTCTCATTTGTATAGAAACAGCCAGAGTCTGCGTTACTCACGTGTGGTTGTAAAGCACAAAACCAACTGCGAGTCGAGATTTTTTTTCCTGTCAAGTGATAGAAACCTACAAAGCATGCACGCTATTTTCAAGTAAGTTACGATTTTCTCTACACTCCCTCTTGATGTCATGATCACAATCAGGGCAACTGTCTTTGTTGAGTACTTCTTCAAAGATGGACGACACAGGCTTCACTGCGGTCCAAGTTTCAATAGACATTAATAGCTGGGAGGCTACTGGCATCAGAACCACTGTCCAGCAGATTTGAATTAAGATAGAGTAACTACACACAATTCTCAAAATCACTTTCCTCACCTGATGATAATTGCGTCTGTTTTACTGGTCAAAAGTGTTTAATGTGTTTAGGTACCCCATCAATTTTCATGGACAGCGGGCTGATCACTTCAGTAACACAACCAGTCATGTGCACCTGCCATGTAGGTTTTTAACCCAAATGATGTCTCCTTTTTTATACTTCCCTCTGGTCACCTCTGGTTCAGGCAGAGAGTTAGCCTCAACACCCTTTATTCAGATATCATCATGCATCAGCCAGTACAGTGGAGGGTGAAATGTCATCCTTCAGGGTGACGTTATGCTAGTAGACAGCCTCCAATATTGTACAATTCTTTCTGGCTGTGATGGTCTTAATGGTCCTATGACATCATTCTACAAATCTGTTTCCACTCGATGAGTAGGCACAGCGAAATCACAAATGCACATCCTAATTCTTTGCGAATTCACTAAAGGCCTTGCTCAAGGAAAACATTCTCCAACTGATGGATGACAATGGTCACATTTTGCAGTGGCTACCATATTGCAAATCTAGAGGGATCACAGTCGGTGATAGTAAATTCCCACCGTTGTGATGGATTATGTCCATTGTCAACTCTTCACGCTGAGTTTCCTTTATTCCAGCAAACAGGTGCCCGGTTTATCAATCAGCAGGTTTCACAGACTTTCACAACTGATTTAACAATTCCTTTAGACACTTGCAGATTAACAAACCTCCTGACGTATAAGGTCTGCTTCACATCCTGATGTCAACTTTGCAGATATCAGCTACCTGGTTCTCATCCAGTCATCTCCCTACCATTGCGCAACCATCAAGTACTGGTTCTTTTCCTTCCTTGAGCAGATCCATCCACCTACATGGCACTTTGGTGAGACTATCTGGACAGTTCTGATAGGACTTCACAAGTTTACGTCTATGGTCAATCCATATTTTTCTTTCGGCGATTGCACAGTTCCTGACCGTCACCTGACCAACTCACAATTACACAGAACTTTCCTGACAAGTGACCAAAAAACACCAATATTGCGGTTGGTGGGGGGGGGTATGTAGAGAATGGGAACGATTGATGAGATGGGTCAGAAAAAAGTGGAACACCGGTCCTCATCTGGTGTTATAAATACAGCGCTGGTCTCGGTCTCTGAAGACTGAAGTCCACTTTACACAATCCATACAGCAGTTTCCATCAACAGGATCTGCTTCTTGTACTCTGCTCGGTCTCTTCTAATATGTGACAGAGAGAAGGGTTTTTGATTCCATCATGCCAGTCGTTTGCTATTGCAGTTGCAACTGCCACCCTGAGTCATCTACACACAGGGAAGTAACTAAGTTTGCTGCAGAAAGAAAATACGCACTAGCGAGTCAATCCATCAGGGATTTCTGGAATTTGACTTCCTTGTTTCCATCGGAGGATGCCATCCTTATCCCAGACCTGCAAGTTAAGAACTCTTGCCCCGTTAGTCGAACTGGATCCTTGGAAACCAAACTATAGTGCAAAAAAAAACGTTGCATGCGCGATGCAGAAACTATGCTGATATGGCCCTTTTGATTCTATGGTCTTGAGATAGGATAGCGTCTATAATAGACTTTATAATAAGTGGTGCCACATTCAGCCAACCGTGTGAGACAGAAGTGCTGGATCCTAAAAATAACTTGTTGACATGTATTTGAAGATATGCATTTCGCAGATCCAGAAGTGACACATTGACTCCTTGTCACCAGCACTCTCTCAGTTTCTGCACACACACACTTCTGCATTCACAAAACCATTCAATTCACAGTAGTCAAGCACTGGGCATACCTTCTGCTTCTGCTCCTGCACAGCCACCATTAAGGGAATTAGAATCTTAGGTGGGCCAAATTTATCTTCAACATTATTGAAAACTATACAATAAAAATTAACAAAATTATAAAGATAAAGATATAACACAATCAGCCTTTATTTACACTTTTAACAAAATTAAAAAATGAAAGTTTCTATTCTATTTGAAATTTTTTTAAGAAATATGCTTATCTATCAGGTTGACAAGAAAGTTCTTGCCGTTTCTAACTTTTAAATTCAGATGAACATATCTTGGCCGAAACAAAAATTTCTTGATCAAAATAAGCACCATCAGAATGAACACACTTTTGCCAATGAAAAACAAGTGCCAATAATGTAAACATCTTGCATTCAAGTGGTAATGAAGTCACTGAAAGTGTTTTTGATGTTGCTTAGGTTTTTGAAGCATTTCTCCTGAAGAAAGTTGTCGAGATGCTTAAAAATGTTGTAGTCAGTATGTGAGAAGTTTGGAGAGTATGGCGGATTGTGATACTATAAAGTGGACCTGAGGTGGACGAGTCACTAAATGCTGAGAGGGGGGAGTAATAGACAAAGGAACAGGAAACATTAGGTAGGAAGTAACAAACAATGAATCTCTAGGTATTTTTAGATCGAGCTTTTTAGAGTTGACAGGACAATAGAAACCTACAGAGAAAACAGGGAAGGGCAGTTTCTGGTAGCCCGGGGGGGGGGGGTGCTCAGATACCAATGTAGAGAAGACAGTTAGTTGACAACTAGATGCCCGTCACGGCGGATGGGAGTTGGATAGTTTTAGAGTTGACTGTGAAACAGAAACAGAGACAAACGTAATATCGATAGAACGTGGAGAAAACACACACACAAGTCCAACAGTCAATTATATGTGAACATTGGCGTTTGTGCCTTTCCTTTCTTTGTTCCACGATTTATTATATTTCTACTTTTGTGAAACCACACGTGTTCCCATCGCCAGTCGCCAGCGAGAAAATGACGATCCGGCCATAAGAGAAATAGTCAAACGAAAAATCCACGATACACAGCATTGGGTTAAAATAGAATTTTTTATACCCCAGCATTGCAGTTCTGTAGCACCTTGAAATACATGCAGTTGAATTTCACACTTTAGGAATTACCATAATAAATCTTTTTTCATTATCAAATTTGAATGGTCAGAAACTAAGAAGATAAATATTACTTTTTGCAAATTTAATTTCTTTGATTACATTGCCTTTGATCAAGAATGTGCTACTGTTACAACATCATTTGTGTTTTATACTGTCTGTAAATCTCTTAATGTTGCAGTTGGGTATTGCAGATTCTGCTCATTGTTTTTATTATCAGATTGTAATAATTATTTCGCATCTTTCTTCTAGAGCAGTAAATTAAGAATATCTTCTGAAACAAGGAAAAGAGAGGGAGGAGATACATCATACATGAAAAGTGTTCCTCAATGTTCTTTTGGATTACTAATGAAGAGTGCATGTCACCGTAATCTTAAGCCATCTTACACACCAATAACTGCATTAGAGCATGATGTACGAACTGTACTCAAATTAAGAGCTGGTATCACATTCACTGATGAAACTGTTGCTAACATTTGCAGGTATCACGAACTTCATTTGGGGCATTACTTTGAGAAAAAATATACAAAGTGCTGCAACATCATTTTGAAGCACAAAAAGAAGGTAGAGGGTGATTGTGCTATCGAGTTAGACATGGCTGAGATGCTAAAGCAGAAGGGCTATCATGTTGTTCCTGGCTGGAAGCTTTGCCGTCACTGTGAAGCAGCTGCTAAGAAGTTAGAAGATTCAAGTGGAACAGAAGAAAGTGACAATCAAGACCTTGAAAATAAGTCACAAATTGAGCAAAAGAGAGAGAAACTGAATGACAGTCTAATAATGTTTGATATATCCCCTATAAAGACTGGTAGAATGCAGAAGTGCACAAAAATCAATATTGTCAGAGAGAAATTAGAAAGAAACTATGAAATGCAAGTAGAGGCAGCTGCCAAAGTCCTTAACATCTCTAGCCCTGAATTAGGAAGCCTTATTAGCAGCCAAACGAATCAAACGGATTTAGTGGCAAAGGCAAAGGATGATGATCGTTTGTTGGATGCAATGAAGGCCAAACTTGAGAATAAAGAAATGAAAACCAGTGAGAGGATCCAGATGATGACTTTAGCTCCGGAAAGTTGGTCTCGAAAAGAGGTGTCTGAATATTTCAATGTCTCTGAATATTTATATAGTCCATGAAGCACGGCAACTGAAAAATGATCAAGGTATTCTTTCATTGCCACAGAAGAAGGGGAGAGGTCTCTCAAAAGAGGTTATCAATTCTGTCTTGGCTTTCTATGAGGATGATGAATTTTCATGGTTAATGCATAGAGGAAAAGATTTTGTGAGCATTGGTAATAAAGTTTATGTCCAGAAACGGCTGCTATTATGCAATCTTAAGGAGCTTTACAAAGAAAGGTATCCTGAACACAAAATAGGTCTTTCAAAGTTCTGTGAGTTCCGTCCAAAATGGCATGTCACCGTCTTGACATCAGGTTCTCATTCAGTTTGTGTTTGCACCCAGCATCAAAACAGCAAATTGCTTGTTGGCTGCTTTGTTTCAGCTGTCAAGACTCAGCTCAGAAGGAAAGCTGAAGAATCCAGAAATTAATGTACCAACTGAAAGTCCCAATTTTAATATCACTTACAAAGATTTGATGGCCTTGGTAGTTTGCGAGACCAATAGTCTTGAATGTATGGTCCACATTGTCCTAAATGCCCAGGCTTCCCTGCTCTAGAGAAGTATATCAGAGATAAATTTACTGAATTGGAAATTGACGGTGAGGTGTGATAGTCAGTGGGAGAGTGTGGATAGGGCAATGCTATGGACACAGATGGCTGATGTAGATGACTTCATAGAGATGTTGGTATACAGTGTTGATAATCTAACAACCCATTCCTTCACAACAAAGAGCCAAGCTCAGTATCTAAAAAAAAGAAAAAGAAATAACTGAGACTGAATGCATCATTCTCCTGGACTTAGCGGAAAATTATCACTACATGGTGCAAGTTGAGATCCAGGGATATCACTGGAACAAAGACCAGTGTACCATGCATCCAGTGGTAATTTATTACAAAGATAACAATGGGAAACTTTGACAGATCTCATTATGCATCATTTCAGATGACCTTGAGCATGACATCTGTTTTGTGCATGAACTGCAAAGGATAGTGATGTTGTACATCAAAGAGAAATTTCCCTGGATCAAGAGTGTAGAGTACTTCAGCGATGGCTGCGCTGGCCAATATAAAAACTTTAAAGCATTTCTTAACCTTTGCCATCACTCATCAGATTTTGGAATTGATGCAACTTGGGCATTTTTTACAACTAACCAATGGCAAATCACCCTGTGATGGAATTGGTGGGGTTGTCAAACGCAAAGTTCTCCGTGCCAGCTTGCAAAGGCCAATAAAAGACCAAATACTCACCTTTCATGCTGTTGCAGACTTTTGCAGATCATCGATCACTGGTATCATGTTTCTAAAGATCGACAAAGAAGACATGGTTTCAGTTCAAGAGAAACTTCAAATGAGATATAAACTGGGAGATACTGTGCCTGGTACAAGGAACTGTCACTATTTCAAACCTGTTAATGTAGACATTGGTTACCTCCCTTGCTTCAGTTACATGGTTACCTCCCTTGCTTGTGGTGATATAAATAGGAGTCGGCCATCTTGGTTTAGTCAGTTCGTTCGTACAGTTTAGACAGACTACAAGTGTCTCAACAAATGGTAGCAGAGATATCCCTCTGTGTGCGACAAAACGAAAAAAAAAAAAAAAAAAAAAAAAAAATTTTTTTTGTACAGCTTGTCTGTAGCACTAGACAGATCGGATATCGGATATGGCAACTTCGAACAAACAACCTCCATTGTTGGAGGGGGAGGATGTTTACGAGAACTGGAAACAAGACGTTGAAATGTGGTCATTGTTCACGGATCTTTCTGAGGAAAAAAAAGGGCCAGCAGTGTTTTTGACGCTACCACCGAATATTAGAGAATGTGTCCGTGAATTGCCAACAAGTGACATCGGCGGACGAGATGGCTTGAAGATCTTAATAAAGAAACTGGATGACATATATTTAAAGGATGAACACACGCGCGCTTACATGACTTTTAAGGAATTTTACACTTATAAAAGACCGTCAGGTACCAGTATAAATGACTTTCTTGTTCGTTATGAGTTTTTGTACCAAAGATTAAAAAAATTCTACATTATTCTACCAGAAGGAGTGCAAGCTTTTCTTGTTTTGAACGCGGTTAACATATCGGAAGAGAACGAAAAATTAGCGCGGACAATGTGTTCTGTTTTGACGTATCAAAACATGAAGGAATCGATAAAGAAAGTATTTGGTGACATTTATCGTGATGAAAATGTACCGGCAGTGAAATCAGAGCCCGAAATCGTCAACTATAATTATTCTAAACCGGGTAACAACAAAAGGCGTTTTCGTCGAGGACAATCTAATCCATGTGACCGAAGTGGAAACGTGTTGTTGTGTTACAAATGTCAGTCTCCGAACCATCTAATTAGAGAGTGTCCTAGAAATACGCCCAGGTTTACGGAAGCGACAGAACAAATACACATTACGTTGTTCATTCAAGAAAATATTTATTTGAACAGTACAAATGAAAAAATCTCAAATCTTGTAAAGGAAACATTTGGAATGGCAGTCTTGGATTCTGCTTGTACTCGCACACTGGCTGGCGAAGTGTGGCTTGATGTTTATTTAGATACTTTAAATGAAAGTGACCTGCAACTAGTGAAGTATACGAACTCAGACCGGAGTTTTTGTTTTGGTGATGGAGTGGCTGTCACAGCAATTAAAGTTGCTAAATTTCCGGTTACACTCGGAGGTATAAGAGTTTATATCGAAGCAGATATTGTGAAAAACGACTTGCCTCTTCTATTAAGTCACAAATCAATGAAGACAGCAGGAATAGTGCTAGATTTCCGGAAAGATATGTGCTGGATTTTTGATAAATGTATTGAACTAAAGACCACAACTTCAGGGCACTATTGTCTCCCCTTAACAAATAAGTTGTTGGATCATAGTGGTACTAAGAACATTGTATTACATGTTCAGAATTTTGGTCAGTGTTCTTTCACAGAAAAAAAAAAAAAAGCAGAAAAACTTCATCGACAGTTTGCTCATGCCTCGAAGGAAAAACTTGTTTCCTTGGTTAAAAAAAGTGGCAAATTCAATGACAAGGAATTTATAAAGGCGATTGAGGAGGTTTGTGAAAACTGTCAAATTTGCCTTAGATTTAAAAAAGCTCCACTGCGACCGGTTGTGGGATTGCCTCTTGGCAATAGATTTAATCACACAGTTTGCATGGATTTGAAAGAGTTCATCCACAATGAGGTGTGGATACTACATCTCATTGATGCCGCTACCAGGTATTCAGCGGCAACATTGATCAAAACAAAGAAGAAGGAGGAGATCATCAAAAACATCTTTATGATGTGGATTACCTATTTCGGATCTCCTGTTCGTTTTCTGAGTGATAATGGGGGTGAATTCAACAACGAACACTATAGACAGATGAATGAAAAACTCAACATAGAGACCTGTACTACTGCCGCAGAAAGTCCATTCAGCAACGGTACTGTAGAACGTCATAATTTGATAGTTGCTGAGGCAATGAAAAAAACAATTGACGATGAGAAGTGTGAACCTGAAATTGCCTTGGCATGGGCTATTTGTGCAAAAAATGCCCTCCTCAATTACTCTGGACACAGTCCAAATGAACTTGTATTCGGTTTCAATGTAAATACACCCTCAATTCTGACAGACCAGTTACCTGCTATGGAGTCCTCTACTACAAGTGACATGGTGAGAAAAAATTTAAATGCTCTCCATAGTGCAAGGAGAAACTTTTTGGAAGCTGAGTCCAGTGAGAGAATTAGGAGAGCTCTCAGGTCTAATGTCAGAACTTATGCTGATGAAGATTATGTTACCGGAGACCAAATCTATTATCGGAGGCAGGGTTTTAAAGGATGGCGTGGTCCAGCAAAAGTGTTAGGCAGAGAAGGCCAGTTTGTCTTAATCAGACATGGCGGAGCATTTTATAGGATGCATCCGTGCCAATTGATGAAAGTGAATAAAAACAACGAAAAAAGAACAAAAAAAGCTGAAATGCTGGGAAACACTACAGAAGGGAAGAATGAATACCTTTCAGTTGAGGAGTTGCAGAATCAAGTGGTAGAAAGTGAAGATATAGACAGAGAAGAAGTTGTTGATAGTTCTACCAGTTTAAGAGATAAGACTGAAAAACCTGGCCGAAATAAGACCATAACTTATAAAATAAATGGAAGTGAGGAGTGGAAGAAAGGAAAGGTTATGTCAGTACAGCCTAAATCAACTGGCAAATATAGTCATTGGATCAATATAGAACCTGAGGATGAAAACGAGGATCAAGTTTGTATCAACTGGAATCATATTGATCATTGGAGAGAAGTGCCCCAATATACTGAACAGGAAAATGTAGTCCTGCTCACCGCTGAACAAGAGCAGTCGAAAGCTGTAATGGATGCCAAGCATAAAGAAATAAAAAACATGAACACCTATGAAGTATTTGAATGTGTGCCATACACAGGTCAAAAAACAATATCCACAAGATGGGTGATTACTGAAAAATTCAAGGATAATCAGAAAACAATGAAAGCTCGCCTTGTAGCACGAGGCCATGAAGAAAATAGTAATCTGAAAACGGACTCCCCAACATGTAGCCGTGAAGCTATGCGAATGGTCATGCTAACCGCATCAATAAAGAATTGGATGCTGCAGACCATAGATTTTACCTCAGCCTTTTTGCAAGGTGGTATTTTAGAGAGAGATGTGTACCTGAGGCCACCATCTGATGTTTGTCCTAAATCTCAAGTGTGGAAATTAAAAAGATGCATCTATGGATTGAATGATGCTCCACGGGCATGGTACAAGAGAGTTACTCAGGCTTTGATTGAATTAAAAGGAGTAGCAAGTGCTTATGATAATGCATTGTTTTTGTGGCATGATATTAAAGGAAATTTGACTGGAATTCTTGCTATGCACGTGGATGATTTTGTTTTCTGTGGAAACACAGAGTTTGAAAGGGATGTGATTGCAACATTGAAAGAAAAATTTAAGGTGGGATCTCATGAAAGTGGAACATTCAAATATGTTGGACTGAATGTTAATCAACAGGAAAATGGGATCACTGTAGAACAAGATCTATATGTATCTTCCATATCTCCAATAGAAATAAGCAAAGGGAGGATACTGAGGAAAAATGATGAACTGAATGAAGAAGAAAAGCATGAGTTGAAGAGACTTGCAGGTCAGATGATGTGGGTTTCAACTCAAACACGCCCTGATATAGCTTTTGATGTGTGTAAAATGAGCAACACTGGAAAGCATCCCAAAGTAAAAGCCTTATTTGAGGCGAATAAAGCCTTATCAAAATTGAAATCCAAGAAGGGTTCTATAACATTTCCAAAATTGGGAAAGCCCTCAGATTTACACATTTTGTGTTATACTGATGCCTCTTATGCCAGTCTGGAAGATGGATCTTCACAGGGTGGTTTTGTTGTCTTTATTGGAGGAAGTACTGACAAAATGGCCCCCATGTGTTGGGCGTCAAAGAAATTGGACAGAGTGACAAAAAGCCCATTGGCCTCAGAGACTCTTGCTCTGAATGAGGGAGCTGATGCTGGTGTTTTGACTGCGGTTATGATACAAGAGGTATTTCAGTTATCTAAATTGCCAGACGTTCTCTGCAAGACAGATAATGCATCACTTGTGGAGACATTGAATTCCAACAATCTGGTAAGCGATCGACGATTGAGAATAGATGTAGCAAGGCTGAAGGAAATGAAGAGTAGAGGGGAGATACAGATAGAATGGATCAAGGGTTGTGATCAGGTCTCTGATTGTTTGACCAAGGCAGGAGCTTCGTCTGAGCTTCCAAGGGACTTGTTAAATCAGAAATAAATTATTCACTTGAGGACAGCAGCAATGTTAATGTAGACATTGGTTACCTCCCTTGCTTCAGTTACATGGTTACCTCCCTTGCTTGTGGTGATACAAATAGGAGTCGGCCATCTTGGTTTAGTCAGTTCGTTCGTACAGTTTAGACAGACTACAAGTGTCTCAACAAAACCAACTTCTCAGTTTACTATTCAGGGCAAGCAATTGAGTGCTGACACAACGATCTTTATCGACCATTCTTTCCTGGACATGCCTGCGCCGCTAGATAAAACTGGAGTTTCTCAAATGCAATGACTACATTACTTGCATTTTTGATGGTTAGCATTGATTGAGAGTGTCAACAGGGAAGAGAAAGATCTTACTTGCAAGTTCCTGCATCCACATGGACCATCACATCAATTCCACTGGCCAACTAATAGGGATCGAGGCTATATTCCACTGAGCAAGGCCGTTATGAGAATGCAGACCCCAAGTATTTCAGTGAATGGTAGAACATATTTCATCACTGAGGCGCAGAAAAATAAGACTCGGAACTATTTTGACAGATCAAGTCGATAGTTGGAGTTATAACAAATGTCTGTTTTATATTTATTTGACATATTTTCTTACGATAAACTAGATTATGCATCAAAGTCTTTTATTTTCGACTATTTTTTGTTCATTTTGACTGTGAAGTAGGAGTCCATATCCTTTTATATGATGTAATTCGACATTTTATCATGAAAATGGGCTCTAATGGGTCGATCCAAGTCCTTTTTCAGCTCTAGATATTGATCATGGCTTAAGATTAAATTGTTGCCAAATTCATCAAAAAATTCCTTAAATTTTTATAAAAATGCCAATTTTGAGGCTTTAGTGTCTGGAAATGTCAAATATGCCGAAAGGTTTTATTTGATTTTTCTAATTTCCAACCCAAAGTCACTTTCCAAAGGAGAAGTCTGGCATAGTTATGTTTTTTTCTCAACAAAATATTGTCCCCAACAAGCTCTAAAAAAGTGCTGCGACATCACCTAAAATGGTAAAAATAAGGTACTTCCTCTCATTTACCATCTTTTTAACCATGATTTTTGGATTCCTTGCTCTCAAAACCTTGTCTGTGTGAATTTTTAGCTCCAAAGCATTATTTTTTGCAACAAAAATGGAAATTTTGTAAAACGCTGGGTGTCGAAAATTCTACGTCATGACATAGCAAATTTTGATTTCCAGGCCGAAACCGACTGTGAAAAAAAATATGTTCCTCAAATCCAACTGGGCTGAAATTGCAGATTTCTCTTAGTTTTAACCCAAAGTTTGTATGGTGTAAATATGAAAATATCCAAGAGGAGGTGTGTCGGGGCTGGATGAATTGGGCTGGAATAACCGCACCACTTATCAAGGTCAAGAGGCCACTCGAGGATAAGGGTTAAAGGGTTCAGTAGAAATTGGACAATATAGCAATCGTTAGTAATAGAAATTCGGTAAATTTGTTAACTTATATATAACAGCTCATCAAAAACTTGTTTACATTAGACTTGAAGACAACCATATTGTAGTCAGCTGGAAAACAAGAAGACAAGACAAGGAAGACAATTCTATAGACGTGCAGTTCTAAGAAAGAAGCTTTGCTCATGGAATCTACGTTTAGGTTTAGGCACAGATAAAGAGTGAGGGAAATTAGTGATAGTGTTTTCTACTAGACGAATGTTTCTTATGAAAGTTTGGCGAGAGAGAACCATAGATTGGAGCTCAGCTGAGCACTTGCCATGAAAATAATGATAAATCAGAGACAAACTCGCAACATCTCTTCTGTGAGAAAGAGGTTGCAGGAAAGAGAAAAGGACATCTCCTACGAGGCTACGAGTCTATTTTGAACTCTATCAAGGCAGGATAAGTCCTTTCTAGCAGCTCCTGTCCAAATGTGGTAACAGTACTCCATCCTTGGACGTACCCCAGATATAGATAGAGAATTGCATCACCAGTGAGATATCTACTGGATCGATAGAAAGATCCCACCATTTTTCCAGCAGCCTTGGCAACGGATTTAATGTATGTATTTAAGATCAGGAGTAAAGGCCAGAAGCTTGTAAAAACATGAGGCCTGCCCAATACGAGAGCCATTCATTTCAATTGATGCCAGATGGGGATCAGAGTGTTGATGATGATGTAAAGATAAAAGCTTGGTTTTAGATGCATTAAAAGTAACAAGGCATCTCTTTCCCCATTGTACCACTTGCTCAAGATCAGAGGAAAGAGAATCAGATAGAACTTGGTTGTATACGGTTTTAGATGTGCTTCCCCAACTGTACTGAAACGCAAAACTTCAAGTGGTGTAATGTAAACAGACATCTTGCTGCTAAACTCCCTACATAGTACCCTGGAAACTTAGATCCTTGATAGTAGTCCCCTACTTCAAAGTGGCAATGCGCCTTGTTTGGTTAGAAAATGTAATAAAAATAAAACTGGTAAAACCATACAGGAAAACCATGTAAAAAAAGAAATTCATTGGACTTAAGGTGTCGGAGTCGGATAAAAAATTCCGGCCCGGTACAGATCCTCGGAGTGTGGTTTGGACTGGGACTCCAGCTGGACAAAAATTGGTCGAAAGTACAGACAAAGGTCGAATCATCGGTTGGAACTTGGATTCACTGAAGAGGCATGCGCAACTTACGTCTTTCCTTTGATCCTTTACCAGATGTCAGTACTTCCTCTGTCTGCACTTAAAGGTTTTGGAGCAACTCCTTTTCAAAGGGAAAAAGCTGTATATTCATAGACAAATCTGTACACAGAAACTTAGCGAGGGTGGCTTGGGAATGCCCCATGTGGAGTGTTATCAACACGCCGAAAGGTTGGCGTTCCTGAGTCGGACTCTACTTGAAGAACATACGTGGGTCCCTGTAGTCAAGGCTGCTTTTCCTCGGCTCGTACCTGACCTCACCGCTGAAGGTCGTCGTACACCGGGTGGGGAGTCGCTGTTCTTCACCGAATGCCGGGCCACCCTTAGGGTATTGCCAGGGTCCAGTGACCTTGCACGGCCTAGGAGGAGGCTATATCGGGATTTAGTGGTGGGGACCACAAAGGATCTGCTGGTTGAGCGGCTACACGTGTCGAGGGAGGAGGTTCTCTCTCAGTGGAATTGGGCACCGGCCAGAAGCTACTTAAATAATCAGAATTTTCTTTGACATAGAGCCTTGTCTGGAATGCACTGCCACTTTTTGGCGTGCTTGCAAAGAACTGCAACAGGGATGAATAGGTTCCCTTCTGCCCGCGCTGCTATGATGACAAAGATGAAACGAGAGATCACATTTTTTTCCTTTGCAGCAGAGTTCGGAGGCTCTGGGAGTAAGTCAGAGAAGTAACAGCTCGCATCAACCCCAAGTGGTTGGTGCCACTTGATTTGGCATACGTCATTGACAACATGGACCCGTAGTTTACTGGGGAGAAACGGCTGGTGTTTCTTGCGATCCTAGCAGTAGCTAGGTTAGTGACGTGGGTTACACGTCTTAACATGGTTACGGATTGGGGTCTGGGCGTTTACTTCAAGCATCAGCTTAAAGTAAAGATCAGATGTGATTGAAAAAGATTACATCAAATAGACTTTGATAGGATATGGGTGCACAACACTAGTTTGTGCATCCGACAAGGTGCTAGGTTTAGGTTTGTTTTCCCACCCTAGTGGTATTGGTCAGGCGGTGTTAAGGTTCTACAAAGCCCAGCCCCGAGCAAAGATATATTAGTTAGGATAGTTAGGCTTTTAACCACTGCGAGTGGAAAATACTTTATTAGGTGCTAGACTAGGGCAAGTATGAAAGTTGATCCTGTCCCAGATTTTATTTTTTCATCGCCGCTAGGAGAGCTTCCAAAGATGCCCAGTCCACCCTTTGTTTTGTCCCTGGTCTGTTGTCCGTATATGTATATTTATTTTGGAAGATGCCGTCCATTCCCTACGTTACCCATCCCCATCAAATTTGTTTTTGAAGTATCGCCCCTAAGTCCCCCACTCGCCACTAGGGAACAACCTGCTTGTTTTCGACTTTGAGTCGGAAAACAGTGGGCACTCCATACTTAGAATTAGGTTGGGAAGACTTCTTACTACTCCACCCTCATAGGCATTTTGTTTGTTTTCTTTTTCTTTCTTTTTGGGTGTATTCTAGTTTGCCCACCTCCCCATCATCTCATCCTATATATATTAAATAAAAAAAAAAGACTTTTTGTTTGTATATAATATTTTTGTTTTGTTATTTGTATATAATTGTTTTTGTATTTTTTAGAGTTTGTACATAAATCCAACACATATGCCAGGGACATTTTAAGTAGATAAACGCCATGGTATTATGGTGACAGCGTCTTAGTGTAGGAATCTTAATAAAGTCTTTGAAAGACCTAGCTTTAGTAAGCATGACCCTTAACCCCCACTTCCCCCTACTGGTCTTGTGGCTAAGTGAGTTGGACCCCAAATGAGGCTCTGGCAGTAGATAATGCCAGGGCCAAGCAGTAAATAAACAGATCAGCCTGGGAGCAGGTGGAGGTTCCCGAAGTGCGATTGACACTACCAGTCATGTCAACCGAATCCACCAGTCGAAGGATTCCCAGCAGCAGTTCAAACAGTCTTTATCAGGGTTAATAAGTTTTTCTACTACTAATGCGATCCACTACTGCTTGCCTCTTGAGACCCACCAGCAGCAAACTTCACTTCACTCCAACGGCTTCTGCTCACTCCTGCGGCTTCCAGTCTCCAGCGGCTTCCAACGCCGCCTGCACCTTGCTCCTCCGGCCTGCAACTTCTTCTGCACTTGGCTCCTCCTGTCTGCAACCTCGCCTGCACCTTGTTTCTCTAACCTGCAACCTCACCTGCACCTTGATCCCTACCAACTGTCCGTTCCTTGACACTGACCCTAAGTTCTCAGTGTCCATCTTTCGTCTGTTCCTAAACACTGGTCTTATGTTCTCAGTGTCGATAGTTCATCCGTTCCTTAACACTGGTCCTACGTTTTCAGTGTCACCCCTTCATCTGTTTCTTAACACTGACCCTACATTCTCAGTGTCCATCTTTCCTCTATTCCTAAGCACCGACCCTGCGTTCTCAGTGCCCGTCGCCCGTACCTAAACACTGACCCCACGTTTTCAGTGTCCACCAACCGTTCCAGATCACCCTGACGTCCAGCCCAGACCCAGCAAGCAACCTCAAACCACACTACGTCTAGAGTTCCCGTTCCAGACCTCCAGTCCTTAGCCTCTAGTGACATACGACTTTCCAGACAACCAGCATCCTGATCATATGATTTTTTTTGCTTCCTTTACAAATAAAAGACGAACCCATGTCTGTCATTCTTCTTTGCTTTTTTGCCGTTTATTTTTGCTTGTGTCTACCTTGTTAGTTGTTGGGTCGACTGTCCCTGGGCGGACAGTCCCACAACAAACCCTTCATATCAGACAATTGCTATTTATTTGGACATATTTATTTGGGGGGAGCTGGTCTCCCCCCCCCCTTAAGAAAACAACCTTGTGTCTCATTTGCTTTCCTGGGAAAGCAAATAAATACCTACTTCAACTTAACTCTATTATAAACACTGCTTCATTTTATGATGTGTTTCGTGCAAAACAAAATGTACCCTCTCCGAAAAATAGATAAAACTAGCTGATAAAATTTGGAAGCCGTCTGGAGAGTTAACCGCCTCAATATAATTCCAAAACTATATAGTGAGAAAACACGGAATATTTTGTATAATCATAATATTTTTATGCAGAGTAGGAAGTTCTTTTTTGGGGATTTTTTTTTTGTTTCAAATTAGCGTTTTTTTTAAAATTTCAGACGGCAAAAGTTGAAAATCTAGCGATTTTTTTTTTTTTTTGAGATTTCTAAAAATCAACTTTTTAATGGAAAGTCTTCATTTGATCACAAATACAATAACGTGTTGGTATATAACGCAACGGTGTAATCTTAAAAGCTTTTAGGCATGCAAGGGTTAGAGGCCATCTTTACAACCTAAACTGCATATGTGCATCAAATTCTGTATAAGCACCAGTAGGTGTATCAGAAGCGGTCATTAAAAATGCCGTATATGAACTTGAATAAATCAACTTATCTTTCGAAGATTATAACTACTTGAAAAATGTAATTCAAACCCTAATTTTTTTTTCAATAAAAGGAGCAAAGACCAAATTTAAAAAAAATAAATTTAATAGCAAATTATGTGATATGTTTTTTTAAATCGGTTTTCTTTAAAAAAGATTTAAAGAAAAATCAACAAAATTTTACTTCAATTATAAAAATATATATAAATTCCAAAAATCACTTACCTATAAAAAATTCTATTCAATATGTACTTCCATTGTTCAGAATTTATCCATATTTATACTTATATTCCATATCCTTTTTAAATAAAATACTTAAAAAATCTGAGTTCATGTTTTTTTTGGAATCCTTGTTTAAAAACAAGGATTCCAAAAAAAAACGTGAACTCAGATTTTTTTTACTGTTCAAATAAATGGAGACAAATCTGATTTTTTTGCGATCATCTTACGGTGACTTATAAATGCCATAATTAATATCTCTTTATTGCGTGCTGTTAACCAAAATTAGTATTTTGGGGCCTCCGTATATGATAAAAAGCACACATTCACTTATAAGTTTTTGCCGTTAAACAAAAAACCCAGTAGACTGATTTTTTTTTTTTAATTCTCTTAATGAAATATACGAGTTTTTAATTATTATATTTTATTTCTACTTTATCGAGTGAATCTTTTTTTTAAATATCTAAAAAAAAAAAGAAGAAAACATTGAATGAAACAGAAAAAATTGTCATCACCGTCCGATATTTACTTGACGATATAAGCATAACATGAGCTTTCATTTAAAATAAATAAATAAATCAAGGTGGTTTAGAAAAAAACTTGGACTTTACAGGTAAATTTTCAAAACCACTTCTTTTTTTATTGTTTTAAATTAGAATAATTTAGGATATTTTATTTATTGATCTTTTATCTTCAATTTGTGATATATAAAACTTTGGTGAGTAAATTAATTATTTAAATTTTAACAGACATTTCAAAATTGGGGGGGGGTTAATTAAAAAAAAACGTTTGTCTAAAATATTATATTTGGTTTATTGGAAAGAGCATAAAATTTCACATTGCCCTGAAAATATCGTAAAAATTGAACCAATAGAAAAATTTTGATAGATTTTTAAACTTTAAAATTTTTTTTAAAAATTTCCCTCGTAAAATTCAATTGATTTCATACATTAAAAAAAAAAATGTCTGGTTGAACGCGCACCGGCACTTTGTAGACACTGTTTTTTAAAAAATAAAAAATAATATTTCTATTTTTTAAACAACTTTAATAGTTTACTTTCCATACAGAAAATAAACAACCCACTTTAAAAAAGAGAAATTACGAGTTTTTTATATTTTATTCGTAGTTTTCTGTTAGGGGTGTCAAAAATTCCCAAAAGATTCTGATACATCTAAAACATCCGGATTATTATTATAATAATAAGCGGTCAAATGTTATCAAAATATGTTAGCAATTTTCTTGTTTTAGATCTCCCAGGAAAAAGTAAAGCATGTTTAGTGAATAAATTAATGAAAAAAATTAATATTAACTCACTCCTACAATAAATTTTCCAAACTTGCTGTAGTTAGGAAATGCGAAAGCTTTCCTCCAATCCGATGTTTTCGCCGTCGAGTGTGGACACCGGTTCAAGGTTGCGAGGTTGGCTTTTTTAAGGCCAAATTTCGCGAATTTGGCCTTTTTTTAAAAGCAGTTTGGCCTTGCTTCAAATTAGGCCTTTTTCTGATCATTGCGAACTTTTCAAGTGACACCGGTTGTTCGACCTTGACATTGCCGGTGGTTGTTTGTAGACATGTCAAATAGCAGACATGGTCGAATGTTCGCGAGCAAGATTTTAAAGAATATATTTACAAAACCTTTGAAAATTTAAAAGAAAAAAATAAATATATATTTCCAAAACATTTTCTGGCCGATGTACACGAGTGCGACCCTACTAGCGAAATACGCATCGGCCCCGATGTTGAACGTTGTTTGATTGAGGGAGACATCATTATTTTTACAAGGAACGAATTTTTGCGTGTGTTTTTTTGGATGGATATTTTTTTTCTTTTTTTGCCGGAGTTTATGTAATTATTAACAGGAAAATTGGTGAATTTTTTTTTTTAACTTTACTTTCCTTTTTTTTTTCTTTTTTTTTTTTTTTGCCGGATTTAACAAACAAACAAAATGAAAGCAAAGCAAAACAAAACAAAAATTTGGTGCTTACGCACTTATGTTACCGTTAGTGTTTTTTAATGGTTTAAGTGCCTCATTGCCTCCCCCAATGTTTGAATTGTTTTTTAAAAGAAAATTGGTGAAATTCAAAATTAGCACTTGTGGCGATAAACAAAAAGCTTTAGCGAATACGTACTGTAGCGTCTACCCGGGAATTTATTTTGTCAGGACATTTGAACATTTCACCGTTTCCGGAGAGCTCCAAAAAAAAGACAAAAAAAGGCTTGGCGCCAAATTCAAGAACTCTCTCGACCTCTTTTTTGCTCGGCACCCGAGAAGTTAAGACGCGTTACTGTCACGCTCCGTCGCTTGTGCGCAACAGCCGCAACATACTTGTGCTGATTTCCCATTGATGAAACAATACACAAAAAGAAAGAAAAACATTCTTATCTTTCCTTCAGCTCCTTACTCGACGCATTTCCTAAAAAAATTAATTTCCAATGTGACGTCAAAAAACATTGAACCGGTCAAGAAGAATTTCTTTTCTTTATTTTCGGACTAAAAAATAACACGAGTGAGAAATTCCAGGCAAATAAATTCACATCTATTACAAAGAGCTAAGTCTGATGATTTGTTTGTTTTTAATTGATTTTTCCAGATGTTTACTTTCGTATAAATGTTTTGAAAAATTAATCGTAAGTGAGATGCTCGTTGTTTTTGCCCAGCGAGCACCCCGCTTCACTGGTGACCCCTCTTCTTCGTCAGACTTTGGCAGAACACGCAAGGAAATGTGGATATTACCTGTAATCACACAAGGGAAAATTCTCAGCGACTACGCGCACACCGAAACGACGTACATGTCGACCTTAGCGGCGCATCGGTTTTTCTAGGCATAAAGGATCTCACAGAGATTTTCTGCGATCATCGTTCTCTTCAACGCGTTCCCCACGATGGACAGTGAGGCGCTTCCTTCAACGACGGCTACTCAGGCTATTTTGAGGATTCCTCCTTTTTGGACGCACGATCCAACATTATGGTTCGCACACGTAGAGGCCCAGTTCTACACGCAAAGGATTCTGGGCGATGTGACGAAATTCAACTACGTGGTGGCCGCATTAACGCATGAAGTAATGGCGGAGGTTCGCGACTTGATAATGGCACCCCCTGGATCGATCAGCTACGATTATTTCAAATCGGAATTGATTCGGAGGACAACCGATTCACCGCAGAAACGCCTTCATCAACTTCTCGTAGAAGAGGAACTCGGCGACCGAAAACCATCCCAATTACTGAGGCGGATGAAACAATTAATGAGCGAAAGCGTTCTACCGCCGGACATACTTAAACAACTTTTCGTTAATAGACTGCCATCGAGTATTCAAATGATACTCGCCTCTTCGAATGACTCCACAACCATCGAGGAGCTAGCGGAATTAGCCGACAAAATTATGGACGTGACCGTTTCCATAGCCCCAGTTCACACGCCCAACTCTAACGATGCCCCGCCTAACGTCGCAAACCCCTCCACGGATATACGTGAGGAACTAGAGCGACAGGCTCAAATGATTCACGATCTGAGTGAACAGTTACGTGACCTCCAGCTCAAACCAAAAATGCATAAGCACCCCACTGAGCGAGTCCGTCTCCGGTGATTTAGCAGCACTCAGAACAGCGGTGGGCTCTGCAAGTACCACGCGCGTTTCGGTGAAAGAGCTTACCGATGCCACCAGCCATGTTCATATACGAAGAAACGTCTCTCGGGAAAACGCCCAGGCCAGACAGTAGGAGCGGCAGACACTCCTGGCAAGAACAACATTCGTCGCACCCTGTACGTGACTGATAGAACCACTGGTATACGATTTCTCGTTGATACCGGAAGTCAGTATCATCCCTAAGAAGTTTGTGAAAGAGAAGCGTCCTCAATCAAATATATTTCTACACGCAGTGAACCACTCCTCCATTCCTACTTATGGAGAGACATCGATAACATTAAATCTTGGATTACAGCGCGCACTACGTTGGGTCTTCATCGTCGCAAAGCTACCCGTTCCGATTTTAGGGGCGGATTTTCTGCACCATTTCGGCATCCTTGTAGATGTCAAACGCGGCAAACTCATTGATAACAACACTGGACGTTCCGTGCAAGGCATATTTAGTGGGTCGACCGAGATCAGCCCAGTTATACGTAAAGACACCACGGATCCGTATACAGATTTGCTGCGAGGTTTCCCGGAATTAACGCGTCCTATATTTAACGGTGACAAAGTTAAACACGATGTCACTCATCATATCCAAACAAGGGGACCGCCTGTAAGCGCGCGCCCGCGCAGACTTAAACCCGATCGTTTAAGGGCAGCTAAACAAGAATTTCAGCACATGTTGGATTTAGGCATTATTCGACCCTCTAATAGCAACTGGTCATCGACACTCCACATGGTGCCAAAAAAATCAGCCGACGAATAGCGCCCTTGTGGGGATTACCGCGCACTTAACAGTCGCACTACTCAGGGCAATTACCCTATTCCGCATTTGCAAGACTTTTCTAACTCACTTCACGGAAAAACAGTGTTCTCCAAAATCGACCTTGTTCGCGCGTACACCCAGAGGATGTTTCTAAGACCGCGATCACAACTCCATTCGGCCTTTTCGAATTTTTGCGCATGCCCTTTGGATTACGTAATGCAGGGCAATCTTTTCAACGTTTTATCGACGCAGTTTTGCGAGGACTACCGTTCGTCTATGCATATATTGACGATCTCCTCGTGGCAAGTGCATCAGAACGTGAACACTTACAGCATCTGCAGCAGTTATTTCACAGATTGACAGATTATGGCGTTATTATTAACCCCCAAAAATGTGAGTTTGGAGTTTTCTCACTTTCGTTTCTCGGTCATTTAATCAACAAAGAAGGTATTCGTCCCCTTCCAGAGAAAGTACAATCTATAGTCGATTACCAAGCTCCCACTTCACTTCGTAAACTTCGAGAGTTCCTCGGTTTAATTAATTTCTATCGACGTTTCGTGCCCCATTGTGCTGAAATCGCTCAGCCATTAACCGACGTACTCAGAAATAAAAACAAAAAAAATGAGACGATTACATTAAGCGAAACGGAATTACGTTCCTTCAATAGGGTCAAGCAGGCAATAACAGAAGCGACAATGTTGGTTTTTCCCCGTCCAGATGCACCCCTAGCTTTATCCGTCGATGCATCCGACGTTGGCATTGGAGGTGTACTGCAACAATTAGTGGATAATACTTGGCAACCACTAGCTTTTTTCTCAAGGCGTCTTCAGCACGCTGAAACCAAATACAGCACCTTCAGCAGGGAACTTTTGGCCGCATACTGCGCAGTTAAACACTTTCGTTATATGTTGGAAGGATCCACTTTCACGCTTTTTACGGATCACAAACCGTTATCGCATGCTTTGCTTGCCAAGCCCGGAAAACACTCACCCAGGGAAGCTCGCCATTTGGATTTCATATCACAATTTACTGCGGATATCAAGTATATCAGAGGGAAGGAGAACGTAGTTGCAGATGCATTGTCGAGAATGCACATCGATGCCATTCAAGCGATTAACGGAATCGACCTTCACCAGATCGCCATCGACCAACGGGATGACGAAGAACTAAATCGTTTACATCACTCCAAAAATCTAACTTTCAAGCAAGTCCCAGTACCTTGTTCCAACGAGACAATATGGTGCGATGTTTCGAACGGTCATGAACGCCCCTATGTACCCCTTAAGCATAGGCGAGCTGTCTTCTTTCAATTACACAACTTGTCACATCCTGGCATTCATTCCACGCAGAAGCTGGTGACTTCTCGTTTCATCTGGACAGCCATTAACCGAGACGTTCGCGAATGGACCAAGAGTTGCGTCCCTTGCCAGAAATCGAAAGTACAGAGGCATATTAAAAGTCCCCTTGCTACCTTCGCAACCCCTGAGGCACGATTTCAACACGTTCACATAGATTTAGTGGGTCCACTCCCACATTCGAGAAACTGCACATACTTATTGACTTGCATCGACAGATTCTCTAGATGGCCTGAAGCCATCCCCATCGCAGATATTTCCGCAGAAACTGTTGCCCGAGCCCTGGTTACACATTGGATATCGCGTTATGGTGTGCCTCACACCATCACAACCGATAGGGGCAGACAATTCGATTCCTATCTTTTTTCTGAGTTGTCTCGCCTACTGGGAATTAAACACATAAGGACTACCTCGTACCACCCGGCGGCAAACGGCATGATCGAGCGTCTGCACCGTCAGTTGAAAGCAGCTATTAGAGCACATTCCGACCCTAACAGGTGGACAGAGTACCTCCCCTTCATTCTATTAGGCATCAGATCCACCATAAAAGCAGATATTGGCTTTACGCCTGCCGAAATGATTTACAGAACAACGCTGACTCTTCCTGGACAGATGGTCGCACCGACCACTCTTACACGCATGCCTGACCCAACAAGTTATACCTCTCGTGTGAGGGAATACTTGGCGAAACCTTTTAACGTTGCCCCGAGAACACAGAACACACGCACTCACGTCCCCAAAGACATACAATCGTGGACTCATGTGTTTGTTCGGAACGATGGAGGCACAGCTCGACTGCAAACACCGTATTCTGGTCCCTTTAAGGTATTGAAACGCTACTCAAAGTTTTTCGTTATCGACATTGACGGAAGACGAGATTCAGTCAGTGTTGATCGCCTGAAGAAAGCTATTCTGGATGACGATGTGCTAGCACGCAAACGGACACAAAACACTGCAGTTCAGAACGGAAACTGCGATTCACCAGTAAGTACAACTTCTACCAAATCGGGCAGATTAGTGCAACGTCCTGATCGATTTGCTGTGTATACCCAGTGACTTTTCCACTTTCTTTTGTTCGACATACTGTCTAGTAGGGGGGTATGTAGCGTCTACCCGGGAATTTATTTTGTCAGGACATTTGAACATTTCACCGTTTCCGGAGAGCTCCAAAAAAAAGGCTTGGCGCCAAATTCAAGAACTCTCTCGACCTCTTTTTTGCTCGGCACCCGAGAAGTTAAGACGCGTTACTGTCACGCTCCGTCGCTTGTGCGCAACAGCCGCAACATACTTGTGCTGATTTCCCATTGATGAAACAATACACAAAAAGAAAGAAAAACATTCTTATCTTTCCTTCAGCTCCTTACTCGACGCATTTCCTAAAAAAATTAATTTCCAATGTGACGTCAAAAAACATTGAACCGGTCAAGAAGGATTTCTTTTCTTTATTTTCGGACTAAAAAATAACACGAGTGAGAAATTCCAGGCAAATAAATTCACATCTATTACAAAGAGCTAAGTCTGATGATTTGTTTGTTTTTAATTGATTTTTCCAGATGTTTACTTTCGTATAAATGTTTTGAAAAATTAATCATAAGTGAGATGCTCGTTGTTTTTGCCCAGCGAGCACCCCGCTTCACGTACCTCCCATGGAATGTCATAGATCGAAACATAGTGAAATGTTATTTGGTGCTTATTGATCCGCGCTATTTTTAAATAGTACTTTCAAGTTTAAAGTTTTACGATACCACTTTTTGTTGTTAGGTGAAAGTACAGAATAGGTACACATATCGTAGCCCCGACGCATGCGCGTCGAATCTACTATAGTGGACCAGGGTATAATACCCTAGCTCGCCACAAGAAAATAATGAAACGAATGGAATTGAAGGAAACAAAGACTCAATTGATGGATAAGATAAACGTCGTTTATTTGCTGTTGAAAGAGTGAACGTTTTAGTTATAACATGTGTTCATGTCCGCGCATATATAACTAATGTTCATTGCACAACTGCTGTTGTAGCAAGAAAAGGAAATGTGTGTTCATCTCAAGTTCGGGTCACTATCGTTTGTTCACGTGTGGGAAGAGAAATGAGTGTTGTAATGAAAATGAGAATGATAGTCCAGCGTGTAGACAAAGAAGAGGATATGAGAGTTGACGTCAGTTAGTAGTCAGCTACGCGAAGGTGTTCTCAGGGACCAGTAGTAGATAGAGAGAGAAAGAGTGGGAATGTGTACATACGGTCTGTTAGCTCGTGCCCCATACATAGTTGCAGGGGTATTGACGCGCGTGAGCGTGCGCCTCCCTTTCGGGAAGCGGCTGGTTAGCCCAACCTCTCTGGTCGAGAGTTAGTCCTAAAAGGGTTAGAAACAGCTTGTCTCTTTGTTTTATACTCGTTTCCGGTGGTCATTTGCTTAGAAAGCGGAAGTGACGTCGTCCATGTGTGCGTTCGTGTGCGCGTGTGTGAGTACATATGTGTGCGTTAGCGTGTGTGTCTATACACGTGAATGTGAGTGTATGTACGCGAACGTGAATATGTGTACATGTGTGATGTGGGCGCGTATGTTTGTGTGCGCGTATGTATATGACATAGCTTGAAATGTGAATGTGTGTTTTTGTGTGAGACTTGAAAAAGGCTCATACACTACTCAAAAACAAAATAATGGTGCGCTGCCTCAACAGTAAAACCCAGCTGCGCGTACATTCTCTTTTCCCACCCACGCAAATTCGGTGGTTCTTAAACGAAATTTCAGTTGTTCGTGCGGACGTCATTTAAAGCATCTTACGTCATAAGAATGTTATTCTTTTCATCCAATCGGATTACAAGGAAAACAATTTTAAAAAATGTTTTTTCTGAAGGCCTCCCTGGAGCCGGTCGGAGAAGTATAAAAAGGGCATTAGTAGTAGTCGACCTTTGAGCACCATGGCGTAAACATCAACCGTCCGCGTTTTGGATGTTAAACACGCACGCGCCACGACAATTAATTCCTCCACGTGGATACGGACTTGCAACCCTAATGGACTTTTCATTGTTACCCTTTTCTATCTCTCCGCTAAGTAAGCAGTGGACCTTTAATTCTTTGTAAAAAGAGTATTTCTAACCAAGAACTCTTACTTGTCCCCTTTAGAACATTCAATTAATTCAGTCGAAGGACTTTTCTTGATTATTTCAATACATAAAAAAAAACATTCAATTAATTCAGTCGCAAGACTACTTCATCACATGTAGATCTTTTTATACCTCAGTTGAGGAACTGACTTTTTCATTACATGGAAAAACATTGAATTATTTCAGTCACAGGAAGAGACTTTCGACCAAGAAGAAACTTTCTTATCTTCTCTTTTCATTCATTTACAATTTAAAAAAATAAATAAATAAATTTTGTATTTGATTTATCCATCCGTCTCAGAATCTTTGCTTGATTGTTCGGTACTCCTTGTGCGTTGAGTTCCATGGCGACCAGCATAAAAAAACACGCGTCGCTCCCTTCCTGACGCAAGCGCACGTAACATTTTTATTTACTGACGTTATCATAGTAACTAAACGATTATTTGTCACATTATTTATTTTGAAAAAAAGTTTTAATCTTTATGAATATTAAAAGAAAAATTACTAAACATTTATTAATAATGTCTCATTTTAACAGACATTTGTTCTTAAATTTCTTTTTAAATGACGACTTTTTTTACCAATATTTTTACCAAATAAATGTTATCAAAATCAAGATACCGAGAAATTGTCAGTAAATGGTTTAGTTATTTTTTTCGTTTTTTACCCATCCGCAAATGCTATTTAAAAAAAAAAAAAAAAAATCGTCATTTAAAAAGAAA
Organism: Euprymna scolopes; assembly: GCF_053919585.1. Classification (NCBI taxonomy): domain Eukaryota; kingdom Metazoa; phylum Mollusca; class Cephalopoda; order Sepiida; family Sepiolidae; genus Euprymna; species Euprymna scolopes. Next base: position 32,091,923 of record NC_136515.1, read on the forward strand.
TTTAAAAACGGTAAATTTTTAGTTTACCGACCCCTCGGCATTTATCTTTAATTTGTCGACTTTTATAGGTTTTAAGGTACGCTGAGAACGAATGTCGCATTTATTTTTTGCGCAAACATGCATTTTGAAGACATTCAGTATCCAACGTAATCCTTAATCATTTTTAATGGCGGCCATCTTGTTTTCAAATAACGAAAAAAAACGCTAAAAGAAGCTAAATATGCCACATGTAACTGGAATCCCCCTACCCGCCACCGGCATTGGTGTAAAAAAAAAAGTAAGGTTTATTGATGGGGGAAGGGGTAAATTCCAAGAAATCTTGAGCGAAAGGAAAGAACGTAAAGAAAAGATCACAAATTAAAAACAATATTTAGATTTAATATTTATTAAAATAAATTTAAAGGTCAATATTATCTTTCGCTACAACAGAACACTGACCACCAATTTTTTTTTTTTTAGGGATATTCGATGTTGCTGGCCACAAATCTGAAGATCAAATCTGTCGCAAATTTACGGTTTGCATGGTATTAATCCCTTTTAATTGATCTATAAAAAAAAAAAAGTTTTCACAAGCGATTTACAAAAGCATATTTTATGTTTTTCGTTCTTTTTTTTGGGGGGGGGTTATTCAATTATAGAACTTGTGTCGTTTAACAGGTGCTTCTGCAGTTTAATTAACCGTTTTTCGATGGAGGAGCGGGTGTGTTGTGGCGGCCGCACATCACATCCGCCCCCCCCCCCCTCCGCTCGCATGACACAGTAAAATCTTCGGAAAATGTTAAATGGTGTTCTAATTGGTAAATGCCGGTGCGTTTGCGTTACTTACGGAAAATTTGAAAATTCTATGTTCCAGGTAAAAAAAACAAAAAAACAGATAAATTACTCCCCCTCCCTACTCCAACTTGGAGTGCTTTCCTTTTCTTGTTTTATTTCTTTTTCAGCTAATTTTAAATTTTCCACCCAAAAAGTGCCATAATGTATTTTTGAAAATTAGAAAATTCTATGTCCTGGAAAAAAAAAATCCCCCCCCTCTCAACATAGTTTGCTTGGTGAAGCCGTCGTTTATGCTACAGCGTGCATGCGCGTAGCATAAACGGAAGCTGCAAAATGGTGGAAAGTAGTTTGTGGGTTCAGGGGTAAATACCATGCAAACGGTAAATTTGCCCCAAGTTTGACTATCAGATTCGTTGTCAGCGACCTCAATTACCTATACAAAACAAATTAGAGTGGTCGGTGTTCTGTAGTAGCGTATCTGGATATTTACAAAAAAATTAATGTAATTAAGAAAGTAAAAAAAAGATTGTCCGTTTCGAAAGCGGAAAAATATCCGGAAGCGGGGGGGGGGGCATTTCGGCATTGAAGCCGAATGGGGCCCATGTTTTGTAAGAATTTCTCTTACTCGTTTTTGCCTTTGGCAGAATGAAAGAGACACTCAGAAAAGCAACAAAGGCTCACCTTAAATTCCAAGAATATTTTATTTACAAGAAAGGTAAAATGAGTCCATAATTGCAAAAGAGTGCACCTCTTTAGCTTCGGCCAAATGGCGGGTAGTTTATGCCTCGAAAGGTGTAGGTAGTTTTCTTCTGTGAAGATGCTGGTTGAATTCGGCCGCTTCTAGAAGTGGTTGAGGGTTCAACGAAATCCTTCCAGACTGGTCAGATAAGAACAACGCACATTGCGATCGATGTTCCATAATAAAGGATGCCCTCCTGCAGGCAATGATGATGAATGTAATTAGACCATAAACATTTTGTCTCAGGCTTGTATCCGCATTTAAGTGAGCGGAGATAACAAATAGAATAGAACCCTGCCTTAGTTCATTTGGCACGGAGCGAGACACCACGGGTCTGCTTTGCTCGACACGGAATGGAAATCTGTTTGAAGAAAACCAATATTCCCGCCAATTCCTGAATCCTCCGTAGCAACTGAAACAATGCAATTTCATTGGTCAAAATAATTGCGTGATTGGAACAATCTAGCAGTTATCGCCCTTGCATTCTGAAATTTCTAACAGTCTCTTTTGGCGTTTTTCTTAAATAGGAAACAAGGTGTCCGCCAGCAAAAATGATAAGGATTACGTTGGATATTGAATGTCTTCAAATATGGATAACTGCGTGTTTGCGCAAAAAAATAAATGCGATATTCGTTCTCAGCGTACGCAAAAAACTTTAAAAGTCGACAAATTAAAGGTAAATGCTGAGGGGTCGGTAAACTAAAAAGAAATATAAAAAAATGTTACGTGCGGTTGCGTCAGGAAGGGAGCGACGCGTGTTTTTTATGCTGGTCGCCATAGAACTCAACACCCAAGGAGTACCGATTGTTCAACTCCAGTTTGTGAGATTAACATCGACACCTATTAGCCCCGCAACAACACACAAAACCCTCCCGTCCCCATGTTAAGAATGGCTATCTAAATAATGTCATTATTTCAGCACGGCTCAATAAGTGCATGATTACCTTTTATTTTCTTGATTAAAATAAAAACTACTTGACGAGAACACTGTTTTTGTTTTAATAATTATATTTTTATTCAAAAATTAAAATTTCAATTGTTTAAAACATGTTTTTTCCCCCAAAAGCTTATTGGGATTTTTTTTTTTTTCATTACTATATTTTTCATGAACATGCGCTAAAAATGTTTCAAAATTACATAAACTCCGACAACCCACCACTCAAAAAAAAACAAAAAACAAAAAAAAAAAACATAAAACATGAGTCGGGAGGGTGCTGTTGCTGTGGTGTACCTATTCTGTACTTTTCACCTAACAATTTAATAAAAACAAGTATCGTAAAACCGTAATTAAACTTAAAAATACAATTTAAATATAGCGCGGGTTGCGGGTACTTTCAGCTAACAATTTAATAAGAACGGGTATTTTTTTTAACATTGGAGAGGCACTTAAACCATTAAAAAAATAACAGTAACATAAGTGCATCACCAAATTTTTGTCTTGTTTTGCTTTCATTTTGTTTGTTTATTAAACCCGGCGAAGAAAAAAAAAGGGTTTTTTTCACCAATTTTCCTGTTTTGACCTTCGGGACAAGATCAGGGTTCCATCCCTGGACAGGTGACCAAGGGAGTGATCACATTGCTGAGGAAAGGTCAACGGCATGGTGGGGTGGAAAATTTTGACGATTTTAGGTCCTTGACTCTGCTAAACACAGAGTTAAAGATTTTGGCAAAGATTCTTGCGAATCGTTTGCAGGTTGTCATCACTGACTTGATCGAACCGGACCAAACTTATGCTGTGAAGGGGAGATCGATTCAAGACAATTTGCATTTGATACGCTCGATCATAGAGGGGACAGAAGACGACGCCGAAGCCGCGCTGATCAGTTTAGATCAGTCCAAGGCATTCGATAGGGTCGACCATCGGTTCCTGGGAGCTGTGCTAGAGGCCGCCGGATTTAATCCGGACTTCTGCAAGTGGATCTTTGTCCTGTATGATAGGCCGACGGTAGCGGTGCAGATCAACGGTAAGCTGCCGGAGTCACTCGCTGTCTCTCGGTCGGTGCGTCAGGGTTGTCCGCTTTGTCCTCTGTTGTACGTCCTGGCGTTGGAACCCCTCCTTTGTAAGTTAAGGGACGAGGCGGCTACACCAGTCCTGCGCGGAATAGCTCTCCCTGGAGGCACACGAGCCAGGGTTTCCGTGTTCGCTGATGATCTCACCATGTTCGTGTCTTGCCACACAGATGTTCAAGCGGTGGTCGAGGCGCTCGCTCGATACGAAGAAGTCACAGGGGCCCCTTCAACTGCAGCAAGTCTGTCGGCCTGCGGTTGGGGGCCTGGACCGGGGTAAACTCGCTTCCAGGTATTTTCAGCTGGACCGATGGACCGGTCCGTAATCTCGGTGTCTGGTTTGGACCGGGACTTCAGCTGGAAAAGAATTGGTCGGAAGTATATGGCAAGGTCAAATTGTCGGTGAAGACTTGGATTGGAAGGAAATTGTCCTTGAAGGGTCAGGCGGAGGCGTGTGCTACATACGTCTTTCTGCTCATCCTTTACCGATTGTCTGTACTTCCTCTCCCTGCAAAACGACTAACCCGCTTGCAAGGGCGCCTCGATTCACTATTGTGGAACGATGGTAAGCATTATGCCTGCAGAGAGGTCTGTGTCCAGAGTCCAAGCGAGGGAGCCCTGGGTCAGCCCAGACTCTTATGTCATAGAAATGCCGAGAGATTGGCTTTCCTGGGTTGTTCGCTAGAAGAAGACGCCCCTTGGGTCCCTGTGGTTGAGAACTCGTTTCCCAATCTCAAACCCAACCCCTCGGTAGAAGGTCATCGTAGACCGAGGGGGGAGTCTAAGTTCTTCTCCGAATGCCGGACCGCTCTTAGAGCTTTGCCGGGGACCAGTGTCCTCGATCAGCCAAGAAAGAAACTATATCGGGAGCTTGTGGAGGGGATCGCAAAGGATCCACTTTGTAGGCGGATGGGATGGTCGATGGAGGTTGTCCGTTCTCATTAGAGTTGGGCGCCGGGACGGGAGATTCTGAACAACTCGGAATTTTCCCTCACCTGGTGACTGGTCCGTAACGCGCTGCCCCTTCTCGACGAACTCTGCTGGTATAAAGAACATACAAGGGGCTTCTGTCCACGCTGTGACAAATGCGAGCCCGAAACGATCGGGCACGCGTTTTTTAGTTGCAGCCGGATCCAGCCCTTATTGGAGTACGTCGGGGGGGGGTAACGGCTCGCATCGATGCGGAATGTCCGCTCGATCTCGACGAAGGTTATTTTGTGTACAACATGGAGCCGCCATTCCCCAGGGAGGAAAGAATGGTTTTCCTGGCGATCCTGGCAGTAGCGCGCATGGTGATTTGGATCACGTGCCTCAAGTTGGTCCGCGAAGGGACATCTGTTCCGGATCGGGATCTGATCGTTTACTTTAAACATTTGCTTAAAGTAAAGATCAGATGCGATTGGAGGAGGTTGCCTAGAGTGGAATTTGACAAGAGGTGGGTGCACAGCACTAGTTTGTGCATCCGTCGAGGAACCAAGTTTCAATACGTGTTTCCTCCTTAAGCATGGCACGGGCGGTGCTGGGGCCTTCGGAACCCATCCCACTTAGGTTCTAGCTAAGAAAAACTTAAGAAGACTCTTGACTGGTGGTATAAATGAGATCCTGTTCCTGATTTTATTTTTTGGTACTAGAGAACCTCTGAGTCTGCCCATCCCCTTTGTGCCACATCCTTGCTTTTTCAACATCTCCGGTCGCTCCCCTACTCAGAGGTCACCTTCCAACCCCCCTTCACCCGTTGCTTTGTTTTCTCCCACTTCCATTAAGATATTTTCCCCAATCCCCATTAGGGATCGCCCTGCTTGTTTTCGGTTCCCCGGAAAACAGTGGGGGGTCTAGTCACCTAGATTAGTACAGGGGGGTCTCACTAACAACCCAGTAGGATTTATTTTTTGTTTTTGATATGAACACTTTTAATTAGTTTTCCCCTCTCCACGAACAATCTTTCTCTTAATTCAAAAACTTTTTATTTTCTAATGAAATTGAACTTTATTTTTTCACACATGCACACACACACACACAAAATTAATATATAAAAAAAAAAAAAAAAAAAAAAAAAAAAAAGATGCATACACAAACACACAGACAACTGTTTATAAATTGTAAATATGGTTTTGATTCTTAAACGCTGGGGCTTTATTAGTTAGATTAAGATCCATAGAGTGAATGAGGTATTTTGGTAAATGTTGCCAGTCAAGAGTAAGACTCCAAAGTCTACATTTATTACTTTTTAATCACTTTAGTCACAAAGACCCTGAACCCTTCCCCTCCCCAATTTCTTGTAGGGCCTTGTGCCTAATTTTGTTGTTTAAAAATCTTTTGTTTCTTACTTAATTGTATTTTCAAAATTTTAAAAGCAATAAAATATATAAACAAAATCAAAGTGTAGTATCTGTTCTTCAGATGCTGCACATCCATTTCTTGTTCTCTGTCAGAGGAGGAGAAATCCTTCACGACTGAGACAATTTTTATTTTTGTTCCTTTTCTCCACGTTAAAAAACGACCCTGGTGTCTAACTCTGTCCCGTGGGGAGGCATTGTAAATAGGAATTATATAAACTTTGGCAAAAAAAAAATATCGTGTTTGTTTTACTGTACACATAGATTCGAAAAAGTTGTCACAAAGCAAATATATAACAAATAAATGTTATCAAAGGCAAGATAAGTTACTTTTCTACCCAACTGTTATGTCCACGGGTTAATATCAGAGTGAAGACGACACGGAGTTAGGATGTAATAGCAGCTTTATTGAGTGCCATGTTTTATCATACAGGCAGTCTTCCTCCTTTTTCGGAGAGTTCATAGAAAGGGCAAGTGGGGGCAGTGGTGGGGGTTTAGCTATACGCAACATCTCCCCCCCGTTGGGGAGGGTGTTTGTTTATTTTGTTTTCCTCTAAGGAAGAAGGGATAGGAACAGGGTTTTGAACGGCAACATGGGGGAGGGTGAATTGTTCATTCGTTGTAGCGTGCAGGTTTTCGAATAATGCGTCCTGAGCGTGTGGTCACTTGTTGGCTGTCATTCCTTACACAAACGTTTTCTTCAGTCGGCTCATTTTCCTGTGCAATCCTTTCTCTTTGTGATATGGGATTGTCTGACTGTATTTGAGACTGAGGGTGATCATCAGCTGTGTGTGTTGTTTGATGGTGTCCTAGGAAGGAATGTTTTGACTCGGGCGTTTTGCGCAGGAATCGCCTATTTCGGCGGTATCGTTGTCCGTCTCTTGCTTCCACTTCATAGGACCTACCAGTCATTCGTTTTCGGACCGTTGCTTCCCTCCACTCTCTTGTGTAGGGACTGGGTGGCTGGACTCGAACATTATCACCCACGTTGAGGCCTTTTAGCTCTTTCCCCGTCTTATGGTGCCTAATTCTCCTGTAGCGTCTACCCCGGAACTAAAATTTGACAGAGACTTTTGAATTGTCACGTTTCCGGAGAGCTCTAAAAAAGAGGACAAAAAAAAAAACGTGGCGCCAAATTCGAGTGCCCTCTCTTCCTCTTTCGCTCGCTGACCCTTGAGGAGTTAACACGCGCTACTGCTGTGTCTGTCACATGTGCGCGACACGTGCTATGCCAGTTCTCATAATGAAACTCTTTCGCTCGCTGACCCTTGAGGAGTTAACACGCACTACTGCTGTGTCTGTCACATGTGCGCGACACGCGCTATGCCAGTTCTCATAATGAAACCAAAAAAAACATTTTTCTTACCTTTCCACGCCACTTTTCACTCGAACGGCTATCCCAAAGAAAAATATTTAATTTATCTTTTCTTTTCGACTTTACGCCAAAAAAGAGAACATTTACCCAGTCAGTAAGGATTTCTTTCTTTTCTACAGACACAAAAGAAACCACATGAGTGTGATACACAAAAGGGTAAATAAAATTACACTTCTTTTAATAAACCAAGTCTGACTATTTATTTTCATTAATTTTTCTGAATATTTGTTTTTTATTAATGTTTATGAAAAATTATTTTTAAGGAGCTATTCGTCGTTTTGCCCGGCAAGCAGCTCACTTCACTCCTTTCCTGTTTCCTCCATGCTTCATCAGTTGAATGTGGGTAAAGTGGCTTGAGCTTTAACTCGACAGCTGGTACTGTTGATCTTGTCCTTCTACCAAAGAGTCTTTGTGCTGGGCTGGTACTTAGTCCTTCAGTTGGTGCGTTGCGTATGTTCAACAGTCCCAGGAATGGATCTTCTCCTGACGCTTTGCATTTTCGGAAGCGGCATTTGGTGATTTTTACTGCTGCTTCGGCAGCACCATTTGCTTGGCTGTTGCCTGGTGATATTGTCTCGTGTATGAATAGCCATTTACTTGCAAACCTTCGGAATGCATAAGACGAAAATTGAGGACCATTGTCGGGTGTCAGCACCTCTGGAATTCCATGGCGTGCAAAATGCGCTTTCATGCATTCAATCATGGCTTCTGATGTGGGCGTATCCAGTTTGCCAATTTCAAAGAAATTGCTATGTCTGTCTACTGTGATCAGATAGTTGTTCCCTCCCCATGATAGAAGGTCTGCTGCTACTTGTTGCCAAGGTCTTTCCAGCACTGGTGCTATGATCTGTGCTTCTGCTGGCTGGCGGTCTGCATAGGTTGCACAGGCTTCGATGTATTGTCTAATCTCTTTAGACATTCCTGGCCAAAATATGAGGTCTCTCACTCGTCGCAGACATGTATTTATGCCGAGGTAGCCGGCATGTGCTTTTTGTTTCATCTCACTCCGCATAGCATGTGGTATGACTATTCTTTGTCCTCGCAGTACTAGCCCATCTTGTACCGTGAGTTCATCTCTGTAATCAAAAAACAGTTTGACAGAGTTGGGTAAGCTTTCCTTATTATGCAGCCACCCCTTAGCGATTACTTCTGCCAGTGCTCTCATGTTGGAGTCCTCAACTGTCTTTTGGCGAATCTCTGCGAGTCTGTGGTCTTGTATCGGCTGCATTGTCAGATTATTCACTGACATTATTTCTTCCAACTCTGGCTTGCTTGTTGGTACTCGCGACAGCGTATCTGCTAATGGGATATCTTTCCCTGGTTTATATCGTAGTGTGTAGTTGTATTGTTGAACCCGTAGCAGGAAATTCTGCAGCCGTTTTGGTGCCTTCGATAAGGGCTTTTTGCTGATTGAGACAAGCGGCTTGTGGTCAGTCAAAACTACTACTTCTCTTCCATGTGTGTAATGGTGAAATTTCTCTAGGCCGTATACAACTGCCAGCATCTCCTTCTCAATTTGTGCATATCTTTGTTCGGCATCTGATAGTGATCTACTTGCAAATGCAATTGGTTTGTCCACCTGCATTAGCACTGCTTCTAACCCGTACTCACATGCATCATTCTCGAGAATCAGCTCCTTGTGGGGGTCGTAATATGCAAGGACGGGTGAGTTCACGATTGCTTCTTTGACAGTGTCGAAAGCTGCTTGTTGGGAATCTGACCATGACCACGGAACATCTTTTTTAGTCAGGTTCTGGAGGGGTTTTGTCACTGTTGCCAGATTGGGAATAAACTTCTCTATGTAGTTCGCCATACCTAGGAATCTGCGGAAAGTCCCAATGTTTCCTGGTGCTGGCATGTCAGTGATAGCCCTTACTTTTTCTGGGTCGACTCCAATGCCGTCTTTAGCGATGCGATGCCCCATGAAAGTGATTGCGCCTAGTCCGGTCTCCAGTTTTTCTGAGTTGAGTTTAACTCCTATTGTTTGGCATTTTTGGAGTAGCTTGTGGAGCCGTCTGTCATGTTCTTCTTGGTCTTTCCCATAGATTACCAAGTCATCTACAATGATAACAACTCCATGCATGCCCTGGAATTGTTCATTCAGCTTTCTTTGGAATATCTCGGCTGAAGAGTTCAGGCCAAATGGTAATCGACGCCAGCAATATTGGCCAAAACATGTCTGAAAGGTGGTCAAGTCACTGGATGCATCATCGAGCTCAACGTGCCAATATCCTGATGAGAGGTCCACTTTTGTGAATACTTTTGCATCTCTCATGTCATGAAGGACGTCCTCGAGAATTGGTATGGTGTAGTGCTCTCGCATGAGTGCTTTGTTGAGCTCATGAGGATCCAAGCATATTCTCATTGTCCCATTTTTTTTTTCTTGTTATGACAAGTTGGCTAACCCATGGAGTGGGTTTATCTACTGGTCTGATCGTCCTAATGTGGTCAGTCGACTTAACTCCTTCTTCAGTTCAGAGCGTATAGCTATAGGGACTCTCCGATTGGGCATTATAGTTGGTATTGCATCTGGCTTGAGCTGGAGAGTGGCAACGCCCGGCAGCTTGGCCAGTTGATCATCGAATACTTCCTTGTAGCTTTCCTCTATGTTGACTGCTGCGACATGGTGGAAGTTCTTCTGCTTTATCTCCACAAGGCCCATTTGTACGCTTGCCCGCAGGCCAAGCAGTAGCTGGCAATCATCTCCATCCCTAAACACTACAAATTTCACTGAGTAGGTTTGCTGCGTTTTGGGTTTTTTTTTTATTTCTTCGGAATACACCAAGTGGCTTCATCAAAGACCCATTCCACATTGACAAAACCCCTTTGTATGGTTGCATCCTTTTTGCAAACCTTTCAGGGAGGGTATTAATGGATGCCCCTGTGTCAATCTGGAAAATAATTTCTTTCTTGTTCAAAAGCATAAGGCACTTGGCATCTTTTGCCTGTTTTGTTTTCTGGGGTTTTATCACATTTACCCAATGGGTGTATTCTTCATCCTCTTCTGTTGAGGATGTATCAAGTTGGTTTACCCATGGTGGGGGTGCAATACATTTCTTGCTTTCATACATCCGTGTGCTCTGTCTCTCTTTTCGCGTCCTTCTGTCTTTGTTGGGACATTTGGATTCGAAATGTCCTTTCTCATTACATGCATGGCATAATTTGCCATGGGCTGGGCATCTGTTGCGCTTTGGCACGTGTGCGTAGCCGCAGAATTGGCATTCTCTTTTGGAGACGGGTTCCTTTATTTGACTGGTTTCATATACTCTCATTACCTGGGCTGTATCCAGTCCCATTCCTTGGCTGTGGGTTGAGGCCATTTCACCTGCTCTGCATATGTCAAAACTCTTCTGTAGAGTCAAGTGCTGTATCTTCAGTAGCTCCTGCTTGGTTAATTGGTCACGTACACCTTCTACAATTTGGTCCCGCAGAAGTGAGTCACTTCATCGGGTACAGAAATTGCAAGTCTTCGACAGTACCCTTAAATCATTGTAGAACTTGTCGAAAGCCTCTCCCTCACCCTGTTTCCTCTGACAGAACGCAAATCTCTCATATGTTTCGTTGAGAATTCTGACGGAATACTCCTCCAGAGCTTGTAGTATGTCATCTACAGTGCGCTCAGTCTCCGGGGCGTTGAACTGCATGCCCTGGTATATTTTCATGGCATCATCGCCCAAACAGTTCTCCAGAAGGGCAACCTGAATTTCTTGTGGTTTATGGTCCAGACGTGTCAATAACGAGTAGTTGGACCATCGTTTATTCCCACTAAATACGAGTCGCTCTGGTGGCCTTATGTGTAAGCCGGACATATCGTTAGTCAATGACACGGTATCATTTGCAGCAGTCATATTCTCTTCGGCGGACATCGCCGTCAAGCAGAAGTGTTTTGATTTGAACGTTAATTAATGCAAAGAGGCAGGAAAAAAAAAGTTTTGGCAAGAATTACTTGCAACAGCAACTCGATATCAATAATAACGATCGTAAAAATAACAGACTGCCGGGACCACAAGGTGCCATTACTGGAGCGACCGACTAATAAAAGAAAAACATAGCAGAAGTTAAAACCAAAAGTAATACTGCTTACACATTCTTTGATGATTTGTCGGTCTCCTTGGATGTCATTAATTCCATAAACACCGCTGCTACCATGTTACGTCCACGGGTTAATATCAGAGTGAAGACGACATGGAGTTAGGATGCAATAGCAGCTTTATTGAGCACCATGTTTTATCATACAGGAAGTCTTCCTCCTTTTTCGGAGAGTTCATAGAAAGGGCAGGTGGGGGCAGTGGTGGGGGTTTAGCTATACGCAACACCAACTGGATATGTTTTTAGAGTTTATATTTAATGTAACATGTTTATTCAGCTCGAAAAACATACAGTGTTAACTGATGTATTGAAAAATTTTAAATGGCAGCCGACTCTCTCTTTGAGGCGGTAAGTTTGGGAAAATGAGTTATAAAAAATAACCAGACAAAATACTGTTAGAAACTCGCTCAATATATGTTACCGTGACATAGGCTGACATATATTCGGCAAGTTTTTAACAGTATTTTGACTGTTTTTTTCATTTCCCCAAACTTACCGTCTCCAAGAGAGTCGGCCGCCATTTTAAATTTTCCAATACATCGGTAAACACTGTATGTTTTTCGAGCTGAATAAACACGTTGCATTAAATAAAAACACTAAAAACATATCCAGTTGGGTAGAAAATTAATTTATCTTGCCTTTGATAACATTTATTTGTTGTATATTTGTTTTGTGACAACTTTTTCGAATCTATGTGTACAGTAAAACAAACCCAAAATATCCATCCCCCCAAAAAAAAAAAAAAAATGCTAGGTCACACATGCAAAAATTCTTTCCTTGTAAAAATAATGATGTTTCACTCAATCGAACAACATTCAACATCGAAGCCGATACATATTTCGTGAGTACGTCGGCCCATTTTCTTTAATATTAAATATTTACTAAACTTTTAAGGATTAAAACAAACAAAAACTTTTTTCTATTTACACAAAACTTTTTAATTTTTTTTTTTTTTTACACTTTCACCCCAAACAAGGTACATCGCCACTTTGATGTAGGGGGCTACTATTAGGAACCTAAGTTGCAGGGGTACTATGTAGGGAGTTTAGTAGCAAGATGTCCGTTTACATTACACTTGAACTTCTGAAAATGTCAGTACAGTTGGAGAAGCAGGAAACCGGAAGAGAATTCCAAAGTCCTGCAGTTCTGGGGAAGAAGCTATTAGGCTTTCTTACATCTAGGGATCTCAACTGTGTAGGGGTGGGACTTTGCTGTTTGTCGGGGGTAATTTCGTTGAAGGGGTACGATGGCTTGTAGTTCATCAGAGCATCCACCATTAAAATACTTGTAAAACAGGCAGAGAGATGCAACATTACGTCAGTGGGACAGGGGCTGAAGTTTAGATGACAGTTCGGGTCCTATTAGGTTGGCTACTCTCTTTTGAACCATGTCCAGGAGCGAGAGATTAGTTGCAGATGCACTAGCCCAAATGTGAGAGCAGTACTCCATACATTGGTGAATGGTGGCTTTGTAGAGGTGCAGGATACTTTCAGGTGTAAGTAACTTTCTAGCACGATAGAGAGAGAGCCCACCTTCTTTGCAGCAGCCTTAGCAATAATCTCGATGTATCTATTCCAACTAATGTTTCCTGTGAACGTTAAGCCAAGGAGCTATTGATGGTTGGTAAGGTTTCATGTAATTATTAAGGGAAACAAGTTTTGTCTTGGCAGCGTTGAATGTTACCATCCATTTTTGACCCCATTCCACTACAGACTGAAGGTCTTCCTCTAGGGTTTCTGCCATTACCTTAGATATGTGCTCATTAGTTTTCCCCACGTGCCTGCTATAGAGTGTGGTATCGTCGACAAATATACCCATCTCCGAGACAATTTTATCAGGTAAGTCATTTATGAATATCAGAAATAACAAAGGTCCATGAATCGATCCCTAAGGCACACCTGCATTTATATCAAAATTTTTGGACGTACGCGCATCGAGGACAACCTGGATTCTTCTCTCATTTAAGAAGGATCTAATTATGCTAAGCATTCATCCAGTAATACCATAGGATTTAATTTTTATCAGAAGACCATCATGCCATACCCTGTCAAAAGCCTTAGATATATCAAGGGCTATTGCCCTCCCTTCTCCTGCTTGATATAAACGTTCAGAGATTACAGTTAAAATATCTGCAGTAGAACGGGCTTGCCTAAATCCATATTGATGGTCTGCCAAGTTTAGCAGCTGTAAGGTGGTGGACTAGAGCTTGATTTATTAAGGACTCAAATATTTTGGTGAAAAGAGGGAGGAGGCTAATGGGGTGATAATTTAATGGGTCAGTTCCTTCGCCAGAGTTTTTGTAAACTAGTACCACAGAAGCAGTTTTTCAGCAGCCAGGAAAGCAAGATTCGTTAAGGCATTTGTTAAAGAGATTAGAGAGAACAGGAGCGGCCTCAGCAGAGGAGTTTTAATAGCACAGCCGGGATGAGGTCAGGTCCACATGCTTTTGAGGTGTCTAGATTTTTTATAATATCATGTACTTGGGAAGGCGTGATCTTCAGGTCATCTAGCATGGTTTCTATCCGCAGAGGAAAACTAGGGAGAGAATGGCTTGCTGGGTCCAAGGTAGAGTTTGAGGCAAACTGACAGGCAAGCATGTTAGCTTTCTCAGTTGCTGTGCAAACAACCTCATGATTGTTTGATAGTGGTGGTATTATCAATTGCCCATTATTTACTACTCTATTGTAGATTTTCAAGAAATCACGAGTTCCTAATTTTTGCACTTCAATGCGTTTCCTTGTGGTTTCAGTATATTCACTCTTAGCTGTCACTACTTCTTTCTTGCAATTATTTCTAGCTTCTATATACTTTTGTCTGTTTATACAGGACTTATGCTGGATAAATCTACGGTATGCATGTTGCCTCTGAGCAATGGTAGCTGCGCAAGTAGAAGTAAACCATTGGGGAGAATGGGGTTTACTGTAGAACTTCCGTGTAGGAACATGTGCTTCAATTGCTGCTTTGAACCATTCAGTAGTCTCATTTGCACACTGTTCTGCTGGAAGAAAAAAGATATTTCCCCTTGGGGCGTCTCTGATGTGATCTTTAATTGCATCTTAGTCAGCCTTATTGTAGTACCTTGTCCTTTTGAGCAACAGCTCTTCAATCAGGAACAGTTATCAGAAATAGATCCAAAAGTGAGGCTTGCTGATCCTGGCAATCTGGGAGACGGGTCGGGAATGTTACTGTCTGTGTCAGGGAATGGGATATAGCAAAGTTATGGATGATGCTACCACTGTGTTAGTGTAGTTAGAAAAGCCAAGCCAATTTCTGTGGTGGGGGTTAAAGTCACCAAATACATGTATTTGGGCACTAGTGTTAAGGGAGAGTGCTCTATCTATGCTGTCAGAGACATGATTGATTATAGTACAGTCCTGGGTTGATGGAGGGCGATAAAGAAAATACAGGTAGGTAAGGCTATGTTGTAAAGTTAGTTTAAAGCACATGGAGGACAGATCACCTGATTCTAGTTTAGATTCCCTAGACATGGGGAGAGTGTTACGAATATAGACTCCAAGTCCATGCATGTGTCTGTCAGAATCCTTACAACAAAGTGGAAGATAACCTGACATGTTAAAGATGTTAGAGGAGATGGAGGAGTGTAAGTTAGTTTCACTTAGTGCTAATATATCCGGGGAGTTTGCTAGGAGAAATGATTGTACATCATCTAAGTTAGCTCTAAGTCCTCGGATATTTGTAAATGCAAGCCTCAAGGGAGGAGACGAATCGTTTGAGTGTGTGTCTGGTTTGAACATAAGAAACAAAATATATATTTAAATAAATGGGTGTCTTTCTGAGTGCTTTTTTTTTTAAATGTATTTTCAGAACTTTTTAATAAAAACTAATAATAATTATAATCATGATAAAAATAAAGAAATAACTGAATAAATAAATAGAACTAGACGACCCGTGACCCGTTGGGTCAGTATGTTATATTAGCTATGGAATTCATGTATGAGCGTAACACTTGTGACGTAAAGGAAATAGTTTTTTGTGACACAATAGAAAACATTTAAGAAATTATATTAAAATGAAAAAAGAATATAGATAGATTTCTATGAGTCGTTCTGTTTATAATTGTTTAATCTTAAAAAAAAAAACTTACAGCCATTGAATTATAAGTGGTTTGCCATACTTATAGGTAAATGTGCACTGAACAGATACCATAATACTTAAAGTTAAATTCAAATTTTGAAATATCTATTAATTTAAACGTGGAAAAAAAATAAAATAAAAAAATTGGGTCGCTGAAAACGTACACAGTAAAACAATACACTGTAAAATAGTAGATTTATTTGTAAGAAGATTGCGTTAAAATAATTTAAACGTAATACGGAAATGAACGATATAAAAAAAAATGCAGAAAGTATTAACAACTGTTTATTTGGATAATTTAAAATGCAAAAAAAAAAGAAAAAAATTAGGCCGCTGAAAACGTACACAGTAAAAAAAATACATTGTCAACAGGTCAAAGTTGATTTATTTGTGAGAAAATTGTGACAGTATAGTTGTAATACAGAATAGTTGCCAAACATCCCCTAAGAGGTCAGTATGTTATATTAGCTATTGGAATTAATGTATGAGCATGACACTTGTGATGTAAAGAAAATAGTTTTTTTGTGACATAACAGAAACAGTTCTATGAAAGTATATTAAAATGAAAAAAAAAAAATATAGATCGATTTCTATGAGTCATTTTGTTTTGAGTAGTAGTAGGGAAAATACATGTCAACCAGTAGTAGTAATAGTAGAATAAGGAAGAGGACGCATAGTAGCAGTAGTAGGAAGAGGAGGCATAGTAGTAGTTGCAAAGAGAAGAAGTAACAGTATTAGCAAGAAGAGAAGGCATAGTAGAAGTAGTAGGAGGATGAGGATATTGCACAAGCAAACAAGCAAACAACCAAGAACGACAGAGTTTTAGTATTATATATATATATATATAGAGATGAATGAGCTATATTAATCATAAAACATTAAAAACCGATATTTAACTGAGAATTTCAAACGCTGATCTCTTCTCTCTATTAAAAAATACATCTTTTTTAAAACTTTAAAATAAAATTATTTAAAATAAACTTTTTAATGGCAGAAACAAATATAAAATAATTGACGTGTTTGGATTTTTTGCGAATATTTTGCATGTTTTTGTGACCAAGATTGATTATTATGTACAGTGTGTGTGTGTTTGTTTCTGTGTGCGATTTAATACAATTCAATATTTATTGAAAGTGCGATGTATGCCAGTGGTCAGTGAAGGAGAAATCCTTCTAGACCGAGGCAATTTTTATGTATAATAAAATTACAAGTATAAGCAACATAGAGATTTAAAAAGAGATTACAAGTATAAGCAAAATAGAGATTTAAAAATATATTATTTTATTCATATATCTTTTTATAACTTTTATTTTTATAAAGATAAAATGTAGTATCACAAGATCTTTTATTAAAAAAAAAACTTGCTATTTGCTTACTTCTCCACAAGGGCAAATTAAATACAAGTAAGTTTTATCATCCGAAATTCTCAGTTAATGTTTGTAATTAATAAAGTTAATTCTTTTTATTTATTCATTTATTTTTATTATAAGGATATACAACTGCTTTTATAGCGCCGTTCAAGGACCCCAGAGCCCTACTACGACAACAGACGCCCACACAAGCAAAGTGTGAGCAGAGATTGGTAGCAGAACCCGGACCTATGCTGGTATCACCAGACCTTTGGATCGTCTACTAGGAAATGCAAGCCACCCTGCAAACAAGCCGCAGCCAAACCCAATTCGAGAAACTAACTAGCCGGTGAATAAAAGCGGCAAAACCCACTGGTAAAGGCACGCTATGCCGCCTCTTTTTCATCTTTGACAGACAAAACGGCATGAGATTTTTGGTGGATACTGGTGCAGCAATAAGCATCAGACCCCCATTGGACAAAAGGCATGGGAAAGCTACCTTATTCAAACTCCAGGCAGCGAATGGTTCTTTGATTGATATGTACGGCACCAAAATGTTAACCCTCAATATCGGAATGTGACGCAAGTTTACCTGGACCTTCACCCAAGCAAACGTCAGATCCTCAGCACAGACTTCCTAGCACATTTTAATTTGTCTGTCTACATGTGCTCCAGAACACTTACAGACAATACAACAAACATTAACATCGTAGGAACTCTATCACGGCTAAATACAACCGGGATCAATCTCACAACTCATGACAGAACGGAATACACCAACATTTTGGCAAGATACCCTGAAATTACACAGCCAATAACATGTGCTGATGCAGTGAAACACCGGCGTAACATTTCATCAAGACCCTGGGCCTGCACACATTTTTACATCCACGATGACTGCCCCCACACAAATACTATTTCGCTAAATGGGAGTTCGACAAGATGTTGAAGGAAAGCATCATTCAACCGTCCAATAGCCCATACGCCTCGCCTCTACATTTCGTACCGAAACCTGGTGGGACAGATTTTCGAATATGCGTGGATTACAGACGGCTTAATGCTTCAACTACTCTCGACCGATATCCGATGCCACATATCCATGATTTTGCATCAGGACTTCAAGGCACATGGGTTTTTTCTAAAATTGATATTATAAAAGCTTACCATGAAATCCCAGTAGCCCCTGAGGACATCCCTAAGGCAGTCGTCACTACTCCTTTTCGCCTGTTCGCGTACGTCAAGATGTCATTTGGACTCAGGTATGCAGCCCAGACCTTCCAAGGGTTTATGAACAAGGTACTGCGCGGCCTCCCTTTTGCATACGCCTACATCAACGATATTTAAGTAGTCAGTGAGAATGAGAACACCCATAGGAAGCACCTGGACAAGATCCTCCAGAGATTATCCCACTATGGTCTATGCATAAACATTGAGAAATGCATTTTCATACTGTAATCAGAGTTTTTTTTTCTGTCTGTTTCGATTTACTCTAAACCGCACACACCTCGTCTTCTCATGTATCGTTCTCTTCTTCCTCTTCTACTTCTTGCTCTTTTTCTTCTTTTTTCTTCTCAGTCGTCAGAAGCGTCGTCTTTGTCTTGACTACGTTTTTCCTTCTCCCTTCTTGCTCACAGTGACCCGTTTTTATGCTAAGCTGAACTCTCGTGTGTGCAAGAGAACACGAGATTTTGCGTGATTACTTGGCAATATTAACTGGCCGCCGCCATCTTGCCATTTTTCTTTGGACGTGCCCGCTTTGCAGAGTGCACACCTCGAGCATTTGTCAGGTAAGCCCGTCTGTTCGCAATTTATTACACACTCCCCCCTGATCTCATTATCACAGAAAGAGCAGGGAGGCGGTGGCCTTTTTCTTCGAGTGCTTCTTCGGAGAGGGGGATTCGGGGCTTCATCATCGTCTGCGCTGTCTTCCGTGACACGAAGGTCGGCAAACCTAAAGCTGAGCATCGCAGTATCACTGTCCGGGTCTTCATCATCAGCAGGAGGGTCAGTACTTTGAAGGCTACCACTCTCAGTGTCGCTGTGCGTTGAAGCCGTCATGAACCAGAATGATGGGTCGCTGGTCACGGATTCAATTTCACTATCTTCGTCAAGCGGCAGCTGCGTTTGGAATACTGATCTTAAGTCTTTAATATGACGAGGTACTCCATCAACTCGCACCGCCTGCGGGCTGATCACTTCAGTGACATGACCGGTTCCGTAGCGAGTCGTGCACTGGCCTCGGGGTTTTTTAACCCAGACGACATCTCCCTCTTTTATGTTCTTTTGTGGTGGCTCCGGTTCGGGTAGTGAGCTGCTCTCCAAACCTCTCACCCTGACACAGTATGTATGTAGCGCGTTGGCTGGCGCGGTGGAGGGTGAAACATCGTCCTTAGGGGTGACGTTGTACCAATAGACTGCTTCAGGTACCGTACACCCCTTCCGCGCTGCGATTGTCTTAACAGTTCTGTGATTGCGCTCAATAATCCCGTTTCCACTGGGAACATGGGCACACCGAAAACGCAGATGGACACCCCAGCCATCTGCAAACTGTTTAAACGGCTCACTAACAAAAGCGGGGCCATTGTCGGTGAGTATCTCAGAAGGAGGTCCACGCTCGAGGAACACACCTTCCAACTCATGGATAATGGCAGCCGCGTCCTGCCGGCGAAGGGGCCGCCACAATGAAAACCTAGATGATCCACAGTCGATAAGCGTCAAAAAATGCCTCCCGTTGTAGTGCGTTATGTCCATCGCAATCCTATCCCAATTATGCTTCACACTGAGTATTCCCTTCTTCCACCGGACAGGTGCTGGGTCGATCGATCGGCAGGTGTTGCAGCTTCCCACAACAGATTTCACAGCCCTCCGAGACACAGAGGGGTCAACCAATCTGGCAAAGTAAAGCGTTCGGTTTACACCGGGGTGCCCGCTTTGGCAATGGACATCATTAATATGCTCCAGGCTGAGTCTATGTCCCACTGCAGCGCAATTTACAGGTGCTGACTCGTTCACTTCTTTTGGCAGGTCTAGCCAACAGCATGGCACTCTGGTCAGACGATCCGCCTGATTCAAACAGGACTGCACCAGTGTCACATCTATGACCAAGTCGTATTCCTTAGTGGTTTCCATTAGGGTAGCAAGCCGCCTCCGGATCAACATTTCGGCCGACGCCTTCGTTGTCAGACGTGCTTTTCCGTTCAAGGCATTGGTCATCCACCGATGCACACACGTGGAATCCGTGAGGATGTGAAGGATTCTAGCCTGCCACTGAAGCGCTAGATTGGCTCCTTTCAGTGTAGCATCGAGTTCAGCTAGGTTTATATGCTTGGCGTCATTCTCCGGCCGAAGCCAGCAGGCATCTTCTATTATCCTTCCGTCGACCGCCAGAGCAACGCCAAGGGCAAGTGAGCTGGCGTCTACCCAAACTGTAAATTCACTCCCATCGACGCACCAGCTCCCCCGTACAGGGTCATCATTGGTCACTCTGGCAACAACTTATTTATTTTGCGCGAACAGTTGGCAGAGATGGCGGAAATTTTCTGTTTCTATGTCTATCCTTGTAGCCATGTCACTAGTAAGGGTGCTGGAGGTAAACATTTTGTCTGGGCTGACGTTATCCGCCTGATAGTCAGGGACCCGAACCTTGGATTAACCACCAAGGAGGCTGTCCTATCAGCAGGTGCAAAGTACTGGAGTTGCTGTATTGCCATTTGGTGAATGGATTCTGGACCATGCAGTAGCTTCTGGTGGGGCCTCTCGATGCCATACTAGTGGGTAATTGTTACGGCTTTACCTTATCATTAGCTACAAATAAAAAAAAAAAATTCTTTGTTTCTTTTTCTCTCTTAGTTTCCCCTCTCTGTCCTGCTCTAAGTAAATTTGACGACCTAGTCCACAAATTCCAAAAATTCATCATGACAAGTTTCAAGAAAAAATACACGATTAAACCCGGTTCTCCAACTTCCAACGTAGACTCCTACTACCATGTCTCCTTCTCCAACATCAGGGGTCTACGTTCTAACCTTCCAGAGGTTGAAACCAAATTACAGGAGACTAAACCAGACCTTTTATTTTTAAGTGAAACTGGCATTGGACAGGCTATTTCCCTAGAAGAGTTCGCAATTAAAGGATACTCTAACTTAACTTCTAAATCTGACCACCAAGATCGCCATGGTCATGGAATTTGTGCCTATATTAGGGATAACTTTCCATGTGGTATGGAACATCTCCCGGGAAGATCCTAACTTACCCTATATGTGCTTCCGGGTTGCTTTAGCTCACACTACGGCATTTATATTTACTCTCTATCGCCCCCATAACAGCGGAGTTACTATCTTTCAAAGCATATCTAAGAAAGTCTTATCTGCTTATCCTTCAGCTAACATTCACGTATGTGGTGACTTCAATGTTCACAACGTCGAATGGTTGACCCACTCTAACAAGACCGATGATGAGGGAAGGTTCTGTCATGATTTCTCCATTGCCTATGACCTCACTCAGATTGTTCAGGAACCCACCCGTGTGCCCGACAATGATGGCCAGTATGCGAACCTACTAGACCTTTTTCTCACAACTTGTCCTGAACTATGTTCAGTTTCTGTTCTGTCGCCTCTTGGCTCTTCCGACCACTCTGTTGTATCAAGATAAAAATGAAATGTAATAAGTCCCCAGACGTACCTCTCCATCGTACAGTATATCGATACACTAAGGCTGACTGGGATAGCTTCCGTACATTTATATCTGATCTACCTCTGCATTCCATGTTTAAAAAGGATGTGTCCTCTGACGGAATGGTTAATTGTAGGTATTGACCGTTTCATACCCTCGAAAAAGTTTCAGCAAAAACCTAACAGCCAGCCATGGTTCTCTCCAGAATGTGCTGCTGCCATTGCGCACAGAAATCACTTTTTCCACTGTTTCCAACGTAATAGATGTATGAAAACTAAAGCCGCTTTCAGGACTGCCAGCAACCATTGTAAGAAAGTAATAAAGAATGCAAGAGAGTTGTATGCTCTATCTGTTAAGTCCAAAGTAGCTGAGCAGCGGCTTGGTTCCCACCAGTTTTGGCAAATAGCAAACAGAATCCTGAACAGAAGCGTGTGCTCCATCCCAACTATTATCAATGGACCTGAGGTAATCTCGTCAGCATCAGACAAAGCCAAACTCTTTGTCAAGAACTTCGCAGCTAATTCTACCCTTTGCGATCAAGGCTGCCAACCCCCAATATTTCCTCCTGTATCAGAAAACACGCTATGTGATATAAGTATATCTATACGTGATGTTTCCAAGCTAATCAAAAACCTTGATTCCAGTAAAGCAACTGGCCCTGACGGTATTCCAATTATAGTACTCAAAAAACTTCAACCTGAACTAGCGCCCATACTTACAAAACTGTTTAAACGTTGTCTTAAGGAGAATAGTTTCCCATCTCCCTGGAAAATCTCATCAGTATGCCCTGTATTTAAGAATTCAGGTGATCGCTCATCCCCCTCTCAGTACAGGCCAATAAGTCTCCTGTGCGTCATGAGTAAGTTGCTGGAATCTGTATTAAATACAGAAGTAATCAACCATCTCAACAAAAATAACCTTCTTAGTGACACTCAATATGGTTTCCGTTCTGCTAGATCTACAGCAGATGTGCTTACAGTTATATCTCATAGGATTAGCAAATCTCTCGACGGAGGCAATCTTTCTAGGGCAATTGCTCTTGACATATCTAAAGCCTTTGATAGGGTATGGCATAAAGGTTTACTTCATAAGATCTCTAGCTATGGTATTGCTGGAAATGTCTTCTCAATTATTAAATCATTTCTTTCTGATAGGTTCATAAGAGTAGTAGTTGAGGGGCAAAAATCAGAAGCTCACAGTATTAATGCCGGTGTCCCTCAGGGGTCCATCCTGGGCCCAACTCTTTTCCTGATCTACATTAATGATCTTCCAAATCACATCCTTACATCATTTGTAGACATCTATGCTGACGACACTACCATTTATGGTAGCACATCTAAGCTGTAAACACTATCAATAATTCCCCCCACTCTTTATCTGTGCCTAAACCTAAACGTAGATTCCATGAACAAAGCTTTTTTCTTAGAACTGCACACCTGTGGAATTGTCTTCCGTTTTCCTGCTTTCCGGCTGACTACAATATGGTTGTCTTCAAGTCTAACGTAAATAAGTTCTTGATGAGCCGTTCCATATAAGTTATCAACTTTACCAAATTTTCATTACTAATGATTACTATAATGTCCAATTTCTACTGTACACTCTTTAACCCTTATCCTTGAGTGACCTCTTGGCCTTGATAATGTGGTGATGCCTATGTAAAAAAAAAAAAAAAAAAAAAACTTCCACCAGCATGCTTCGCAGGGCAGGATCATGCACCTCATCGTCCCATCCAGTTGACATAGAAGTTGCCCGTCGCTTTATGGCCGCTACAGCCACTCGGAGCCACCCACACACAGGGAAGTGACCCACCAATTTTCCACAAATGGAAAACGTGCTCCGACGTGTGATAGTAGATGGGATTTCCGGGATTTCACCACTCCTTCCCCATTGAAGGCCATCTGCACTTCCGCTCACCTGCAGTCCGAGCACTTTCGCCCCGTCCTGTAGCCGCTCCGGCTCCTTGCACGACAATCCGAAGTGTCTCCCCCGGCCCAAGTCGGCGTTCGGAAAACTGCCTCCAGGCGACAAAAGGGTCTGTACCAAATGCCCCGTATAGCGCTTGTGTAATCTGCTCCATGGTCAGATCCTCCCCTAGCTGCTGGTACACGGCATAAGCCCCTTTAGTGAGTCTCAATGGGATAACCATAGCTGGGTCTTTAATCTTGCACAACCGGCAAACGCGCTCAGCCTTTTCCAGCCATTTGACCACCGAGGGACCAGTGGGGGAGCCATCGAATTCCGGAATTAATCTGATGTCAAATTTCTCCATACCAAAGCCGAGATAGCTTGTAATCAGAGTTTTTTTCTGTCTGTTTCGATTTACTCTAAACCGCACACACCTCGTCTTCTCATGTATCGTTCTCTTCTTCCTCTTCTACTTCTTGCTCTTTTTCTTTTTTTTTCTTCTCAGTCGTCAAAAGTGTCGTCTTTGTCTTGACTACGTTTTTCCTTCTCCCTTCTTGCTCACAGTGACCCGTTTTTATGCTAAGCTGAACTCTCGTGTGTGCGAGAGAACACGAGATTTTGCGTGATTACTTGGCAATATTAACCGGCCGCCGCCATCTTGCCATTTTTCTTTGGACGTGCCCGCTTTGCAGAGTGCACACCTCGAGCGTTTGTCAGGTAAGCCCGTCTGTTCGCAATTTATTACACACATACCACCTCCTATGAATTTCCTGGGTCATCGCATCAATGAAAATGGAATCACCCCCCTGGTTGAAAAGATCGATGCGATCAGGGAATTCCCAACACCGACATTGACAAGACAAATAAGGTATTTCGTCAGTATGATAAATTTCTACCGGAGGTTTATTCCCAACAGCTCTACCATACTTTCGCCTTTAACAAACATAATCGAGTGGAAGAATAGGAAAGTTACACTTAAAGGAGACGCCCTTCAAGCCTTCAAAACAGCAAAGACATCCCTGGTAAATTTTACAAGACTTTCATTCATAGAGAACAACACAAGCACCAAAATCTTCCTCACGACAGATGCATCAGATGTCGGAGTAGGAGCGGTCGTAGGACAACTGGTGAATGCTGAACGGAAACCAATAGCTTTCTTTTCACCTAAGCTAACCAGCGCCCAGAGGACATGCAGCACTTTCTCCTGTGAATTTACTTATCCATACAACACTTTCGACATCTTCTAGAGGGAAGGAATTTCACCGTCTATACCAATCATAAACCAATCACCAAGGCAATGAATGTGATATGCAGATACGCATCCCGTGAGACACGCTACCTGGACTACATATCCCAATTTACCACGAATATACGGCATGTCAGTGGAAAACTCAATATGGTCACCGATACATTATCCAGAACGCACGTCAACGCACTTGGCGAGAACTTATTGAGTCAGGACCTGATCGCCGATGAACAAAAAGCCGACTCGACCTTACCGGACGTTCTAAAGCAAACCTCATTTCATTTGGTAGAATTGCCATCTGCATTCAGCAATAAACCATTATATGGTGACGTCACGCTAGCACCACAACCGCACATTCCTCTGTCTCTTCGGAAGAGAGTTTTTGACCAACTCCACAACCTGTCCCATCCCAACAAGCGGGCTACACTCAAACTCATAGCCGATCGTTTCGTTTGACCTAACATGAACTTAGACATCAGGAAATTGGCCTCTGCATGTATGGAATGTCAAAAGTGCAAGATCCTCAGGCACATCAAATCACCAATTGGAACATTCACCGCTCCAGACGCACACTTTTCGCATGTTCATGTAGACATCGTTGGACTGTTATCACCATGCCAGGGATACTAGTACCTGTTAACAGTCGTAGACTGATTTTCCAGATGGCCGGTGGCTGTCCCAATCAAAGATACCTCAGCCACCACTGTAGTGAAAACTATCCTCACTAACTGGATAGCGAATTTCGGTGTACCCTAGGTACGATGGATCATGGACCACAATTTCAATCGGACGACAATTAAGACGAGAGTGTACCACCCATGGGCCAGTGGACTTGTCGAATGATTCCACCGATCATTGAAGACATCCCTATCAACGAAACTCAGCATACACGACTGGGTTGAGAACTTGCCTTTGACAATGCTGTCCCTCCGCAATACCCTTAAAACTGACCTAGGGTGTTCAACTGCAGAACTAGTGTACAGGATGCCTCTCTCTCTGCCGAGCCAATATTTCCATGCTATCCAGAACACTGCTCCAACCTCAACAAGTTCATTGGTGCAGGATCTCCGTCACAAGATGGAGAAACTTACACCCCTCCTCGCCATATTTGCCTCAAAACCTGGAGAAAAGCGAATTTGTTTTTGTCAGAAATGACGCAGTTAAAAGACCACTCACACCAAATTACCAAGGTCCTTTCAAAGTTTTACAGCAGGCCAAGAAATACTTCACAATAATGCGGAACAACAACTAAGACACAGTCTCCATTGATCGCATTAAACCCATCTGGATGGAGGGGGATTTCTCTTACACGAACCCATCAACTAAGACAGCTGAAGAGGCAGCCAGGCCTGTCAATCATACCAAATCAGGAAGAACGGTTCACTTTCTGGACAACTTAAAAACGTACTATGTTGAATTGATTATCCAATCAATTTTCTAAGGAGGGGGCCATATCGTAGCCCCGCCGGCGACTCAGCAAATGATGGCGGGATCTACTCAAGCAGAATAATGGCGCACTGCCCCAACTGTAAAACCCAGTTGTGCACGCAGATGTATAAACATCATTTCAGCTGCGCATACATTTCCCTTTCTACACCCACGCAAATTCAGTGGACTTATAAGTGAAACTTCATCTGTTCACACAGACGTCTTAGGAAGCATCTTATGTCATACAGATGTTATTCTTTTCATCCAATCGGATTACGAGAACAAATTTAAAAAAAAAACTTTTTTCTGAAGGCCTCCATGGAGCTGGTTGAAAGGGCATTTTTGTGCCCAAACAAGTCAGTCAACACCAGCACAGCATGCCATAAGCAAGCCGTTTCACTCCGTCACCATAGACGTTAAACTCGTGTGCACCATCATTTGATTCTCGACGTGGAGATGGAGTTTTTTTATCTTAATGGATTTTTACCCTTTTCTATCTTTTTGCTAAAGTAAGCGATGGACTTTTATATTGTTATTTCTTCCTAAAAAAAGACTGGTTATTTCTAACCAAGAACTTTTACTTTTCTCCTTCAAAACATTCAATTACCTCAGTTAAAGGATTTTTCTTGACTATTTCATTATATAAAAAACCTCATTCAATTACTTTGGTCACTGGACATTTCTTGGTTATTTCATTTCATAAAATAAACATTCAATTAACTCAGTCGCAGAACTTTTCTACTTCATCATATATAGAGCTTTTAATACCTCAGTTGCAGAACTGTCTCATTCATTACATAAAAAACATTTAATTACCTCAGTCACAGGAAGAAACCTTCACAAAGAAAACAATCCTGTTTGTTCTGTTCATTTATTTACAATTTTTAAATAAATAAATTTTGTATTAAATTTATCCATTCGTCTCAGTAATCTTTGCTTGATTGTTCAACTCCATTTTACATTTGATTTTTATTTATTTATTTTTTTTTTAGTTTGTGGGACTAACATTGACACCCGTTAGTCCCACAACAATATCAAGAGAAAGAAAATTAAAACTGTAAGTTGAACTTTACAATCAAAATTTATTGTTCCATTGATACTCTAAAAACCAATTTACAAAGTCCTTATTCCGCGGAATTTCAAAGAATGCTATTCTTGTTATTCTTCTCATCAGAGGACATAAAGAAATCAGCAAATGATATGTGTAGCAGTGCCAGAATTTGCTAGTTAAGGCATTAAGTGAAACCGCAATTTATTGTAGTTATAAATTGCCAAATAAAAAAGTGAAAAAATGTTGGATATGTAAAAAAGTATATATAAAAATAAAACAACTTGCATGAAAATCCTCAAGTTGATCCAAAATGCAAAATAGTTCTTTAGAAAGAATGGATTCCAAAATAAGTCCAGCGTGACGATGCATATAATCTGATTGGAAAGCTGAAATAATGAAAAATTGTTTTTTTTGGGGGGCAGTGCAGTAGCCCAAAGAGAAGTCTGTCCCCAGTCAAATGGGACCTAATAGTAAGAAGAGAGAAAACCAGTATGAGAACCTTCATCATCGGCTTAATTAGAAAAAGTGATTTCAAATTAAATTTTAAAAGTAATTAAGTTCAGGGTAAGCATGTGGGGGGGGGGGCTAGTCCGTGTAAGCTTGTATTACTTTGACTGGAAATTGTCTAGACAGAACGAAACAGATCTTTCTATAAAGTGTTAAATTCGATGTCATTATTTAAAAAATTGGAGGAATGAGGATTATAAAGTTTTAATTGTTGCAGAATCATAGCTTATTAAGGCTGTGGAAAAGTCATGATGATGATAAAAATAACAAAATAATAATAATAGTAATAAATGCAAAGTAATTTTAATAATAGTATAGTCAATGATCATGGGTAATATTAATAATAATAATAATAATTTAGTAATTATAGTAACAAATTTAGTAATAAGTATAAAAGTTCTTTAGTAATAATGATAAAAAACAGTAATAAAGATGACGATAATAATAATATTTATAATAGCAGCAATAGTGATAGTGACACGAATGATTATATCAATCATATACCAATATTGATAAAAGTAAATATATATGATGATTGCAACAAGAACTTTTAAAATCCATGAGCCCAAATGTCTGAGGGAGTATCTATACAAATATGATGTTACAGAGTCTTAGCTTTGTACGACAGCTAAGTCTCTCTCTCGGTTCAAAATGTTGAGATCCAGCAACAAGCAAGAGCAAGATAGCCAGCAACAAATTAAACTGCAGACTAGCTTAATGCGGGTACTGGTCTTCCGCTTTATGGTATTTTAAATCAGGGATTTGCTTCTCCTAGAAAGGTTGCCTTCACCACAGCTTACGGGAGCCCTCTCTACCCCAATACACATATACACACACACACAAATATACACGGTGCTAGTTGGCCGTTGACCCAGAAAAAGAGTTCATTCGCCCTTTATATATATATATACTTACACATACACACATACACAAGTACACCCATAAACACACAAGTATATATATACATACATATATATATATATATATATATATATATATATATATATATATATACAACACACAGACACATCTACACAGACATATGAAAAAAAACCTTTACATATATATATAAACTAGCAAAAGTACCTGTCGTTGACTGGGTTCAAAAACAGCCTACAGAAAATGGACTCTGATTTATGAAAGTACTAGCGGGGGTACCCGGCATTGCCCGGGTGTTTGTAGGTGTGTGTGGTGTTAAATAAAAAAGAAACCGATGTTAAGCGTTATGTCAAGCGTTACGATGTCAAGCGTTACGATGACGAGGACGACGTCAATGACCAGCGATGTAAAAAAAAGAAAACAACGTTAAAACTTAAGCGGGAAAAAAACCACAAAAAAACTAACGTAAGGCAAACGAACGATGAAAACAGAAAAATGAACACGTGAAAAATGGCTTAAATAAGCCTGTTTCGATATTAAAATTTAAAAAATCGGTGAGTACCCGGGTGTTTTGGGGTGTGTGGTTGGGGGTGGATAAGCGAAGTAAAAAAAAAAAAACAGAAAAACTAACGTTACGTGAAAATGGCTTAAATAACACTGGTTCAATATTTAAATTTAAAAAATCGAAAAAAAAAAAGAAAATGACATCTCACACCACCATTCAAACCCAAAACCTTTAGATAATGAACAAACGCACTAATCAACTGACCTAACACGACGTACACGAAATTTGTTCAGTTTTTCAACTATTTAAAGTAAATCAGGTCATGATGTCATCTGGCGCATGTGTAGAACCGCTCGTCTTTTTTTGTTGACCCCCCCCCCCCCGTGTTGAAAATTGTCGATTTCGGGGTGAAAAAGTTAACGTTTTTGGCCAATTTTTCAATATTTTTCGAGCGAAGGATGGGGCTTCGATATGATTTGTGTGATTTGTGTGATGTCTTTCAGCGGTCAGAGCCCTCCAAGGTCACTGCGGCAAGCGGCCTCCAGTTGGGACGGTATAGGCGGCGGCGAATCAATAGACCGCTGCATTGTTTCGCTGTCCCTCTTTACACAGACAAGCATGTGGCGTAAGCTATTGGATTTACTGCGTCTCATAGCGGTATAACCGGGGATCTGAGGTTCGTCTGGTACAGACTTCAGCCAGGTATCCAGCGCCGACTTGAACGATTCTGTTTTGCAGTTTGTGATCTCTCTGATGTTACGTGGTAGGCAATTGAAGAGCGTAGGACCTCGGGAATTTAAACTCGATTCCCTGAGCCGTCGGATCCAGTTGTCCCTGGCACTGGTTAGGGGTGGTACCACACACCTTCTGCCACGTTTTGAGATATGGTGCTGTATACCAGCGTTGGGCACCTGGTTCTCCATCATACGCCAGGTATAGATGATTGAATATCTTTCTTGTCTGCGTTGAATCGATTTGATATTCAACGTATCCAGCAGTTGCCAATAATTCAATTGACTATAACCAGTTATCTTTCTTAGAAACGACTTCTGGATGGCCTCTAATGCTTGAATATGACATTTTCTGTCCGGAGTCCACAGCTGACAACAGTAATCAATGTGCGGCAACACCAGCGACTTCCAGAGTGTCAGCATTAGGTTTTTTTGTCTCGTTTTGAAAGTGCGTAGAATCCAACTGGAAAGACTCCGTGCAGTTGAACAAACTTTGTCGATCTGGGAGGTGAATGTACCATCAGAATCCAACGTTACTCCCAGATCGCACACAGTATCTTTGGTTTTAATTAGCTTCCCGTCTTGGGTCGAGTACTTAGATGCTTCTCTCAGGTCCTTCCTTCTACCGTATTTGATACACTCGAATTTCCCGGAGTTAAACTGCATATTGTTGTCATCCGCCCATTGGTAGATAGCGTCTAGATCATCTTGGAGAGCTTGTACATCAGAAGAATCTTTTATTTTCCTGCCAATCCTGGTGTCGTCGGCAAAACTTGAGACGAAAGACGATTTGACTATTCCTCTATGTCGCCGATTAGTACGAGGAACAGCAGCGGACCAAGTACTGAACCTTGGGGAACGCCAGATAGCACTATGATACCGAGTTTGTGAATTTTCGCCGTGTCTATCGAAAGTTTTTAGCAGACACACAAACATACACACATACATACATACATACATACATACATTTTCGCTTTTATAGATATAGACTAGCGAGGGGTACCCGGCATTGCCCGTGTGTTTGTAGGTGTGTGTTGTGTTAAATAAAAAAGAAACCGGGGGGGGGGGGATCGAACCCGAAGCCCTAGGTGAAGTTTGAAAATAAAATCGGCCAGCCAGAATGAGTTAGTGAAAGATGTTTGAAAGTCGTCGAACGTGACGATGACGATGTAAGCATTGTTATAAGCGAAGTAAGAAGTAAGAAAAGAAAACAATTAAGCGGTGGTGGGGGGAAATCGGCCAGCCAGAGTGAGTTAGTGAAATATGTTTGAAAGTCGTCAAGCGAAGTAAGAAAAGAAAACAACGTTTTAATTAAGCGGGGGGGGGGGATTCAAAATAAAAAAAAACACAAAAAAATCTAACGCAAGGCAAACGAACGATGAAAACAGAAAAACGAACACGTGAAAAATGGCTTAAATAAGCCTGTTTCGATATTAAAATTTAAAAAATCGGTGGGTACGCGGGTGTCGCTAAGAATAAGCCAAGTAAAAAAAAAAAACACAGGAAAACGAACGTTACATGAAAAATAGCTTAAATAACACAGGGTTCAATATTTAAATTTAAAAAATCGAAAAAAAAAAACATCTCACACCACGATTCGAACCCAAAACGTTTAGATAATGAACAAACGCGTTAACCAACTGCGCTAAAGCGACGGAGATGAAATGTGCTTTGTTTTTCAACAGTATTTAAAGTAAATTAGGTCACGACGTCATGACATCATCTGACGCATGCGTAGAATTGGTCATCGTTACGAGAAACCCGTTTTTGTTGACCCCCCCCCCCCCGTGGAAAATTGTCGATTTCGGGGTGAAAAAGTTAACGTTTTTGGCCAATTTTTCGATATTTTTCAAGCGAAGGATGGGGCTTTGATATGATATCAAGTTTGTGAATTTTCGTCACGTGTCGAAAGTTTTTAGCAGACACACAAACACACACATACATACACACAAACAAACATACATACATTTTCGCTTTTATATATATAGATTAGCAGGGGTACCCGGCGTTGCCCGAGTTTTTGTAGGTGTGTGTGGTGTTAAATAAAAAAGAAACAGGGGGGGGGGGTAGGATCGAACCCAAAGTCCTGAGGCGAAGTTTGAAAATAAAATCGGCCAGCCAGAATGAGTTAGTGAAAGATGTTTGAAAGTTTTAGAGCGTTACGACGACGATGACGATGTAAGCATTGTTATAAACGAAGTAAGAAAAGAAAACAACGTTTTAATTAAGCGGGGGGGGGGGGAGGGGGGGATAATCAAAACATAAAAAAAAAAATCTAACATAAGGCAAACGAACACGTGAAAAATGGCTTAAATGAGCCTGTTTCGATATTAAAATTTAAAAAATCGGTGGATACCCAGGTGTCGCTAAGAATAAGCGAAAAAAAAGAAAAAACCAGGAAAACGAACGTTACATGAAAAATGGCTTAAATAATACAGGGTTCAATATTTAAATTTAAAAAATCGGAAACAAACAAAACATCTCACACCACGATTCGAACCCAAAACATTTAGATAATGAACAAACGCGTTAACCAACTGCGCTAAAGTGACAGAGATGAAATTTACTCGGTTTTTCAACTATTTAAAGTAAATCAGGTCACGACGTCATGACATCATCTGATGCATGCGTAGAATCGGTCATCGTTACGAGAAACCTGTTTTTGTTGACCCCCCCCCTGTGGAAAATTGTCGATTTCGGGGTGAAAAAGTTAACGTTTTTGGCCAATTTTTTGATATTTTTCAAGCGAAAGATGGGGCTTTGATATGATACCAACTTTGTGAATTTTCGTCGCGTGTGTCGAAAGTTTTTAGCAGACACACAAACATACATACACACAAACAAACATACATACATTTTCGCTTTTATATATATCGATGATAGGTTATGAAAAGGAAGTGTTGGAAAGAGATAGCTTCAAATTTGGGGGTATCAAAACCAAAGCAAAATATGATGAAAGTAAAAATAGAATAGATAAACCCCATAATTTATTATACCATACCTGTTCACACTGAAACACTTATCACAATATTCTGTGGATCTATATTAAAAAACCTTGTTAAACTTTGTGACATATTTCCATTCTATGGAGGTTAGGTGCGAACGAACACCCCATAATTTTATTATACCATATTTCTTCAAACTGAAACATAATTATCAAAGTATACTTACGCAGATAGATATGAAAAGTCTTTATTAAAGTTTGTGCCTATTTCCATTCTATGGAGGCCAGGCGCGAATGCAGACCCCACAATTTTATTATACCATCCCTATTTAAGTTAAAACATACTTATCAAAGTATTATTATGTACATCTATATCAAAAACACTTGTAAACGTTTTTATTTAATTTTAAAATTTTTTATTTCCATACTTTGTGGATCAGGCGCGAATGCAGACCCCACAATTTTAATGAACCACCGTTCTGCCAGATCAAACATACCCATTCTTGTGTCTCGATACATCTTCTATCATTATATGTAATCAGTTTTTTAAAATAGTCAATCATATAGGAGCCTATTCGTGACCAGACACATACACACACAGACATTCAGCTTTATAGATATATATAGATACACATAGAAAGACACACATAAGGACAATTATATATACATATACAAAATATAACAGATGTTAAAACCGCTACCACCACTACCACTACTACTACTACTAATAATAATAATAATAAAAATACCTAGTGAAAGAATAGTAATGCGCCTAAAGAAAATTAATAATTGAAAATGTATTGGCAATATATATATATATATATATATATATATATATATATATACACATACAGAGAAATATGTATAATTTAGGAGTACTATTTATCTTAATATGTAAAAAATAATAAAATAATAACAACTGATAGTGGTGTTGATTATTATTATAATATTATTAATATTAATATTATAGAAACTATAATTCTCAAGATAAAAGCAATAAACTAGGTAAGACAAGAGGATAAAGTCCGGTAGAATGGATTGAAAACTACAATGATAAGAATGTATAGTAATAATTATAAAAAAAAAAAAAATTCTAATGTATTTTTATTTTAAATTTTAACAGGGGGACTACGTAATTTCAAAATTGCAAAACTTGTATTTTGCCCTGTTTTCATTGGAAAATCAGCTCACTCTTTGTATTGATTACATTCTTGGATTGAGGAGACGTTATTATCCTAACTGCCTCAAAAAGGCAGAGGTTACAATATTTAGATCTAGAGGTGTAAGATTGCAATTTACATATAATACTCCACTTAATTGAGAAGCAAATATTCTTAGCTTGAAGTTTTTTAATTAAAGTAGCCAAAGAAGTTCCCTGGTTACTATTTGCGTTTTTATTGCTAAAAGATGATGTGTGGTTAGAGATTCTCTGCTTTATTAAAGTAGAAATGGATCTGATGTATGTGTATGTTTTCTGGCCATTGTGAATACTGTTGTCGATATTTAATATTAGATTGTTATTAAGGTTAGGACAGGATATGGGTGAATGGATGGGGAGGTTATTACTGAACTGGTTTCCAAAGTTATTATCATGGGAGTTGTTCTGTGAGAGACTATTAGTACTGCTATTAATCAAGCTTATTAGAGGAGAGGGACGTTCAAGTTCATTGCCATTTGTTTGACCAAAGATTGGCTCTTGGGAAAGATTAGTGGCATTTCTTTGGAGGGATTTAGATGGTACCTCAGTTACAGTACATGAATAAATCACATTTTTGTGAATAGTTATTATCAAGGGGGCATTCTTCCTTTTTTTTGGCAATTACATTTGGTTTTCTTGGCCAAGGGAAAAGGAATTGCTTGGGCATCTTTAATTTTCTTGTTATTATAGGCTATGATTGTTTGGGCTAAATTAGGCATTGTAGATAGAATTTTTGTTAAATAAAGTGCTATACCTATGCAGGTATCTAAAAGAATTTTCAACAATATAGAAGAATTCCTTGGGGATATTAGTTTTTAAATTGGAGCTAAAAGGAGGGCTAAATCAAAGATTTTTCTTCCTCCTCATCCTTTTTCTAGTGGAAGATCTATGTCAGTGCTCTTGTGATTAGTATGGTTGACATTATTATTGCTATTACTTGAAACTTCATGATTTCTTTTAGTTCTGGACATGTTACGTGTAATTAATGAGGGTAATCGGCAAGTTTCTTGGTTTTTATGGCTATATTTTATCTTTTCCATATAACCCAAATTTCTAAGGGCGTTATTATAAAACGTGGAGTTTTGATCAAAGGTCTTTTTGTCAGTTGAAAGCTGAGAGATTCTGGTAGAGTTTAAAGATATTATGGATTATTGAATTAGTCTGAACTTAATTACTTTAAAATTTAATTTGAAACCACTTTTTCCAATTAAGCCAATGATGAAGGTTCTCATACTGGTTTTCTCTCTTCTTACATTTGACTGGGGACAGACTTCTCTTTGGGCTACTGCACTTGCACCTCGTACTTCCGGCCTGCAACCTTGCTTGCACCTTGCTCCTCCAGCCTGTAACCTCGCTTGCACCTCACACCTCTGGTCTGCGACTTCACATGCACCTTGCTTCTCTGGTCTGCAACCTCGCCTGCACCTGGCTCTCTACCGACCGTCCGTTCTTTAACACTGACCCCTACATTCTCAGTGTCATCCGTTCCTTAACACTGAACCTACGCTCTCAGTGTCGTCCATTCCTTAACACTGACCACCTCATTCTCAGTGTCCACTGTCCATTTCTGCATCGCCTTGACATCTAGCTGATCGTTCTAGATCCAGCTAGCAACCCTGAAGCATGCTACGTCTAGAGTATCTGTTCCAGACCTTAGCCTCCAGTGACGTGCAATCTTCCAGGTGACCAACATCCAGATCACACAATTTTTTGCTTCCTTTGCAAAATAAAAGGTGAACAACCTGTGTCTGTCATTCTTCTTTGCCCTTTTTGCTGTTTACTTTTTGCCCGTGTCTACCTTGTTAGTTGTTGGACAACCAGACCCACAACAAGTGGTGACCCCGACGTGATACTTGACACGGGCAAACAGCTGGCAGAGAAGATGGCTGAAAATACAGATGAATCTGAGATCAACTCATCAGTTACATTCATACAGCTCCCACCGTACAATGTGGTCAAGACAAGGAGTTGGTTCATCCAACTTGAGGCGATATTTGTAGCCAGGAAAGTCACATGCCAAGATACCAAATTCGCCTCAGTGGTACAAGTCCTTCCTGCAACAGTAGTGGAAGAAGTGGAAGACATCCTCCTCAACACACCAGACCAGGTCCCATACACCCACCTTAAAAAAGCCGTTCTTGAGTATACGGGACGTTCGGATGAGGACCTTATTAGAGATCTATTCTCTAATGTGTCTCTGGGTGACAGAACACCATCCCAGCTCCTGTGTCTCATGAAAAGTTGCCTAGAAAATCACACCATGGCCAAACCCATCCTCTGAGGCCTATGGATGGATCAGTTACCATCAAACATTACTCAAGTTCTGGCTCTGGTGCCAGTAGACACACCCCATGATATTGTGGCCGATTCTGCCGACAAAATTTACTTCCAGGGCCACCAAAGGGTCCATCAAGTCGAAACTCTCACTCAAACCACCACAATGCTTTGACGAGGCGATAGCTCAGTTAAGAGCCGAGTTCCAAGACCTGAAACTCTCCCTACTCCAGAGGCAACAAAGCCTGGCACCAAATACTCGGAATCGAAGCCCAGCACCACATACCTGGAATCGCAGCCATACTTGCAACTCAAGTTGGGGATGAAGTAACAACCCAGACAAATGCTGGTACCATCAAAAGTTTGGTAACCAAGCCCGCAAGTGCCGACCCCCCCCCCACCCCTGCAGACATTAGAAGACCCAGGGAAATAACTAAACCAGCAGGGAGTGGCAGATACACAATCGTATAGTCGTCTCTTTTATGTGTGGGACTGAAACAATGGCCTAAAATTCCTAGTCGACGCTGGTGCAGCCATCAGCATAATACCTCCCGCCAACAAATCCACTTTGAAACCTACCCCATTTCAACTTTGGGCAGCAAATGGCTCTGTCATAGAAACCTACGCTAAATATCAAACTCAAGGGTGACCTCAAGTGGTCGTTCACCGTAGCAAACGTCAGAACACCCTTGCTTGGCGTTGATTTCTTGACTTATTACAATTTGGCTGTTCACTAGACACACCCGTCGAGGAAGAAAGGTTACCTTCCCAAGCAAATACAAGATGTATATCTATTATTAATTGATAACGATCAATTATCCAGGGAGAGAGCCTTGTCGCAGTTTCAAAATCACTGTCTCCATTTTTCTCCGTTTTTCTTTGTTTGTTACTCCTAATGTTCCTCTTCACTTTCCGTTCCCTTAACAAAGGACGCGATAGGCTAACGCCAGCTACACGTATGAACATATCCGGCAACCTTGCTCCTCTGGCCTGCAAACTCGCTTGCACCTCACTCCTCCAGCCTGCAACCTCGCTTGCACCTCACTCCTCTGGCCTGTAACCTCTCTTGTACCTCGCACCTCTGGTTTGTGACCTCACATGCACCTTGCTCCTGTGATCTGCAACCTCGCCTGCACCTGGCTCCATACCGACCGTCCGCTCTTTTACACTGACCCTACATTCTCAGTGTCGTTCGTTCCTTAACACTAACCACCTCATTCTCAGCTGATTGTTCCAGACCCAGCGAGCAACCCTGAACCATGCTACGTCTAGAGTACCTGTTCTAGACCTCCAGTCCTTAGCCTCCAGTGATGTGCGACCTTCCAGGCGACCAACATCCAGATCATACGATTTTTTGCTTCCTTTGCAAAATAGAAGGTGAACCCTCGTCTTTAACCAAACAACCTGTGTCTGTCATTCTTCTTTGCCCTTTTTGCTGTTTACTTTTTGCCCGCGTCTACCTTGTTAGTTGTTGGGTCGATTGTCCCCGGACAACCAGCCCCGCAACAAAATGTGTTTTATTTTATAATTTAAAATTTTATTTTATCATTTAAAATTTTAAATATTGAACACTACAAATAATACGTTGGTTAACAAATAATAAAGAAATAATGCGAGATGAAGTTTAAAACTTCATCTCACATTATTTCTTTTTTTTTATTTGTTAAACAACGTGATTAATTTAAATTAAATTTTAATCATAGGATTACATTTTCAATAATCACGTTTGTTTTCATTAAGCACTATATAACTGTGCCGACACAATGTGCCCCTTTTTGTGATAATAGGGTTCGAGGCTATTTGTACAACTAAACGGCAAATCTGCCTTGATGTTGGCATTCTGTGGATGTTCAGTGTAAATGGAGACTGATATTATTGTAGCTTTTTATTGTTTAAATTGTAAAAGCATTTATCGGCAAATGTGTATTCAGCGGTGTAAATTATTTGACAGACAAAAATTTATAAAAATGATTTATTTTTATATAAAACACATTATTAGACCCTAAGGCTGAAATAAAACCCGAAAAATTTAATTTTTATTATTTTTTCAACATTTTTTATTAGACTAACTGTACGACAATCGAGGCTGCTATCTTGTTTTGAAAATTTGGCATTTCTAAGGCTTGCCAGATTGACCTTTTTGAAGCCAAATTTGGCCTTTTTTACACTCTTGCGTGGAACCATGATTTTGGCTGCTGTTTTTTTTTTTTGGTGGGGGAGGGGGGTTCTTTTTCTAAATGTGCACTTCAAGTGCGTAAATTATTGTTAAGACATTGGTGCCATTTTTTTTTTCATGTTGCCATTCTTTTTTCCTCACATTATTATGTTTTTTTTTGTTGCTGTTTTTTAAAAATAAAACATGGACACCAAAAATCATGGTCCCATGAAAATAGTACCCCCCCTCCAAAAAAAAATTTAAAAAAACAAGGTAAAATCCATTGAGAGCGTATGGTGATTATATGAGAAAATAAAGCTGTGTACGCATTATAAATGTTTCTTTTCTGCCTCTTATGTTATACATTATTACATTAGGGGTTATTTCGAGTTAAAAGTTTATTTACTGCACCCATCTGAACTAGAGAAAATCATGATTTAAATGTGTATGTCTCGTCTAAATAACTAACGATGAATATCTAATATGGCCGACCAGACGGGTGATCAAAAAGTCAGATCGAGCGTACCGGAAACCGAAATGAGACCAAATTGACAACTGGCCTTTTTTTTGTTTATGTTTTTTTTTTTTTTTTTTTTTTGCTTGAACTTTGCGTTTTTCGGGAATCTTGAGTAGGATGGACTCCGGTGTGTGTGAGGTATTGAGGTGAATGATAATACTAGCTAGGACTAGCATAGACCACCAAAAGGTATAGTGACAAGGATAACTATAGACCTCCTCCCTCCCTAATTTTTGAGTGGCCTTGTGCCAAATTTTTTGTTTTTTACTGACTTGTTTCTTTTTGTAACTTTTCAGGAAAATAAAAAATATATAACTCAAATATATATGTGATGCACACAGGGTCTTTCAGAAATATACCTTTCTATTCGACAGTTTAAATGTTTCCAAATTCCTTTCAATTTTTCCTTAACTTAACAAAACATTAAAAATAGTCATAACAGATTTATTAAAGGGATTTTCAGAAGTATTGATAGCAAGGACCGCAATTTATTGCCCAAGTTTTTACATTCATTAAAGGAAAATTTTGAAGAAACAAATGTCAATATGAAATTATTTAAAGACAATATTTTTGTGCAAAAATTAAATGTGAGCGCTCAAAAATAAACATGGCGACCACTGAAAACAAGACGGTATGTAGACCTGAATATCCCTAAAAAATCAACTTTTTAAAAGCTAATTGGTACTCTAGCACACATTCATCGTCCTTAGATTGTAAATGTCGGGTGATGCGACTTGAAGAATGCGTATTAAAAAAAGAAAAGAAAAAATTTGGGAAAATAATTTGACTGGGAAAAACCATTGTAAATGTTTGGTGACAAAACTTGAAAATAATTATAAATATACATATGAAATAATTGAGTAAGCGAAATTCAAAAAAAGGCCAAACTAAGTAAAAAATGCTAAATTCACAAAATTTAGCCTAAAACATCAAGTGAGTCTAAAATAGGTGATCGATTTACTAGAATGTTGCATTAGAAATGGAGCACCCCCTACAAATATTTAAATATTGACTTTTTTTATTATCTTGTCGACTAGTGTCTATTTGATAATAATCTGATGAAAAAATTGAAAAAACGAAAATAAAAAAAAGAGAGGGTGTGTGGTTTGAAGTGAGGGAGAGATCATACCAATTTACATCTTCGAAGTCAGCTTGAAAATCAACACCAAAGTGTACCTGGATGTGCTGAAGAGTGTGATTATCCCTTGGTGCAATCAGGTAGCTGCTGGCAGATCTTGGGTGTGGCAGCAGAACTTGATGCCGGCCCATAAATCCAAAGAGACCTTACTGACCCCACCTCCACCCCTAACCAGAACTCACTGGACTACTTCGTTTGGTCATACGTCGAGAACATCACCAACATGACCTCCCACAACACCAAAGCCAGTCTGATCGCCGCCATCTGCCAAGTATTCGCCGAGCTCCTGCCAGCACTTGTGGAAAAGGCATACTCCCAGTTCCAGACCCATACTGAGGTAGTGATTGAGACTGAAGGCGGCTAGATTGAATAGATGTCAGCTCTATTACATAATCAAGTTATCTGAATTGATTTTTTCAATAAAAGTTTTAAAACTTTTATTGAAAAAATCAATTCAGTAATATAAAGCTGTAGTGTTGCTTTTTTTAGGGCGACAACTTTATCGTTCTAATCTGCACTTGTTATTATTTCTTTGAATTTCTCTAATGTTCTCTGTGAGGCTTATCAAATGACCACAGTTCTTTATTTTGAATTAGTTCTCTTAATGATGTGATTATGAATTTAGATGATTCGTCATACCTAGAGATTTTTGTATGTCTTTTATTTTCAGGGTAGCTGCATTTGTGTTATGGCCCACTGTTTTCCATCTTGATGGGGGCCCGAAAACAAGTCTAAATCAGGCTGGATTGTAGATAGGGGGAAAAGAAAAGGAAAAAATAGGGTGAGGGAG
The DNA here is from genome assembly GCF_053919585.1 of Euprymna scolopes. Lineage (NCBI taxonomy): Eukaryota > Metazoa > Mollusca > Cephalopoda > Sepiida > Sepiolidae > Euprymna > Euprymna scolopes. The sequence goes on from NC_136515.1 coordinate 32,132,623, forward strand.
TTGGGGAGTATGTGATGTCACTTCAAGATGGAAGCAATTAGTGGAGGGCCAACGCCAAAAAGAAAAGTTGGGATACAGGTATCTTGGAGCTTTCTTATCATGGGATAGAAGGGGTATTGACTTGACTAGCTAAGAAACTAAATTAAACAAGAGGTCTGGGGTGTGACAGGATCTGGAACTGCACACACCATGTCAGGCGGGAAAATGTACTCCAACTTGGCACCTTAACATGTACATAAACTCGCTACTCTAATTCATCTTCTGTCAAAAACCGGTGGATGTAATCTTTTCCCATCACATCTGATCTTGACCTTCAATTAGTGCTTGAAGAACATGATCAGATCCTGATCAGCAAAAGATTCAACCCCCCACTTCTTGTTCAGTTACAACATCCACACCACCATTCTTACTTTGGCCAGGATCACAAGAAATACTCTCCATCTCTCCTTGTCCCACAGCAGCCTGGTATTGTGGATGATGTAGGATACATTAAGCGGGTTTGGATGCTTGGGATCAATATGAGCTGTCACCTTGTTGGATGCTCAGGATCAATATGACATACTTCCAGTACCACCAGAGTTTGCTGCAATTGAAGAAAGCATGTTCCGGCATTCCCTCTACTGGAGTTTCATAGCAGAAACACACAGGCGACTCCACTAGTCCTGCATTGTGTTGTATGGTGTTCAGGAGTAACGCGTTTTGGGCCAATCGCTAGATCAAACAAAACTTGAGAGTTGTTGAGATGTCTTATCCTTGTGTCCAACTCCACCAAATCTCCTTCAACAACTCCAAACACTCAACGAGCAGGTCGGTAGTGGCCCCCTTCACTAATTCCCTATAGAGTTCTTTTCTCAAAGCCCATGAAAGGTCGCTGGGCCTTGGGAGCTTCCTAAGGATGGCTCTGCACCCTCTGATGACCATGTTAACCCATGGCCCACGACAAGCCTCAACCAAGTGGTTAATTGGTTGAGAAAGGCACCATCCAGAAGAAGAGCTTGAACCTCCAAAGGGTCTGATCCCTTTTATTGCCATTCTGCAGAAAAATAAACAGTTATGGATTATCAGAGGCTAAACGAGTATGTTGATGCATATATGACCAATGTGGACGTTTTGCCCACAAAAAAATTAAGAGAATAGCAGCACCAAAGCTCAAACATTGTAGTGCTAGACCTACACCAAGCCTATCTGTAAGTACATATTGCCAAGTCCTTTTGGTCATTCCAAACAGTGGAGATTAAGGGACAAATAATTTGTATTTAATGTTAGCCCTTTAATAATGCAAGTCACTGTAACTGCCATCCTAAGTTAAGATGAGATCGGCAATGCATATCAACAATATTTTTGTAAATGAAAGTGGTTTCTGTAGTTTGTATCAAAGAACATTTGGGCCGGTTTCATCTGGACAGTAAAGTCCCAGAATAGTTGGAAACAGGCGTATGCATGTTGGGATTACATGTCTAGGAGGAACAAGGAAAATTTTGATGGTGTACTGGAAGTGAACTGCCCGCCAAATTGTCTTCTCAGTGTGCGGGAAACTGACCTGCCATTTCCCAATATATAGTTTGTTATGTGTCACCACAGCATTTGCAAATACAGTAACTACTGGATGAACTGAAGATGTACAGGACCCTTTACTGTGATTATGGAGAGCAATGGCTCCATAACAGAAGATGCAAGCTGGCTCTGATCGATACATGAAGAAAAACACATCAACTTTGATGAGCTTGATGATGTTCTGCTTTGTATTAGAATAGACGGCAAAACCCATTCATTTAAGAACTGACTCTGCATGTATGCACGGCTGGGTAGTTTACACCTTGTTCGGACAGACAAGACTGCACCAAAATGGCATCCAAAATGTTGATCAAATGGATGCTTACAACACTCCGAGTGTTGGTCTTAGAATATGAACTGCAGATTAATGTGAGGTTATCTCATGATAACCAAACCAATCAACTTACAAGGGTACTGTAGCAATGGCTACATGATAGAACCCAGAGAACCTGTGTGTGCTGTGGTCGAAGAATGGAATGTTCCTCAAATACAGGCTATCCAGCAGGCATCCTAGTATGAAGAGAATACTGTACTTTGTGAAGCTGACCAACCCAGGAATATCTAAATTCAAGATGCAATCTTTGGAATTGCAGAGAATGCCAGTCAATTGATCCAGCCACAGTGCATTGATGCCATAGAAAACTGGATGTAACCCATTTTGGAAATCAACTATACCTGGTGTTAACAGATTGTGGTCCCAACCATTTTGCTATTTGGAAACTCTTTTCCTGCTAAGACATTTCTAGCATCATAAAGTAATTGGAAATAGTATTTTGTGAACCGGGGCTACCCATTGAGCAGCTACTGACAATGGTGCAGCATTTTGTGGAGAGATTTGCTGAGTTTGCATTAATATGGAGTGTACATGTACAATTTCGATGTACCCATGTACCATTAAGAAATAGAATAGTTGAGAGATCACATTGCATAATTAAGTGCATTGCTACAACACGGTGCTCAATCTTGGAGGCTGTTTATTAGCACAATGTTATGCCAAAAGACAACAAAACAGCTTTGACAGCCCTAATTATCACAACCTACACTTATAAGATCTGCATTAAGAGTATAGACACAGCATTTGTGCCTGATACTGCAGTTACTAATTCATACATGGTAGATGTTTGGGTCAAGAATCTGCAAAGAAAATGTACAACAAAGTTCAGCAAGGATACAGTGACAAAGATAAATAACCCACACTTAGTCTCTATTAATGGAATATCATTTGTTACGACGTATCCCAGAGATGGGTGACATAACGAAATATATAAAAAAAATAAAGTTTCCCAGGTTCCTTGATAATGCGTTGTTATGGGAATGGGATAACTGTCTCAAAGACAATAATAAAATGAAATGTACTGGACAACGAAATCACATAAGAAATAATGAGGATAAGTATCATCAAAAAATTAACAAACTTTTATTTATATAAAAAAAATAAAATAAAATTCAAGAAAAGAAAAGAAAATTAAATATGTCTAACTAAATGAAATGATTTAATGATTCAAATTCTACTGAGAGAAAAATATATCAAAAGTCAATGTTCACATAAAACAAGAAATCGTCTGCTCAATTAGATACAGGTTCTAGGGAAAGAGAGAGATGTTGAAGAAATGAAAGTTTTGGTTGAAAAACTCAATGTCCTTTGAAATGTGACCTTTCTTTTGTCTCTTTTTTTTATATATATATTTCTTTCCTGTAAATTGTTTATATTTGATTACGTGTGCGCAGGTTAATTTTCATATTTTTGTCCTTCGGATTATTTATGTTTCATTACGCGCATGCGTGTTAATTGCTCCAAGTATTTGTTTCTGAAGCTCATCGAAGCCCTTGATTTATAGTAAAATTTTCACTGCTCCATTGATCCTTCCTTCGCTGGGTTCATTCTTTTGTTCAGTCAATATTCTAACTTTGACTGCTGATCAAAACAGATCTTTACCATCGCCGCCAACATCGGTTTGTGTTGTTGATATTTACCTCCACAACACTGCTACCACGCTGTCGCCGGCTTCGCGACCCGACCTTCACTGACTTACACCTTGTCGCTTTGAAGTGCGAAGCTCCACTGACTGTTGACAACTTTTTCAGTCCCCTCTCTCTCTATACGGTCTCTCTCTCTTTCTCTATACAGTTTATCTCTCTCTATATACGATTTAGTTCTATCTTTTCTCTCTCCTCTCTTTCTCGTCTATGAGCTTTCTTTTCTCTTTCCTCTTCATTCACAGTATCTCTGTCTCTCCCTTCTTCTCTTGCTCGCAGGCCTCCTCCTCCCCTTTTTTCTGTTTTGGCACCAAAAAATGATACAGTAAATAAAATATACTGAAAATATATCTCCTCTCGGCTAAAAATCAATAAAATAATTTATTATACATTTTAATAAATGTATCACACATGCTACATCAAGATGTGCATCCAGTGTACAAGAAGGATTGTTCCATCAGTGACCATGTGGCTTTTTTGGTTGATGAAGCCCTGAAGATGTATGAAAGACTGGGCTAAGAAAACCTTTCAAAGGGTAATGCACCAGATGAGCCAGGACATTAAATGACATTTCCGAGTAAAGTGCCATGGAAGAGGTATTTTAGACCGTTGTACCATTAAGAGAGAGCATCAGACAGATGATAACTGGTTGTGTGAATGTGTTCAGTAACTAAGATTCACAATAAATCATGATTTAGAGTAGCTTCAAACTGCAATCAGTAGTTATTCGTTCACATACTCTGAAAAGAACAGTTCAGGAAGAAATGAAAGCTTTTTGCAATAGTCTCTGTAGAAATATGAGTTATCGGTGAACCTTTGAGCCATGAGGAGAAATGGTCGACACATGTAAGAATAACCAAAACTGACAGGCCATGGTCCCAGGATATCCATATGAACATGTCAGAAATGCACTACAGAAGGAGAGAAACATTTCAGAGGAGTTCAGACGTGTCGGTAAAGTTTAAAATATTGACACTGAAGGCAAGCATGGACGAATGTGCTGTAATGACGTTCAGTGGGTTTGAGTTGGCAAGAGAAGAATGCCAGTATTTACCAACAAAAAGCATTTATTGTCAAAGATAAAGGAGTATCTGGTACAGGATGTGCCAAGAGAGAAATAAAAGCTAATTCCTTTTTTACTAACTCAAACGAAAATAACACATCTTCGGTCAACTATATTTGGGCATTTATTTTCTTTTGTGCTTTTAACAAGGTATTTAAACGATGAAGTTTTTGAGCAAATAAACCATCCATAAAAATTTCCCATGCTAAAAATTTATATAACTGTCGTAAAGAGGTAGAGGTAAGAATCATTGAATTGCGTCGACTTTCGTTGGAAGCAGTCGAATACCATTGGAGTCAATCAAATAACCCAAAAATTCGAGAGAGTTCTGCCCAAACATGCATTTGTCTGCATTTATGTGTACATTAAGTCATTTGGACAGCTGAGTAAGGTGTTGTACATAATTTTCTTCTGTGTCGCTAATGACCAACAAATCATCGATAAAGGTAAAAACAAAATCAAATCTCTGGATAATTTTCTCAATAAATCTTTCATACATATTGGTCACATTCCAAAGGTCAAATGATATAAAAAGGAACTCAAAATTCCCAAAGGGAGTAGTTATTGCCGTCTTAGGGATATTCTCTGAATTCATAGAAATTTAATAGTATGCCCAAATGAAATCAATCTTGAAGATTAGCTGATAAATCTTGGGAGATTTGGGATTGATTATCTGTCAGGGACAGTGACAGAATTTATTGGTGATAGTCTCCAACAGGGAGAAAATCTGTTTCATCCTTCTTTAAATGAAGAAGAGATGCCCACAGACTTTTTGAAGGGTAGATTAGCATGTGGTCAAATTCGGTGTTAGCCTTCTTGAGACGATCAGGTGTGAGTCGTCTTGGACACAAGAAAAAAGGAGGCCCAGATGCAGTGAACAGTCGAATGCACCACTATAGTGGAACTAAACATAGGATCCACTAATTCTGAATAAGAAAACAGAAGACTATGAAACAGGTCGCCAGTAGCGGCAGTCAAAATTTTGGGACCATATACAGTGTTAGTTAAGGGATGTGCAGGAACACACAGGGATGTTGAATTATCCACAAATTTCCGCTTCCTAACATCAACCAGATCTAGGAAATCAGAACCTAGAATTGGATTGGGTAGATCTGCAATTATGAACACCCAGCAGAGTGCTCGGCAAGGGTCAATGAAACTTGACTATAGGTGCCTATTGTTGGCGAATTCACGGCAAGTAGAGAAATGTCTGATTTATTCAGTTTATTAAAAACCAGACGTTAATGGCCAAAGGAGGATTTTGTGTCTACCAAGAACGAATTATTTAATACATTACAAAATTTGCATGATTTTATGAATACTTAGCAGAGGCACATGACATGCTCAGGTTCTCAATGATTCATTTTCCTTGGTTAAAAAACCAGGGTGGTTGACACTAGTGAGCCCTCTCACCATGAGAGATGGTACCAGCAAGGTCCAGTAGTATTTGTAATATGCATCTGAGAATTATTACAACTTCGCTTCCTAACACAAAGAACGTGTCTGTCTCACTGCAACATGTCAAACTGTGTGTTAACAAGTCAATCTTTGTTAACAATTCGTCATTAGCCGAACTCGGTTGCTGCTTGGCCTCAGTAGCTGCTACAGTCTGAATTAACCAGGGTTACTGGCTGAGTTTAGGTGAGAATACTTCTTTTCTGCCATGGTAACCAGTTGTTCAGCAGTGTTCTTCTCCAGGTTCGAGGCCAGTGTAGCTTGGACAGTAGGCAAACGTAAAAAAAAGTATGTTTTTTATGATTTGTACATCTTCTGACGAGGAGTTTGAAAGTTCCTTTAACGGTCTTAGAAATTAACAAAAAATTGCACACATAAAAAAAATTTCTTTTTCTTTTTTGTGTGTGTATTTGTAAATAGAATAGGAAGAAAAGAAAAATTTTAATCTGACCTGAAAGTTCTTTTCAGAAAATAATCTGAATAAAGTTCCAACAGCTGGGAACAAAATTGTTGTTTGTTGCAATTATTATTGTTTTTTTTTTTTTTTTTTTTTGAATAAGCTGAAATTGGGTTGAAACGTGTTTGGTGGTTTAAACACGGGTTTTTTGGCCTAATGTATTTGTTCATAAGGGTTTTGTTTGTTATAGTTTTCAACTAATGTATTCACTTGTCGGGGTCACCATCATAATAAGTTTATAGTTGTTCATTGTGTCTCTTTGCAAGATGTTGTGTTGAGTGTGTTGTGTCGACTATGTGCTTGCGGGTTGTAGTGTCAAGAGTATATTCGTGAGTCTTTGTGACAAAGAAGTCTGTAGTGAGTTGTGTTTTTCTTGTGTCTTTTTTTATGAACTCTCGTTGGAATTGAAATCTCGCAGCCAAAATATTGCTCCTCTACAAGTCGTTTTGGTGAGAGTTCTATATTTTTTGCTTTTGTTGGATTAAAAATTTCGAACTTCAGAATAGTTGTTTTCATCTCTTTTGGATTTTATTTATTTATTTTTTTCACCATCATATAGACTCTGTATGATGAACAAAACATTGAGTGACCCAACCACTTCATAGGAGTTGCTCTCCACAAGAAGAAATGATCAATAACTGAAAATAACCGTTCATAATTGTATTTTCTGGTCAAATAAAATCGACTTTTTTTTTCTTCATAATTAATTTTAATTCTTGTTTGTCATTTTTCTTTGCCTATTGTCTTTATGTATTACCAAGATTGTAAGTCTAATCATTATAATTGGTTCCTACAATGGTCTGTACGATTTTTTTATTCTGTTCTTTCTCTGCACACATACAGACACATTTATCATTTGTAGTCAAACTTTTATGGTTAAGCTCAATAGATATTTATTTTAATTCCAGAGCATAAACAATAAATTCATATTTCAGTGACTATATCTATTTATCACTGATGAGGTCCATTTTTGAAGCTGTTGCGTCATTCATTCAAAGATTTCTTGAGTTTCAAAAGAAGCCGATTCACCAGAAAAAAAGGCCCGAACAGTATAAAAAGCCCCCCAAGCATAAACAAAAGCTTACATTTCAAAAATTCTTATAAATCATTTTCAAAATAACTTTAACTTTTCAAGTTGGATTCATAAAATGCATATCTCATGCTAAACATTCCAGCAAAAATAAAAATTAAAATAAAAAAAAAATAGAAACATATCTCTTTAAACCAGATAAGACAAAAAAGGTAAAATGACGCTGTTTTACAATTTGTCATTGCTCTGAGGGAGACAACTCCCTTTCAATAAGAGATTTTTTACTTTACACTCCATAATTTAGGACGTTAATAATGCTGTCAGTAAGTTTTCACAAACTGTTTACAAAAACATACTTTTATGTTTTTGTTCTTTTTTTGGAGGGGGATATTTATTTATAGAACTTGTATAGTTTTTAACATATGCTTGTGCAGTTTAATTGACAATTTTTCTGTGAGTAACGCACCGACATTAACTGAGCAGAAGAAAAATTTTGTTTGCATGGGAGGGGGGGGCTTACTTACAGAAAAAACGGTTAATTAAACTGCAGAAACACCTGTTAAAAAACTGTTGGGGAGTTCCCTCGAAACAAACAAATAAAAAGAAATACACTAACTGTAGAACATTCCCCCCTGATCTCATGATCACAGAGATGGCAGGGAGGTGGCATTCTCTTCTGCCAGGTGCTTCTTCGAAGGGGGACTGTGCAAGCCTCTTGTTCACTTGCACTCTCATCTGCAGTTTGAGGGTCAAAGAACACTGCCTCTCCTGAGAGGCTACTAATATCGGATTTGCTGCCTGATGAGGATGAGGATGGTGCAAACCAGAGCGATGGCCCACTGGCCTCAGACCCAGAGTCGCTCCCTTCATCCAGTGGTGGTTGCAACTGTGTCGCTGGCCTCAGGTCCCTAACATGATGGGGTACACTGTCAACCATGACTGACTACTGACTCACCACATCGGTCACTCGGCTCCATGTATATCTATCAGTGCACTGGCTTCTCGGCAGATTCACCCAGACAGGGTACCCTGGAGTGTACGACCACTGTCCTTCCTCGTTGGCAACTTCTCTGTTGGGGTAGATTCCCTTTTCTCGGACTCAGTATTGGTATATTGCGTTTGCAGGCGCTGTTCCTGGAGAGACACCATCTTTTGATACTGTGATGGTTCCTCTCAGCAATAATAATGGCCACGATTCTTTTGATACTGTGATGGTTCCTCTCAGCAATAATAATGGCCACGATTCTTTTGATACTGTGATGGTTCCTCTCAGCAATAATAATGGCCACGATTCTTTTGATACTGTGATGGTTCCTCTCAGCAATAATAATGGCCACGATTCTTTTGATACTGTGATGGTTCCTCTCAGCAATAATAATGGCCACGATTCTTTTGATACTGTGATCGTTCCTCTCAGCAATAATAATGGCCACGATTCTTTTGATACTGTGATCGTTCCTCTCAGCAATAATAATGGCCACGATTCTTTTGATACTGTGATCGTTCCTCTCAGCAATAATAATGGCCACGATTCTTTTGATACTGTGATCGTTCCTCTCAGCAATAATAATGGCCACGATTCTTTTGATACTGTGATGGTTCCTCTCAGCAATAATAATGGCCACGATTCTTTTGATACTGTGATCGTTCCTCTCAGCAATAATAATGGCCACGATTCTTTTGATACTGTGATGGTTCCTCTCAGCAATAATAATGGCCACGATTCTTTTGATACTGTGATCGTTCCTCTCAGCAATAATAATGGCCACGATTCTTTTGATACTGTGATGGTTCCTCTCAGCAATAATAATGGCCACGATTCTTTTGATACTGTGATCGTTCCTGTCAGCAATAATAATGGCCACGATTCTTTTGATACTGTGATCGTTCCTCTCAGCAATAATAATGGCCACGATTCTTTTGATACTGTGATGGTTCCTCTTAGCAATAATAATGGCCACGATTCTTTTGATACTGTGATCGTTCCTCTCAGCAATAATAATAGCCACGATTCTTTTGATACTGTGATCGTTCCTCTCAGCAATAATAATGGCCACGATTCTTTTGATACTGTGATGGTTCCTCTCAGCAATAATAATGGCCACGATTCTTTTGATACTGTGATGGTTCCTCTCAGCAATAATAATGGCCACGATTCTTTTGATACTGTGATCGTTCCTCTCAGCAATAATAATGGCCATGATTCTTTTGATACTGTGATGGTTCCTCTCAGCAATAATAATGGCCACGATTCTTTTGATACTGTGATGGTTCCTCTCAACAATAATAATGGCCACGATTCTTTTGATACTGTGATCGTTCCTCTCAGCAATAATAATGGCCACGATTCTTTTGATACTGTGATGGTTCCTCTCAGCAATACCATTGCCAGATGGCACATAAGCACACTGCAGCCGCACTCCCCACTCCTTGCGGAACTGCCTGATCTGCTGGCTGCAGAAGGCTGGGTCATTGTTCGTCAGTACCTCTTCGGGCACGCCTCTTTCAAAGAACACAGATGACAGCTGGCGAATAATGTAGAAGGAGTCCTGGCGCCTGAGTGGTCTCCAGACCACGAACCACGTAGGTCCACAATCGACGAGGGTGAGGAAGTGATTGCCACCATAATGTGTGATATCTATGCCCATTCTCTGCCACGTGCCGCTCACTCCCAATTGCCCTTTTTTCCACTGTATCGGAGCTGGGTCGATTGATTGACATGCCTCGCAACTTTCCACTGCTCTCAACACCTGCCCTTCTTATTTCTAGGTCAACCATCTTGGCAAAATATAGTGTCCGCTTAACCCCTGGGTGTCCGCATTACTGATGAATCTCACTGATACAATCCGCATCCATATTACACGTGATGGCTGCACACGGCTGTTGCAAGCATCTCAGAACTTCCCTGAGTATCAGCCAGCAACCACCATTGTGGTACTCGTGCCAGCACATCTGCTCTGTTGCTTGCAGACCTGATCAATGTTATGTCTACAGTCAGGTTGTACTCTTTGATTGTATTGACCAGGGTGATGAGCCAGCTTTGTATCAACATCTCACTTGCTGCCCGTGTGGTTAGCCGTGCTCTTCGAGTCAGTGCATTGGTTATCGACCGATGAGTGCACGCAGAGTCCATGATAATATGGAGTACCCTAGCTTGCCACTGAAGCGCCAGGGTAACTCCCTTCAATGTGGCATCAAGTTTGGCCAGGTTTATGTGTCTAGAATTATTATCTGGACGAAGCCAACAGGTGTCTTTGATAATACCATCATCAACTGCAAGGGCAACTCCAAGGGCTAGTGAACTAGCGTCTACCCAGATAGTGAACTCGTTCCCATTAACACACTAGTTCCCTCGCACAGGGTCGTCACGAGTCACCATGGCCACAGTTTCTGTTAGCATGCTCAGGAGTGTGGCATCATGCACTTTATCATCCCATCCCAATGATACAGATGTGGCACAACGTTTTATGGCTGCTACTGCCACTCTGAGCCAACCACACACAGAGAAATGGCCCACCTGCTTTCCGAAAACAGAAAAAAATGCTCCTACGAATGATGTTGGATGGGACTTCCGGAACGTCACCACCTCTCCTCCAGTAGAGCCCCTCCTTGTTACCGCTCACATGCAGGCCAAGTACTTTTGCTCCGTCTCGCAGATACTCCGGTTCCTTGCATGCCAGTCTGAAGTTCTCGAAGTGCTCTTTGACTGATTGAGCAGACATGGGGCTCTCATTTACAAAGATATCATCAATGTAAGATGATGTTGCCTGGTACACAGCCTCATCCTGTTGCCGGATTGTGTGCATAATTGCCGTCATAATGCCTGGTGCCATGTTGGGACCGAACCCTAGCCTGGTCAGACAATAGCGAGTTCCTTTAATTTCCACAGTCTGAAATGGACACAGCTCTTTTTCAATGCATATCTGCAGGTAGGTCCAGAATTGCCACATCCGACCCTTGCTGCCACCACTCCCTTAATTTGAGCACACAAGCATCCGCCCCTGCTGTGTACGGGTCGACATGTTCATTAAGTTCACGGTAGTCCATGACGGGTCAGACCTTCTGTTTGCTATCTTGTAAGACAGCCATCAGGGGAATCAGTCCTCGGGGGGTTCGAGTTCATCCTCGGGGTATGGAAGTAGCCAGCCATTGTTGATCCAAGTTTGCAGTTCTTCTTCATACTGCCTCCTGAGGCTCATTGGAGGGGGGTACTCTGATAGTCGGTTCCGTAAGGATATTGGTGGTTGATTGCCAGCCCACTTCCAAGATGCCGTCCACGCATTGGTTTCCCTGTTGTACTCTGCATGAAAGTCAGGCTTGTCCAGGGTAATTGCAAATGCTGTGTAGAGGGCATTTTTGATGCAGGTGAAATCTGCCTTTTTTTCATCCGTTAGCTGCTGGTATACAGTGTATGCGTCCCCAGCAAGGTGTATTGGGACCCACGCATTCCAGACGCTTCACGCCACTGAGCTGGCATATCAATTCTGCCTTTTCCACCCATTCCTGTATTGACTGCTCAATGCTGTTGCGATTAAACAGTGGAATCAGCTTAGGATCAAATCTCAACGTCACGCTGAAAATAGCTTGTAGAACTGGAACCTTCTTTGTATCGAATTCAACTTCAATCGTCATCAATGCTCGCAATAGTAATACAATAACCTTGTGACTGTAAACAACACTGTCTCTTCCTCTCACTCAAGCTTGCTTTTTTATTCAGTTTTTCACCCTGTCTCATTTGCATGTGTGCCCTCTGTTTTCTTGCTATCTCACGAGACCACAGTTTATAAAACACCAGGTGTCATCTTTTTTTCTCTTTTCCCACCCAACACTTCCCTGCGGCAAGTCCAACCCTCCTCCATCACGCCACCGCTCGCACGCACATTCACACAATGTACAAATACGTGGGTGCTTGCTACTCTGGTGAATATTACATCCTTCACTCGTCCCAATGCACTGCGTAAACCTCTGTCTTGTAATGTCTCGCCGCCTATTGTGGTGACTTTAATGTTCCTTTTAGTCTAGGTCCGACACAATCTGGCACTCATGATGGTATGTGAGCAGCCTGAGTCGAGAAGAGCTGAGCAGGGTACTCGGTTCATGTACACAGTTATCGTAGGTTGCGCGTCACTTAGATCTTGTCTGGGGAGCAGGGCGGTGCTGACATCCTGCATTTCCCGCACAGTTTTGGGCTAGGTACCCTATACTGCCACATTGGAAACAGCGCAGTCATCCCCGTCCTTTGCCAGTGCAGCTTCTCACAAAATGACCTCACCAACCACAGCGGTAACATCTTCCATTAGTCGTGGGGCTCAGACTGGGAATCTCCCCGGCCTCGTTCTGGGCTGCCTTTGTCACCATCACAACTGGTTCCCCCAGGTCCTCCTCATCTCTGATGATAGCCTGGGTGCATTCCATAGGCATTGCGGACACACTGGTAGAGGCTCTCAATAACTGCTTAACACGGGTGGGAAAACCGGCCACAAATGCATATGCCAACACTCCATTGCCAAACAGCACAGCAAGTTTCTTCAATTCCGCAAAGAACGCATCCATGATTTCTCTTGGCATGAGCTTCCTGGAGGCGAATCTTTCATAAGCTGTGCAAGGATCCATTGCAAATGTCTTGTACAGTGCATTTTTTGTAACGTGCATCCAGGAGATAAGCGCCCGCGTGTTTGCGTGTTGTGTGGGTACGTGGTGTTAATGTAGACATTGGTTACCTCCCTTGCTTGTGGTGATATAAATAGGAGTCGGCCATCTTGATTTAGTAAGTTCGTTCGTACAGTTTAGACAGACTACAAGTGTCTCAACAAATGGTAGCAGAGATATCCCTCTGTGTGCGACAAAACGAAAAAAAAAAAAAAAAAAAAAAAAAAAAAATTTTTTTTTTTTTGTACAGCTTGTCTGTAGCACTAGACAGATCGGATATCGGATATGGCAACTTCGAACAAACAACCTCCATTGTTGGAGGGGGAGGATGTTTACGAGAACTGGAAACAAGACGTTGAAATGTGGTCGTTGTTCACGGATCTTTCTGAGGAAAAAAAAGGGCCAGCAGTGTTTTTGACGCTACCACCGAATATTAGGGAATGTGTCCGTGAATTGCCAACAAGTGACATCGGCGGACGAGATGGCTTGAAGATCTTAATAAAGAAACTGGATGACATATATTTAAAGGATGAACACACGCGCGCTTACATGACTTTTAAGGAATTTTACACTTATAAAAGATCGTCAGGTACCAGTATAAATGACTTTCTTGTTCGTTATGAGTTTTTGTACCAAAGATTAAAAAAATTCTACATTATTCTACCGGAAGGAGTGCAAGCTTTTCTTGTTTTGAACGCGGTTAACATATCGGAAGAGAACGAAAAATTAGCGCGAACAACGTGTTCTGTTTTGACGTATCAAAACATGAAGGAATCGATAAAGAAAGTATTTGGTGACATTTATCGTGATGAAAATGTACCGGCATTGAAATCAGAGCCCGAAATCGTCAACTATAATTATTCTAAACCGGGTAACAACAAAAGGCGTTTTCGTCGAGGACAATCTTATCCATGTGACCGAAGTGGAAACGTGTTGTTGTGTTACAAATGTCAGTCTCTGAACCATCTAATTAGAGAGTGTCCTAGAAATACGCCCAGGTTTACGGAAGCGACAGAACAAATACACATTACGTTGTTCATTCAAGAAAATATTTATTTGAACAGTACAAATGAAAAAATCTCAAATCTTGTAAAGGAAACATTTGGAATGGCAGTCTTGGATTCTGCTTGTACTCGCACACTGGCTGGTGAAGTGTGGCTTGATGTTTATTTAGATACTTTAAATGAAAGTGACCTGCAACTAGTGAAGTATACGAACTCAGACCGGAGTTTTTGTTTTGGTGATGGAGTGGCTGTCACAGCAATTAAAGTTGCTAAATTTCCGGTTACACTCGGAGGTATAAGAGTTTATATCGAAGCAGATATTGTGAAAAACGACTTGCCTCTTCTATTAAGTCACAAATCAATGAAGACAGCAGGAATAGTGCTAGATTTCCGGAAAGATATGTGCTGGATTTTTGATAAATGTATTGAACTAAAGACCACAACTTCAGGGCACTATTGTCTCCCCTTAACAAATAAGTTGTTGGATCATAGTGGTACTAAGAACATTGTATTACATGTTCAGAATTTTGGTCAGTGTTCTTTCACAGAAAAAAAAAAAAAAGCAGAAAAACTTCATCGACAGTTTGCTCATGCCTCGAAGGAAAAACTTGTTTCCTTGGTTAAAAAAAGTGGCAAATTCAATGACAAGGAATTTATAAAGGCGATTGAGGAGGTTTGTGAAAACTGTCAAATTTGCCTTAGATTTAAAAAAACTCCACTGCGACCGGTTGTGGGATTGCCTCTTGGCAATAGATTTAATCAGACAGTTTGCATGGATTTGAAAGAGTTCATCCACAATGAGGTGTGGATACTACATCTCATTGATGCTGCTACCAGGTATTCAGCGGCAACATTGATCAAAACAAAGAAGAAGGAGGAGATCATCAAAAACATCTTTATGATGTGGATTACCTATTTCGGATCTCCTGTTCGTTTTCTGAGTGATAATGGGGGTGAATTCAACAACGAACACTATAGACAGATGAATGAAAAACTCAACATAGAGACCTGTACTACTGCCGCAGAAAGTCCATTCAGCAACGGTACTGTAGAACGTCATAATTTGATAGTTGCTGAGGCAATGAAAAAAACAATTGACGATGAGAAGTGTGAACCTGAAATTGCCTTGGCATGGGCTATTTGTGCAAAAAATGCCCTCCTCAATTACTCTGGACACAGTCCAAATGAACTTGTATTCGGTTTCAATGTAAATACACCCTCAATTCTGACAGACCAGTTACCTGCTATGGAGTCCTCTACTACAAGTGACATGGTGAGAAAAAATTTAAATGCTCTCCATAGTGCAAGGAGAAACTTTTTGGAAGCTGAGTCCAGTGAGAGAATTAGGAGAGCTCTCAGGTCTAATGTCAGAACTTATGCTGATGAAGATTATGCTACCGGAGACCAAATCTATTATCGGAGGCAGGGTTTTAAAGGATGGCGTGGTCCAGCAAAAGTGTTAGGCAGAGAAGGCCAGTTTGTCTTAATCAGACATGGCGGAGCATTTTATAGGATGCATCCGTGCCAATTGATGAAAGTGAATAAAAACAACGAAAAAAGAACAAAAAAAGCTGAAATGCTGGGAAACACTACAGAAGGGAAGAATGAATACCTTTCAGTTATCTAAATTGCCAGACGTTCTCTGCAAGACAGATAATGCATCACTTGTGGAGACATTGAATTCCAACAATCTGGTAAGCGATCGACGATTGAGAATAGATGTAGCAAGGCTGAAGGAAATGAAGAGTAGAGGAGAGATACAGATAGAATGGATCAGGGGTTGTGATCAGGTGTCTGATCACAACCCCTGATCCATTCTATTGACGATTGAGTTGGCTGGGGAATCGTGTGGCTGTTGCTTCTTGTGCCGTGTTGAGGATATCTTACCGTGTTAAAGAGAGAGTCGGGCGCCATCTTGAATTTTTCCTTACACTTTTTCCTTACAAGCTATTTCGGCCATTTGGCCTCTAGGACTATGACCGAGTCGAAATTTGACTTAAAGCTCATACCCGAGTTTGACGGGTCCACGTCCATCGTCGACTGGGTTGAAAGGGTCGAGCTGACGTGCGACCTTTGTGAGGTGAAAAGGGTACACACTGTGATTCCCCTGAGATTGGCTGGGGGTGCCTTGAGTGTATATCAGCAACTCAGTGCTGCCGAAAAGGGAGATGTCACCGCAATTAAAGCTGCGCTGTACAAGGCATTTGCCATGGATCCTTGTACGGCCTATGAAAAATTTGCTTCCCGAAAACTTCTACCGGAGGAAAGCGTGGACGTTTTCTTCGCTGAGTTAAAGAAACTCGCAGTTCTGTTCGGTGGAGGGGTGTCGAAGCGGACGCTCGCGTACGCGTTTGTGGCGGGCCTTCCCACTCGGGTGAAGCAGCTACTGAGAGCCTCAACCAGCGTTTCAACAACGACCATGGAACACTTGATGGAACGTGCTCGAGCCATCATCAAAGATGAGGAGGACCTGGGGGAACCAGTTGTGATGGCGACACAGACAGGCCAGATTGGCGCTCGGGAGATTCCGAATCAGAACCCTGCAAGCAATGGGAAATGTTTTCGCTGCGGCCGACGTGGACATTTTGCAAGGAATTGCACCAACAGGGGGCGTGTGCGCTGTTTTAAGTGTGGCGGTTTGGGGTATCTAGCTCAAAACTGTGCGGGAAACGTATCAGGGGAGAGGACGTCAGCGCCGCCCTGCTCCCCGAGCAAAATTTGAACAAGGCGCAACCAGTAATGACCGTCTACGTAAACAGGATACCCTGCTCAGCACTTCTCGACTCAGGCTGTTCGCATACTATAGTGAGCACTAGGCTGTGTCCAAGTTGGACTAAGAGGAAGATCAAAGTCACCACGATAGGAGGCGAGACCCAGACATGCTGTGGAGCTGGAACTGTCAAGATCTACACGGACACCGGTGCAGCCACTAAGATCAATGTGCTCGTGACCCAAGGAAATCTCCTGGGGTTTGACCTGTTGCTCGGATACGATGCCATCCAGGCGCTGGGGGGGAGTCGCAATTCATCGGGATGGAAAGGTGCGATTCTTAGAGGCCCCAGTGTGTGCAGCGCTCCATATCGATCGGCCGGATTTTACAGTGGACTACGACTCGCGCAAGAGGGCCTGGATTGCATCTTGGAAGTGGACCGAGGGAATGGCACCGACTAAACTCAAGAATGGGGTTGCAGAGTACCCTATACCCAGTGAGGCCCGAGCAGAATACGAAAGGGAACTAAAGGCGTGGATCCAAGATGGCTGGTTAATCCCCTACCCTGAGGACAAGCTTGGGCCTCCGAAGGGTCTAATACCCTTGATGGCAGTAGTCCAGCATAACAAGTCGAAAGTACGGCCCGTGCTGGACTATAGGGAGCTTAACAAGCATATTGAAGCCTACACTGCCGATGCTGACGTATGCGCCAGTAAGTTGAGGGAATGGCGTCAGAAAGGCACTAATGTCTCAATATTGGATTTGCGAAAAGCCTATTTACAGGTGCAAGTTGATGAGACGTTGTGGCCGTTCCAGACAGTTTGGTTCCAGGGGCAGAGGTACTGCCTTACACGCCTTGGCTTTGGCCTAAATGTGGCACTACAGATCATGAAGACTATTGTCAACACAGTATTGTCCCAAGAAAAGCCCATGAGGGACTCAACGTCAGCTTACATTGATGACGTATACGTCAATGAAGATGTACAGTCTGCGTCGTGTGTCAAAGAAAAGTTGGCTCAGTTTGGTCTGGAATGCAAGAATCCCGAACGTTTAAGGGAAGGAGCACGTGTATTGGGATTGGATGTTTATGAAGAAGATGGCACCCTACAATGGAGGTGTGGCAGTGAAATTCCAAGCATCCCCAACCTCGTTACAAGGCGGACCATTTTTTCTTGGTGTGGAAAACTTGTTGGTCACTTACCGGTCTGTGGCTGGCTCCGCGCAGCTGTTGGTGTGATTAAACGCAGAGCAAATTTAACAACCACGGGTTGGGATGACATATCCGATGATATCCTACTAACTCTGATGATTAAAGAGACACTGGAGAGAGTGAACAAGAAGGACCCTGCCTGTGGGCGGTGGTGTGTTAACGGAGACAACGTAGGTGTGTGGGTTGATGCCAGTTCTTTGGCGTTGGGAGTATCGTTGGAGCAAGGAGGAAACGTGTTCGAGGATGCGTGTTGGCTGCGGCCCGTAACAGATTCTCAGCATATCAACCTGGCAGAGCTGGACGCTGTTGTAAAGGGGGTAAATCTGGCCCTGCAGTGGCAGTCTAAGAAGTTGACCTTGTACACAGATTCTCTCTGTGTCTACCACTGGGTGTCTGACACACTTTCAGGACGGACACGAATCCGTACCAAGGCAGCAAGTGAAATGTTAATACGGAGAAGGCTAGACACGCTAAAAAACCTGGTATCTGAGTATGGGCTATCACTGAGCGTCACTCTGGTGCCATCACATTGTAATCGTGCTGACCAACTGACCAAATGGTATGAAGCCGCGAAGATGGGAATGGAGATTACTGCTCGATCTTGTGCAGTTGCAATCGACCCATGTCAAATACAAAAAATTCATGCACAGAGCGGACATCCGGGTATCAAGAGGACCCTTTATTTTGTGAGGCATGCATACCCAGCAGTGACCAAGATGGATGTCAGACAGATCGTCAGAAATTGTGAGGCTTGCCAGTCTATTGATCCTGCACCAGAGCGATGGCAGAAGGGTCGCTTGGAAGTTGAGAGTGTGTGGCAGCGGCTGGCCATGGATATCACCCATTACAGTGGCAAGCCCTTTCTAACTCTCATTGATTGCGGGCCTACGAGATTTGCGGTGTGGCGGCAGATGACCAGACAGGATTCAGCAAATGTTGTTCGCCACCTATCATCCATTGTTTTTGAGCGAGGTGCGCCGGAAGAGCTCCTGACTGACAATGATGCAGCGTTTTGTAGCCAGCAAGTCCGGCAGTTGTTAGATGAGTGGGGCGTCCGACTACGGTTGCAATGTGCGCATGTGCCGTCAGGAAATGGCATTGCTGAAAGAAGCCATCGCAGCATCAAGAGAATTGCTGCCAGGAAGCGATGTACTATTGCGGAAGCAACATATTGGTACAACATTACGCCAAAGGACGGGACGTCCCCTTCAACCGCACCTGCGAATGCTATTTACACGTACCGAGTCGGAGTGAAGGGAATCAACACTACGCAGCCAACCGACAAGGGAACATATAACAGATATGAAGTGGGAGATCCAGTGTGGGTGCGGCCTCCAGGAAATCGGTGCACCGACAAGTTTAAGCGAGGACACATATCTGGAGTGATTAGCCAGCAGTCTGTTTTGGTCGATGGAACCCCACGACATGTGCGAGATCTTCGCCCAGCTACCGAGGTGCGTCATACAACTACAGAAGAAAGCAGTGAAGCGTCTAGCGATGAGCTGCCGATGCACGGATTCAGTAAGCCCCTTCCAGAGACTGATAGCGATACTTCATCTGATGAGGCAGAACCAGATCCAGAGCCCGAATCTGAAACAGTGAATGTACCTCTTCGCAGAAGCACACGCACTAAAAGGCCACCCCCCCAGTGCTCTCTATGTGATCATCAGATCAGGGGGGAGTGTAACGTGCATCCAGGAGATAAGCGCCCGCGTACTTGCGTGTTGTGTGGGTACGTGGGAGTGACGATTGAGTTGGCTGGGGAATCGTGTGGCTGTTGCTTCTTGTGCCGTGTTGAGGATATCTTACCGTGTTAAAGAGAGAGTCGGGCGCCATCTTGAATTTTTCCTTACACTTTTTCCTTACATTTTTCATAGCAGTCACATCAGCCTTCTCGGTGACACTAAGTTGCTGATACAAACTCAGAGCGCCCACAGCCAATCTCAGGGGAATCACAGTGTGCACTCTCTTTACCTCACAGAGATTGCAGGTCAACTTGACCCTCTCAAACCAGTCAACGACAGATGTGGACCCATCAAACTCTGGAATCAGTTTCAGATCAAACTTTGAGTTGGTCATTTTTCACATGAATAGCCGGAATAGCTTGTATCGAATTCAACTTCAATCGTCACCAACGCTCGCAATAGTAACACAATAACCTTGTGACTGTAAACGACACTGTCCCTTCCTCTCACTCAAGCTTGCTTTTTATGCAGTTTTTCACCCTGTCTCATTTGCATGTGTGCCCTTTGTTTTCTCGTGATCTCGCAAGACCACAGTTTATAAAACATCATCTTTTTTTCTCTTTACCCACCTAACTCTTCCCTGCGGCAAGTCCACCCCTCCTCTGTCACACCACCGCTTGCACGCACATCCACACAATGCAGAAATACGTGGACACTTGCTACTCTGGTGAGTATTACATCCTTCACTCGTCCCAATGCACTGAGTAACCCTCTGTCTTGTAACGTCACCTGTTTAGCATCTGAACAGCGAAAGCTCTCCCAACACACCTCCAAACGACCTGCTTTATATTACATTCATCCATGTGAATCTCGCGAGATTACATGAGACCGTTTCTGCCATCTTGCTTTTTCTTTTTCCTGTTCAATGCACATGACAAGCAGACACGTGGGCGCTTCATAGGTAGATCACGTGCATGTCCGTATCTATTTCCCCCACATTAAAAAATAATGTAAAATAAACTTTTGTTTATGTTCGTTAAAAGAAAAGAAATGACCATTTTTCAAGCTCTGATTGGTCAAAAATTCATATTTTTAACGAAGAAACGTGCTTTCAACTACATTGGCCATTTCTCAAGCGTCCTGCTTTTTGACCCAAGAGGTTTAGTATGGATGAATGCTGTAATGCCTGCGCAAATGAATTTATAAATTTTAATGTGTGTGTGTGTCTTAGAAAAATAAAATAAGAAACAGTACAAATATTCCCCCAAGATTGGAAAAAATATGGAAGATGTATACATATTTTTTAATATGTGATACATTCTTTAAAATGTGTCAGCCAGTGGACTCTTCTGCCGGTTTTTGTAGTAAGTGTGGTGTCAGTATTTTGTTTTTTAGTTTCCTCATGTTCTGTGTGAATTTGTTCTTGTGGAGGAATTGCATCAGGATGTTCTTCAATATATGCAGGTTTAATGCGATCAATAGCGATATTATCTTTCTTTTCTTTCCTCAAGATAGTAAAATATTTTTCATGCCTTTCCAAAACTAGGTATGATCTTGAATAATTTGGCCAATGGCTTTTTAACTGTATCATTCCTGATAAATATATATTTGTAGGTGTGAAGATCGTTTGGGATGTAAGTTTGTTTGCTTTCCTGGTTGATGTAAAGTTGAGAAGAGACATTTTATGTTTCAATTCTGTCACAAACGATGTTTTAGGTGAAATGTCTCTTTGGATTGAAATACTGTCCAGGTAGGGTCAATGCTGATCTGAACACTACCTCTGCAGCTATTCTCTGTAAATCTTCTTTCACTGTGTATCTTATCTCTAGAAGGATTAATGGTAAATTGTCTGCCCAGTCCACATTGTTTAAATACATAGCCAAGGAAGCTTAGAATTGTCTGTGGAATCGTTCTACCATCCTATTTGTACAAGGGTGACAAGCAGTTGTCTTGATAGGATTCGTTCCTAACAATTGATTAAATTCGACAAAAAGAGTTGATTGAAACTGTGAGCCCCTGTCTGCTGTAATTACTGAAGGTACTCCAAATATTACTATCCAATCCTGCAGTATAACTCTGGCTACTGTTGCGGCTGAAGTGTCCTTGACTGCTATGGCTGTAGACCATCTGCTAAATCTATCAACTATAGTGAGGATGTGTGTATGTCCTTTTGAAGTGGAAAAAGGTCATACTAAGTCGATGTGAACATTGGTGAATCTAGTGTCAGCTATGCTAAAAGTACCAAATGGTGATTTTGTGTGTGTGAATTTTATTCTTTTTGTAAGATATACAAGTTTTAGTCCAATTGCGAATGTCCATGTTCATATTTGGCCAAACAAAGCGTTCTGCTATTAATTTCACAGTTGCTCTTTTTCATGTATGAGATAAGTTATGAAAATGTTGAAAATCTTGTCTCCTGATGCTAGGTGGTATATACAGGCGTAGATGTGTTTTTGATACATCGCAATAAAATTTTGTTGTACCAAATGGTATGGGCATTTCTATTAGTTGCAAGGATGTTTTTTGTTGTATAGCTGGAAGTGTTTCATCCCTTTCCTGCTCTTGTGCGATTAATTCCATATTTAATGAACAGGAATTTAAAGAGGCAATTGTAGTCCAAGATAGCATGTCTGCTATAATGTTCTCTTGTCCCTTAACATATCGGATGTCTGTGGAGAACTGAGCTATGTAATCGAGATGTCTGATTTCTCTTTATTTACATGTGTATGTAGAGCATATGCTAATGGTTTATGATCGGTATAAATGCAAAAATTCCTTCCTTCCAGCAAGTGTTTAAAATGCTTAATTGCAAGGTAAATTGAAAAAGTACTGTATTTTGTTTACGTCTTACTTAACTTAGCAAACAAAAAATGATATAGGAGTCATTATGTTGTTGACTAGTTTGTGTATGACTGCTCCTCTGATGCATCTGTTGTAAGTGTAAGTTTTGTGTCCTCACTGTATTTTATATAATTCAATTTTGTAAAGTTGTCCAAAGCAGTTTTAGCTTGTTTGAAAGCTTCTAAGGTAGGTCCTTCTAACTATTGTTTTTTTGTTTTGTTTTTTAACTGACATGTCAATGGCACAAGTATTGTAAAACAGTTAGGTAAGAATCGTCTGTAGTAGTTAATAACGCCTATGAATTGGCGTATTTGTCTGACAGATATGGGTTGTGGGAAATTTAAAATAGCACTTACTTTCTCAGGTAGTGTAGAGATTCCATCCTTGTCAATCAAGTGTCAGAGGTTGACCAAAAATGCATTTCTTGATGTTTATTTTTAGAGCGTAATGTGACAGTCTTTGAAAGGTTTGCTCCAAGTGTTGTCTGTGCTTATGGAGGTTACTGCTGGCAATTAGAACATTATTCATATATGCAAATATGAATGGCAGACCTCTAAAAACTTTGTCTATTAGCCTTTGAAAGGTTTGGCAGGTGTCCCTAAGCCCAAATGGCATCCGTATGAACTCGTAAGTGCAGTTTTATGGATATCTTCTGCCACTGGAACTTGGTAATATGCTTTTACGAGATCTAATTTAGAAAATATGGTAGTGCCTTGCAGTCCGATGGTGAAATCATGCATATGTGGGATAGGGTATCTATCCGAGACTATTTTCACATTTAATCTTCTAAAATTACCACAAGGGTACCATGATGTAGCATCCGACTTTTGTACCATGTGGAGAGGAGAAGACCGAGCACTTTTCGAGCTGCTCAAGCTTCGTTCTCTATAGCCTGGTTGGTTATTGCGGAAGTAGCGACGGTCTGCATGTAGTAAGTTTTATAGTTGTTTTGACAGTTTTTCCATGAGTCCGTTCAGTTCCTTGTCTCTTTTTTAGGATTCCATTTTCTTCTTTTCTGGTTGTTTGTTTCTTTTTTTAGTAGTGTTCACAGTTGAGTTACCAATTGTTGGGGAATTGCATAAGTTCCTCAAAACATATAAATAAAGAAAATACACTACCAAATTATGTAAAGTAAACTTTTGCTTACTTTTATTTGTGTGTGCGCAAAAGTTGACAGTCTGTATGAAAGAAAGAAGGGCGTAAGAAGGTGAAGACTTGAGAAAGAGTCTGACTATATGTTGTATTGAAGTGAGAAAAAGAGAGAGTCAAGCAATGTTCTTTGACAAGCAAGACAAGCTGTCATCTCAGCTACTGAATTCATTTCTGCTGGTGTCTGTTGTTCCTCTCTGATGAGAGAAGTTCTTGCCTTTTTATATTTTTTAGAGACTCCCAGAGGCTTTCAAAAAAATAAGTTTTTTAAATCAAGCCTTGATTGGTCAAAAATTCATCTTTTTGACAAAAAAATGTGCTTTCAACTACGTCGGCCATTTCTCAAGTGTCCTGTTTTTTTACCCAAGAGGTTTAGTGTGGGTGAATGCTGTAATGCCTGCGTAAATGAATTTATAAATTTTTATGTGTGTGTGTCTTAGAAAAATAAAATAAGAACCAGCTCAAAACTATACAAGTTCTATAAATAAATACCTCCCCCCCCCCATGTAAACAGAATTTTTGTGAAATATTAAACGGTTCTTCTGCTCGGTTTATGTTGGCGCGTTACTTACAGAAAAACGGTTAATTAAACTGCACCTGTTAAAAACTATACAAGTTCTATAAATAAATACCCCCTTCCAAAAAAAAGAACAAAACACATAAACGTAGGTTTTCGGGCCGATTTATTTAAGTTTTTTTTGTTCAGGTTAAATTCAAGTTTCACAATGTCTTTTTCTTTTTTTTAATTAAATTGTAAGGCTGAAGCACAGAATAGTTACAAAACGTCCTCCCCATGTTAAGAATGGCTTTCAAAATAATAACATTATTTCAGCATGGTAACAAAATACATAAATACCCCAAATTTGATTTCTACTGATCAATGTTTTTAATTTTAAATTATAAAATAAAACACATTTAATCATTTTAAAACTTTATCTTGCATTATTTCTTTTTTTATTTGTTAAATAACGTGGTTAATTTTAATTGAATTTTAATCACATCCTTACATTTGAAATAATAGTGTGATGAAATTTAACCTATTTAAAGTTTGTGAAACATTTCTAATATATCCATAAACAAACTTCTGTTTACATATGAAGCGATACCAGTGTCGAACGCAAAGAGTCCCATTTATTGATAACAGGGTTTGAGAGTATTTATACAACGAAACGGCAAATCTACCTGTTTTTGTAGGCTGCTCGTGAAAACTTACTAACTGCATTATTAGGGTCTTAAATTATAAGATGAAAAAAAAATGAACAAATGTCTTAGTAAAAGAGAGTTGTCTTCCTCAGAACAATGACAAATTATAAAACAGTGCCGATAAAATAATAAACTGCAAAGGAAAAAGACAGGTGAAAGAAAGAAAAAGGAACAAAAAAAATTATGATACGGAAATTAAAATTAATATTTCGGATTTTTTTTTAAATCTGAAATATTAATTTTACCTTCCATATTATGATTTTTTTTGTTCCTTTTTCTTTCCGCAAATCGAAATCAGGGGAAATAATTTATATTATTTTCTCTGTAGTTGCTTCCCATGGGTTCTTTCTTTTTATATCAAATTATTTTTTATTTTTATTTATTTATCTTTTTTTAAGAAAAATTATCCAGTTCAAATTATAATATTAGTTTATTTACTAAATACCCCAAACCATAACCCACAACAAATGGCTAGCTTTTTTTTTTTCATGGAGGTCACCACTTATCAAGGCCCGGAAGCCACTCGGGAATAAGGGCTATTGTGTGTACAGTAATCAACGCGATAGTGTTGTAGTAATCGTTAGTATTGGAGATTTGATAAAGTGTCTTACTTAAGGGGGCGGTTCATCAGGAATTTGTTTACGTTGGACTTGAAGACATCCAAGTTGTAATCAGATGGGAAACAGGCAAGCAGAAGAGAGTTCCACAGGCATGCAGTTCTAAGAAAGAAGCTTTGTTCATGGAATCTACGTTTGGATTTTGGCACAAATAAAGAGTGGGGAAAATTATTGACAGTGGTTTCAGCTAGACGGGTGTTTATCGTGAAAGATTGGCGAGGGGGGATCAGATGAGCACTTGCCATGGAAATAACGATAAAACAAAGACAGGCTCGCAATGTCTCTTCTGTGAGAAAGATGTTGCAGGGAAGAGAAAAGGGCATCCCTCACTAAGCCACAAAGTCTATTTTGTACTCTGTCAAGGCAGGATAGGCTGTTTTTAGCGGCTCTTGCCTAGATGTGGCAGCAGTACTCCATCCTTGAACGTACTTGGCTTTTATATAGATAGAGAATTGCATCAGTAGTGAGATATCTTCTTGAGTGGTAGAAGGATCCCACCATTTTCCCAGCAACCTTGGCAACAGACTTGATGTACATGTTTCATTTCAAATCAGTAGTAAAGGTCAAACCCAGAAGCTTGTCAAAACATGAAGACTCCCCAAGACGAGAGCCATTCATTTCAATTGATGCCAGATGGGGAACAGAGCGTTGATGATGTAAAGATAGGAGCTTGGTTTTAGATGCATTAAAAGTAACCAGTCACCTCTTCCCCCACTGTACCATGTGCTCAAGATCAGAGAAGAGAGAATCAGAGAGAACTTTATCATTTACAGCCTTTGATGTGTTGCCATAGTTGGTCATGTCATCAATATAGATGTCAACAAATGATTTAAGTATGTGTTTTTGGAGATCATTGATGTAGATCAGGAGGAGAGTTGGGCCCAGGATGGAGCCCTGAGGGACTCCGGCATTAATACTCTGGGCCTCTGATTTCTGCCCATCAACCACTACTCTTATGAGCCTATCAGAGAGAGATGATTTAATAATTGAGAAAACATTTCCAGTTATACTGTAGCTGGTAATCTTGTGAAGTAGGCCTTTATGCCATACCTTATCGAAGGCCTTTGATATGTCAAGAGCAATTGCCCTAGAAAGGAAGCCTTTGTTGAGAGATTCACTAATCCTATGAGATATAACCGTTAGCACATCTGCTGTAGATCTAGCAGAATGGAAACGATATTGCGTGTCACTAAGAAGGTTATTTCTGCTGAGGTGGTTGACTACTTCTCTATTTAATATGGATTCCAGCAGCTTACTCATGACACACAGGAGACTTATTGGTCTGTACAGAGAAGGAGATGACTTATCACCTGAATTCTTAAATACAAGGCATACTGATGAGGTTTTCCAGTGTGTTGGAAAGCACTTCTCCTTAAGGCAATGCTTAAACAGTTTTGTAAGTATGGGGACAAGTTCTGGGTGAAGCTTTTTCAACACTATAATTGGAATGCCGTCAGGGCCAGTTGCTTTACTGGAATTAAGGTTCTTGATTAGCTTGGCAACCTCATGCATAGATATTTGTACGTTGCATAGCGTGTTGTCTGTTATAGGAGGAAATATGGGGAGTTGATGGCCTTCGTCGCATAGGGTAGAAAATAAGTTCTTGGCAAATAGTTTGGCCTTGTCTGATGCTGACGAGATGATTTCAGGTCCATTGATGATGGTTGGGATAGAACATACGTTTCTGTTCAGGATCCTGTTTGCTATTTGCCAAAACTGGTGGGAACCAAGCCGCTGCTCAGCTACTTTGGATTTAACGGACTGAGCATATAGCTCTCTTGCATTTTTTATTAATCTTTTACAGTGGTTGCTGGCAGTCCTGAAAGCAGCTTTAGTCTTAGTACATCTATTACGTTGAAAGCTTACAAGTTAATATTACAATCATCAACACATGGGCTATATGCAAGTACCTCCAACATGCACCAAAGTTTTAATCCCCACTTCCCAGTTTTAGCACCCCCATATGTAACACGATGTAACTAATTTAATTTAATATGATCATCCTAACTTTTTTTTACCATTTAAAAGAAGCTTCAAATAACCTGCCAATGGTTTTAATTTTTTTACAGCATACAAAAATAATGAAAATTAGAGACTAAAATTGTGTTTACATTATCGATACTTTAAAACAACGTTTCTATATAGTGACGTTTTAAAGCTGTAAACACAGCTATGTTTTAAAAATCTAGCAAAAATCAAATAATAGTCATATTTTCCTAAAATTTTCGATATTCATTCATTATTGAATAAACTTATATAATAAAAGTTGGTTTCATTAAATATATTAGAGGAATTTTTTTAGGTGTTCTACCCTCTCTCTATATTTTATGTCACAAAAACTAAACAAAATAAATGTAGGTCAATAAAAATTGCAACATTTTTTAAAGCTGAAAAGATCAAATAATTAAGAAATAGTTATATACATGCAATCGGTTTGAAAATCATAGTGTTTATCAGTATATTTGAAAAACAAAATGGCGGTGTGCTCGCTGTTAAATACAGTAAGTTTGGGGCAATGAGTTCAAACTAAATAATTATACAAAATACTGTTAGAAGCTCACTCAATATATGTTACCATGAGATAGGCGGACATATATTCGGTGGGGTTCTAACAGTATTTTGTATAATTATTTAGTTTGAACTCATTTTCCCAAACTTACCATATTCAACAGTGAGCACATGGCCAGTTTGCTTTTTCAAATATACCGATAAATACTGTATGATTTTCGAACCGATTACATGTTTTAAAGTGATTAAAACCACTAAAAACATTTGCAGATAGGTAGAAGAGTAACTTATCTTGCTTTTGGTAACATTTATTTGTTATTTATTTGTTATATATTTGATTTATGACCACTTTTCGAAACCCAAAAAATCTATTTGTTTTGC
Organism: Euprymna scolopes; assembly: GCF_053919585.1. Taxonomy (NCBI): domain Eukaryota; kingdom Metazoa; phylum Mollusca; class Cephalopoda; order Sepiida; family Sepiolidae; genus Euprymna; species Euprymna scolopes. The sequence continues at coordinate 32,161,116 of NC_136515.1, forward strand.
AACGCCAGTATTAAATTATGATCGCATATCACTCAAGGGAAATAACTCAGCATATTTTGAGTTGTCGTCTGTCTCTTCCATTTGTATTTATTTTTTCAAGTTTTTGTTTTAGTTTCGTTCTGTACACTGGAGAATAAAGTCTCAAGCGGTTTCATGTGATATACTTATTTACTGGCATGGTGGCAGCGGTTTATTTACCCTCATTCACTATTAGGAGTAAAAATAAAAGAAAAAACGAATTTTTTTTTCTCTGAATAAGGAGTATATTACCCACTAATTGGGCGATCGACTGAAGGGATTATCTTGCCGAGATCAGACTATTTTAGTTAAAAATGAAGACAATGAAAGGAAGTCTCATTTTAACATTTAATAAACAACTTTGTCATTTTCGTTAGTAGCTTTGATAGAAGAGAGAAACATATTAGTAAAAGAGTTCATTGGAAGAGAGAGAAAAGTGTTCAATGTGTTGAGATAGATTTGATATCATGCCAGCTGGTTGAAGAAGAGAATAATTCAGTGTTCATGTGTGCAGGTGTTTATAGCTATTAGTCGCCAGGACAAAGTCTTCAGTGTACTAATGTGTTGGCGTGCGTGAGTACAAGTTGTATCAATGAGAGTAATCCTGTAGAAGGTGCCCATCTGAACTCCAATCTCTGATCCCCCCTCGCCAATCTTTCATGAAAAACACCCGTCTAGCTGAATCCACTGTCAAAAATTTCCCCCACTCTATATCTGTGCCTAAATCAAAACATGGATTCCATGAACAAAGCTTCTTTCTTAGAACTGCATGCCTGTGGAACTCTGTTCCGTCTGCCTGCTTCCCACCAGACTACAACTTGGATGTCTTCAAGTCCAACGTTAACAAATTCCTAATGAACCGCCCCCTTAAGTAAACACTTCATCAAATCTCCACACTAACGTAATGTACTTGCAATAACCCTTATCCCTGAGTGGCTTCCGGGTACGGGAGTATGTCAGTTCTTATACTGTTGCACTCTTTATTCCAAATGAGCAAAGGGACACACTGTGGGAGGCTATTCTAAAGACTTGTCTGCCCAGCAGACCCATCATTAATCCACCTGCTGTCATAAGGACAGACTCCACCTCCAGCTTCAAATACCTTAAAAATAATTGGTTTCTGCTCACTCTCCATATCTTAATAGAGATAGGTAACCCTAAAAACCTCAGTCATAACCCTGTTGCTGAAAAGGCCGTTCAAGATGTCCAGCGAAAGCTCCTCAAGTTGACCCAGCTGGTTTGCAGATCTCTACACTCTCACTCTCTGTAGCAGGTTACACGTTGAACTGTAGGTTTGGATCACTGGGATTGTCCCCCAGAGAAATCTTGTATCACAGGCACCAGTTTACCAATGAACACATCCACTTCGATGAGATATAGAAGAGCAGCATCATAGGCGCAAGGCCAACCATGTTTACAGTGAGCAGTCTAAGGCTCCCAACCAATCATGTGTGGAGGTGAATGTTAGAGACATTGTGTACTTTCACAGTGAATGTCAAAAAATAAAGGATGTGAGTGAAACTTAGTTTCATCCAAGCAAGATGAGTGGATATATATTCGAAAGTTTTCTGATTTCCAGTTAAGAGCCATTACATACAAGGTCTTCTGGGCATATGCCATCAGCTCTATTATGGAACCATTCAGGGACTTGATAAAACTGAACAAAAAGTTTTTCTGAGACGACAATCTTGACAGACTTTTCCACCAATTCAAGAAAGTTATTGTTGATTGTGTGAGATCAGGTGTTTGTTTGATGCCAACAAAAACACATGATTGCAAACTGACTGGAGTCGCATTGGCATTGGATACCTCTTCCTGCAGCAGCATTGTTCCTGTGACGATAGCAAGGCCCCGATGTGCTGCAAAGATGGTTGGAAGGTTATTTTGGTAGGATAAAGATTCATGAACAGTGCAGAACAGGGATATTCCTCAACTGAAGGTGAGGCACTGGCAATCTCATGGAGCCTCCAACACTCTCGTTCGTTCACACAGGGTTGACCTAAATTGATTGTTGCAACGGATCATAAACTGTTAGTTGGTGTGTTCAACAACCGTGAGCTTGACTCAATAGACAACCCATGTTTATTCCGGTTGAAAGAAAGCAACCTTGGTTCGTCATTCAAAATCATCCACAGCTCTGTCACATGGCACATTGGTCCCAATGCACTATCACGTTACCCTACAATATCAGAAGTTTCGGGACTCCATGAAAGTGCCTCTGCAGACAATTCTGGGCTGGACGAATTTGCTTGCCTACATGCGGTCTGGCTGAAATCATGAAAAACACCATCTCATTGGACACTGCGTGAATTCGGACTGAAGGACCTGGTGTAACAAAACCTTATTCAACAAGTACACATAGGTTTCCCGACACCCCAAAATGAACTCCAGGAGGAAATATGTCGATATTGGCCGATGTGTGACAACCTAAGTTCTGCAGATGGCATTGTTTTCCTTGACAGGCGAATTGTAATTCCCATCAAACTTCGAAAAGAAATTTTGGAACACCTACACATTGGCCATCAAGGCACTTCCTCAATGAAGTTATGAGCACACCAATCCGTTTACTGGCCAGGAATTCACCATTCCATAACCTAGTACCATGCCAGCTGTGCGGACTGCATTGAACACACACCATCCCAATCATCTGAACCATTGATTAATGATCCAGTCAAATATCCATTTGAGATCTGTATGGATTATTTTGGAATCAAAGGCAACCACTAGCGACTGTCGATAGATTCAGTGGGTGGTTCATAGTCCACCACATGGAAAATTCATCCACAAGTCAGGTTCTGGTTGATGCGACAAGAGAAATTTGTTGCACATATGGAGCTCTCCAAGAGATCAGTTCTGATGGTGCTCCCCAATTTATCTCTGAGAGATTTCAGTCATTTTTGTCAGCTTGAGATATAAGGCACAGACTGTCCTCTGCCGGGTACTCCCAATCAAATGGACGTGCCGAAGTGGCGGTCAAGTCAGTGAAACGCATCCTTCACGACAACATCGGCCCAAGTGGTACTCTTAACTCCGACAAAGTTGCCCTTGCTCTCCTACAATTTTGAAACACCCCAATACGTGGGGTCGGTCTGAGTCCAGACAGTTGAGTGATAGAATTCCAACCAATCCAATCTATCAAGTACACCCCGAATCGATCCTTACTGCTCAAAAACGTGAAGAGTTAACATCGAAACTCAACACATCTCAGGAGAGGAGATACAACGTTGGCACCAAAAAACTTGAACATCTCAATGTTAGAACAAATGTGGTAATACAGGACAAGCAGGGTCGACGTAGATGGTGTAGCACCCTCTCTTATGAAGTTATATAAGGACCCCTGATCTTCGAAAACTTGGCTCGTGTCATTTCATACTTCTGGAGGCCGTCACATTGAATCTGGTATGCTAAAAACGAATAACAAAACTCAAGCAAGCAAGAAGGACAACAGACGCTTGAATTCTATTCTATGAAAGGTTAATTTCACAAAGTTTACAGACTTTTTACATATATGTACACGTGAAGTTATTAGTAAGTTTTTAAAAGTCTCAAATCTCTCTTTTCTTTGGAGATAGCCTCAGACGAGTCGGAGGAAGGATCACGTCTCAGGGAGCGGTGTTGTTACTTCAAGTTCCACGCACAAACTCTGGCTGGAAACTGACTAATTTCATGTGGCACTAGCATTAATAGGAGTGTCAGTGTTCAGGGTGGAAAGTTTCCTCAGCCAATCAAATCACACACACACTTACGGAAAATGCAGATTGCAGGTGTGCAATCTGAGATTCAAATCAACATTAAACTCCCATGACCCCATGGGTCACTGGCTGTCAGTCAGAACCTCCGGCACTGAGTTCATCGGGCCAGACGATGTCAATGTTATTGTTCCAAGATTTTCCTGTCGTCAATTTTGAATAACAAAATATGTCTGGTTTTCAAACAATAACACAAATATATTTATTTTGACAATGAATTAAAATATATATTTATATCTGCTACTTTAAGTCCTTTGGATATCCTCCATTACCTAGGATCTATTAAAGTAATCTTAGTATAGTTATGCGGTCCCCAATGAGGGGCAAACTGCTCCCTCAAGTCGATCACGTCACAGATAGAACAAAACAGGTCGAATTGTTGAATGCCTTCCATTCAGACAATATCGGGTTAAAAATCAATGGTTCAGGTCGTATAACCCTCCAGAACCGCAAATTCCTCTGCCCTAGCATCCACACTTATGCTCGTCCAGGACTACTGTACCCAGATGTCCCGGTCGTACCTGCAGAACCCTCGAATCAGTCCGACACCACCGTCGTCAATCCTCCAGTCTTACCAGAGAACATCCCGACCAATCCAGCTACAAAAACTGCAGAGGCCACACACCCAGGGCCATAAAGAGGTTGAGACCACACAATAACCCCGGCCTCGGTGAACTATAACTGGCAGGGGAGATGCAGACACTTTGTTCATACCCTATTATTTACATTACAGGTATCGTTGGGTGATCTTCCATTAATTCCTCGATCGACCTCCTCTCTTGGTTCCTACACTCCTGTATTTTCATCAAGATTTTTTCAAAATGTTTCTGTTGTTGCAACAGCTCTTTTTTTAAATTTCTCTTCACTTTCAAGTTGTCTTTGTTGCAAAGTGAGGTTTTGTTCTGTTTAAAATTTTTAAAAATTTCTCTTCACTTTCAAGTTGTCTTTATTGCAAAGTGAGGTTTTGTTCTGTTTAAAATTTTTTAAAATTTCTCTTCACTTTCAAGTTGTCTTTATTGCAAGGCGAGATTTTGTTCTGTGTGAAATTTGAATAATTGCAAAATAGACTCTCTGAACTCGGCATCCATCATAATGAATTCAATTTACGAAACACAATTTACACTTGAAATAAAAAAATCAGTTTTCCCAATTTTTATTTTTATTATTTCACAAGCAAAAAGTCCATCCAAGATTTTCTTACCTCAATTCTTTTGTTTGAAGCATAACAGTTAAGAAAATAGAACTTTTGGAAATTTAATTTGTTGTACACAATATTTCTTGTAACACAAAGTCTGTCAAAATAACATTTGTCCAAAAAAAAAAAAAAATCTTTTTTTTCCCTTTTTTTGGTTTTACGTAGCAAACAATAAAATCCTTCACTTTTTAGCGAGTCGACTTTTTTGTATGGGAAAATCATTTATTGTATTTTTAACCTCTGTGTTTTGCAACTTGATTATTTAACAGGTCTTTTATAAGCACTAATGCTTACAAATATATATTCGTCTTTCTTTCACAGTCCATTTCTCCTTCTCTTGTCAAATTTGATGGTCATTTAACTAATAAATAGTCAACTGTGTTTGTTAAAATATCAGAAATAACGACTCGAATTTGTGGTAGTTAATTTGAACAAGTCATTTGAAAAAAAGAACTCCTACCGTGAAAAAAAATGGTTTCTTATGCAAAAAAAAACAGTGAACCTTATTTTTTTTATTTTTTTTCGTGGCAGTGTGTTTAATTATTTTAATAATTGACCATATTATTCGTGTTCTCTCACTGTAGGTTTTTGACAGCAAGTCTTTAGTTTTTTTTTAACATCGTCACATTACTATTGTAGTAATTAATTTGCCGTTAATCTTTGTGCATCCAAATATCTATTTGAAATGACGAAGGTGTTTTTGCCATAAAAATCTTGTGAATCCTTGTATTTCAATCACATTTGGTGATTGTTTGCAGTGATATCATTTCGATTTTGTCATTATCAATCTGTTGTATCATAACACAATAGTAAAAGAAGAAAACCAAGTCGAGGTTGGTTTAACAAACGAAATGTATTAACATCACAGGTACAAAGGTAGGAATACGGGTATAACTGACTAGCGCTCAGCTAGGCAGTGGAGTATTGTCGCTCCTTCTCACTGGTGTAGACATTACTGGCACTATATATATAGTGAGAACTGGTGTAATTCCCTTATGCATAGAAAAGCCGGTATAACAGAAAGTCTGATACCCGATGATAAAACAGATTCAGAAGATGGTCATGAGACAAGAGTAGAAGACGCGCACACCCCTGATGAAGCCCATGGTTCTGAAGAGATCTCACAATTGCAAAGAAGTACCCGACGACCACCACTGGGATGCAGCCTGTATGATTATGAGATCAGAGAGGAGTATGACAACAGTCCAAGGGTGGCGTGTGTGATGCTCAAAACTCAAATTTAAACCGAACTGATAGGAAACAAAAAGACAACACATGCTCAAATTCGACCACGTTTTAATTTGCATATCTCGAATTTAAGCATATAAAAAGCCCATATTTTTTTAATTGAAGAGAAGATTTTTATTTTTGCTCACTCAGAGTCATTTTGTACGTACTTCATGTGTGTCAGTGGGAAAAAGAACGATGGATTTTTTTTGTACAATTAACTTGCGTGTCAGAGCGAGAAAAGAACGACAGATTTTTTTTTAACAAAACGGTATTCACCAGTTAAAAACTTTAATTTCAACACTTCACACACACAAGTGTTTATATTGCAGAAGTTGTGGTCAACTATAGAACAAGTCATATGGTGACAGGAGAGTGATTGCAGTAAACAAACCTGCACACAGGCGAATCAGGCTATATGGTTGTCCTTCTTCTGACTGAAACAACAGAGAAACCTGGTAGACCCTTGAGTAACTGAGTAGCCCTCTTTAGGAATGTACTGCTCACCTCCATAGCATGAGGAAGGGGCTAGAAAAAGTGCTCTAAAAATTGCCTGCTTTATCATACCTGGCCAAGTTTACCTCAACTGGCAAGCATCTCGAATTCAGCAGTCGAAAAACAAAACAAGTGATTACTCATCATAGGTACATGGAATATATATACTCTTCTTGACAACCCAAAAGCAAGCAGACCTGAAAGGCGAAGTTCTCTCGTAGCCAGGTTACTACAATGTGAACATAGCAGTCCTATCAAAACTTGCATGACTGAGAAAGGTCAACTCACAACATTCTTCTGCAGCATAGTTTTGGAGAACGTAGAGAGGCAGGCGTTGGATTTTCAATTAAAACCAAACAGATCAGAAAACTGACTTCCCTAATGATAATCCACTGACTGGTGGGAATGAGGAGTCATGCAACACTAATCAGCACATAGCTCCAACGATGACTAATCCAAATGAGGTGAAGGACAGGTTCTATCAAGAACTAGAAAACCTCCTGAAAACAGTTCCTAAAGGAGATAAATTGTTCATTTTTTAATGCCAGAGTTGGTGCAGACTACCAAACCTGGGAAGGAATTATTAGTAGAAATGGAGTTGGTAAGTGTAACAGTAATGGACTGCTGTGTGGTGCAAAGTGCTGGATGGACCAAAGACTTGCTATCTCCACACTAAGACAAGCATAGACAGCGGCCTCAAGGAAAAAAGATGACCAAGTGCATTAACATCGCCAAACTAAAAGTGGAAGCAAATGCAACCCTACTTGCGAATAATCTCAATACAAGACTAGCTGAACCATAGTTTGGTCATTCTGATATTGAAGACAACTGGACAGCCTTCAAGGAAGCTGGACAAATGTCATCACTAGAAGTGCTTGGACTATTCCAGAAGAAAGGGTTTGACAAAAATGAGGAGGAGATACAGGAACTACTCACAACAAAATACAAGTGTCATAACACACTTCAGCAAGATCCAAGTTCTGCCTTAAAAAAAAGAAAACATTTTCGAAAATCCACAATACTATTCAAACAAAACTGTGCAAAATACAAGATATATGGCTCAGTGATAAATCTGGAAATACAGAAATATGCATGACTCAAAAAGATTCTATGACTCTCTCAAAACAATATATGCACCTCAGGGTATCAGCACTTCTCCTCTGCTAAATGCTAATGAGATAAAACAGATAACAGAGCATCAATATTTTAAACAGGTGAGCAGAGCATTTCAACTCTGTACTGAACAGGTCTTCTTCAATCAGTGATGAGGCAACCGCACAACTTCCACAAATCAAACCTTTGATGAGTTGCCCACCATCCAGGAAGTTTAGAAAGCTGTAAAACAGCTGTCTTGTGGCAAAGCTCCAGGCTCTGATGGCATACTCTCAAAGATATATAAGACAGGTGGTCCCACATTGACAAAAAAGCTACATGAGCTATTTCTTTCATTTTAAGCAAAGGACCTAATTTTCCAGAAATTCAAAGATGCATCCATAGTGCATATATAAAAGAGGAAGGGAAACAGATAAAGCTCCGAGAATCACAAAGGAATATCTCTTCTGAGCATAGTTGGTCAAATTCCTGCAAGGCTGCTGCTCAATCATTTAACACAAAATCTTGAAGATGGCCTCCTCCTGGAAAGTCAATATGGTTTTTGTATGGGGCATGGTACTGTAGACATAGTATTTGCTGCTCATCAACTCCAAGAAAAATGAACAATTATCAAGAACAATACCAGGATCTCTACACAACATTTGTTCATTTGACTAAGGTGTTTGACACTGTAAACCAGGCAGGTCTATAGAAGATCATGGACAAATTTGGATGTCCTGACAAATTCATTTCAATCATCAAACAATTTCATGATGGGATGATGGCTCATGTCATAGATGATGGCTTCCAATGACTTTTTAGTTAACGGCAGTGTCAAACAGAGCTGCGTACTTGCCCCAATGCTCTTCAGCATGATGTTTTCAGCGGTGTTAATTGACACATTCAATGCAAAAGACCCCAGAGTAAGAATCATCTACTGATCAGATGGAAAATTGATCAACTTAAAACGACTTAGTGCTGTCATCAGGATTAAGACCACTTTCATATGAGACTTTTTGTTTGCTAATAACTCAATGCCAAACATGCAAAATACTGTTGACTGTTTTTCTAAGGCATACAACAATTTCAGTCTGATTGTTAATCTAAAGAAGACCGAAGTAATATACCAGCTCCTGGAAAAAGGTATGTTGAGCCTCAGATCTCAATTCATGGAACCAACCTAAAAGTTGTGAACAAGTTCACTTACTTGGGCAGTATTCTGTCAAGGGCAGTATACATAGACGAAGTCGATTGCAGGATAGCCATACTAGTGCTGCCTTTGGACATCTCAGAACCACTGTGTGGGAGCACAGAGATATTGGTTACAGACGAAACTTCAAGTATGCTCAGCTGTGATTCTTACCATCCTCATGAAACTTGGACCATATATGCCAGACATGCCAAGAAACTGAACCATTCCCATATGACCTGCCCTAATAGATTGTTGAAAATCAAGTGGCAAGACAAGATACCAGACACAGAGGTTTTAGCCTAGTCAAACCTCTCATCAGTACACACTATGTTACATGTCAACACACCATGTTACAGCAGTGCCAGGTTCATTGGGCAGGTTATATATGCCATATGCCTGATTCAAGACTCTCAAAATGGCTCCTTTACGATGAACTGTTCAAAGGAAAAAGACCTACAGGAGGACAGTAGAAACAGTTTTAGGACAATCTGAAGGTCATCCTCAAACAGTTCAATTTGTATTCTAATTCATGATAAAAATTAACCCAAGACAGATGTTCCTGGCATGCCACAACTCACAAAGGAGCTACAATTACTGAGTCCACATGCAATGAAGCGTGCAAGAGAAAATGTGACATTAGAAAAGACAAAGCAGTAAACACCTCTGATATAGAATTATTCCTTAGGTGTTTAACATGCAGGAAATATTTCAGAGCTCGAATCGATCTAAAAAGTTATCTCCAAATTCACAGAACAAGTGCATGATCATGGTCATCTTTGCAAGCGATGGACGAACATTATCATCAAGTCTAAAAAATTTTATTTTTACTTTGAAATTTGCATATTTTATATACTTTTACTTTTGCCCGACTCTTTTTAAGAAGAATTTTAAGGATTTTGCTCTTATTTTTATACAACCATAACTATGATGAGGATCTCTTATTCTTGTCAAAATTGGAAATATTTTAAATGTTCACCATTACGGAATTCATATTTCGGGTATGTTTTAGAATCCACATTAATTTGAAAAAGTGGTCAAAAGACAAATATATAACAAATAAATGTTACCAAAGGCAACCTCTACCTCTTTCGCCTGAATCTTTTTAATTATTTCGAAGGTTGCCATCAATAATTATTAGACTTTTGTTATAAAGTGTTTGTCTATTCTCTTTAAATAGAAATTGAAATGCACTGAGTTGTATGATATTATTGTGAAAGGTCCTTCTTTAGAGTCTCTCATTGTGCTGACTAAAAGATACATTCATGTTTTCATACAAGAATTTGGGATGAATCAACCATTGTAATGGTGCTGAAATTTTTTTGGTGATTCTTGGCCAATAAACAGAAGCTTTTGCACAATTCTGCATGGCACTAGCTCCCTGATTTGCCAAATGAAGATTCATCAAAACTCGGTTGTGAAGAGCACAGGGAATAATGAGACAGTCATCAAAAAGGACGAGGTCATCTATGATGGACAATTTATCATAAACGTCCCAAGGTGGAGGTGAGAAGGTTCAACTAATGTCTGTTTCCTTGGAAAACTATGCTGAATAATGTCAATAAGGTCTTTGTGCTGTGGATCAGCTTGCGCCGCGATGCTGACTTGTTCCACAGTGACATGCGGAAGGTTCTTGATGGCTGTAAAGATTGCCTGATTGGCTGTGCCCCATCCATTGATCCTACATGACACTGTAAACAGGATCACCAGGTCAGCTCATCGATTCAGCCTCCTGGATCGAATTCTTTGACAAGGCAGAGGCTTCTCAAAGCGAACATTCCCGTTATGCAAATATTTTCCTAGATAACCATATCACGGAAAACACCATTTTCAGCATCACAGCAGAGCATTTGAAATCCATGGGTATCACAGCCACATCATGTTCTAACACTTCCATTCCTGCAGCACACTTCTGTACCAAATTATAAGGTCACTATGACTTTGGCTCATCTTCCAAGGATCACTGCAGGTATGACAGTGCAGCAATTCCGAAAACTGTGTTGATTAGAACGTGTACAAGCAACTCACAAACTTGCCTCCATCACAAATTGCCGCTCAGTTGTACAGTGATTGTGATGAGGCTGTACGAAATGTGATTATCAACTCATACTCATCATTCTTCAAATTGGACAAGGTAGTTTTGTTCAACATTTTAGAGTCCCTCGTCACCAAGCACGCCAACCCTGCAGTACACAGAATGAGGTTCAGCAATCTTTGTCTGCATGACAATGAAACTATCCAACAATTTGTTACTTGTCTTTGTGCTGCTGCCATCGATTGTGCATTTTCTTGTCCAAATTGCCAGACTGACATTGCCAATAAAAACATCAAAGATCAATTTATAAAGGGTATCTCAAATCAACTGCTGCAAACTGACATCCTCACCAAAGCCAATCAGTTGAAAAGTATTGACAAAATCGTGATCCATGCTGAGCCTCTTGAATCCGTCTCTGTGATCAAGCAAAGCTGCAGATGTCGTCCGAAACTATGCCGAATACTGCAGACAGCGCAAGCAGCCCGCAAAGATTTGTATTGGCTGTGGCAGTTTATCTCATAGTGTACCAGGAAAACCACCACGCCACACCAGTTGTCCAGCGTGGGGCCAAACTTGCACAAATTGTCATAAGCTCAATCACAATGCCGGCATTTGCTACTGCACTAGTAGGGCAAGCAGTCTCATTGTCTATGTCAAATTCTCCAAGAAGCAAAAACAGTTCATCTCACCCCCGCCCAATGTTGATGAACTTACCATGATGCTTGCACCAAATTTAGATGGTGTGGAACCAACGCAACTTTCCATTTTTCCAGAGTGTGGTTGCCAATATTTGTCTTGCTGGGCCACAGCATATTTCTGCTCTGAAGATCCAACTGTCACAGTTATGCCCATGCTAGAAGAAACTCACAGCAGTTGGAGGAAGCACTCATCAGTCGGAAGTAGCTACCAATCACTTTTGCTGTCAGGAATCAGTTATCAAAACATTTGCAAAGTCTATAACAGTTATGGCCATCAAGAACCTGCCGCATATCACTGTGGAACAAGTCAGCATCGCAGCGCAAGCTGATCCACAGCACAAAGACCTTATTGACATTATTCAGCATAGTTTTCCAAGGAAACAGACATTAGTTGAACCTTCTCACTTCCACCTTGGGACGTTTATGATAAATTGTCCATCATAGATGACCTCGTCCTTTTTGATGACTGTGTCATTATTCCCTGTGCTCTTCACAACCGAGTTTTGATGAATCTTCATTTGGCAAATCAGGGAGCTAGTGCCATGCAGAATTGTGCAAAAGCTTCTGTTTATTGGCCAAGAATCACCAAAAACATTTCAGCACCATTGCAATGGTTGCAAGGATTGCACAGAAAATGTGGCTACTCAACCGCCAAAACCATTTTCTTCCTATGATCCTCCTATATTTCCATTTGAAAAAATTTGCAGTGACTATTTCGAAATCGGAGACTTGTTAACTTGTTGTTGTGGACAGGTTCAGTTGCTGGCCCTGCATCTACTATTACAGAAAATCAGAGATGAATTCGGCTCATCTCATCAAAATTGACAGAGAGCTCTTTATAATCTACGGTGTGGCAAAAGAACTCAGTACTCACAGAGAACTCCAATTCCAGTCTGCCACTTTTGATGAATTCTTGCTGTTGTAGGGCATTCAACACAAAACATTATCTGCTGCGTACCCAGCCAAACGAATGCACTGAATTGGCTGTCAAAGCTGCAAAACGCATCATCCACAACAATATATTGGCCAACGGCAGCCTCAATAATGACAAAACGGCTTGTGCGATCCTTCAATACAGAAACACGCTCACACTGGAGCTAAGATAAAGTTCTGCACAGATTCTGTTTCATCGAAAACTGCAAGACGGTATTTCCTCAAACCCGCAACATTACCAGGTCCATCCACTGAACAACACAAGAAGAAATTCGTCGTCCGTGATTAGGTCTTCAGAAATTGATACACTGCCAATATACGGTCTTTGCCGCCCTTGGAAGTCAGATCCCACATTTGGATTCAGGAGTGCAAGAAGAGCCAAATGGCTCAAATCGGGCACTATTGTTGAGGTCCTACCACACCAGTAATACCACATTCGGATGCACCACTCAGGAAAGGTATCGCTACAGAATAGCAATTTTCCAATACTAACCACAATAATTTCTGCCAGAAGCAAATACCCAATCCAGCATGACAATTCCTCACCATAAGATCTGCACTATACCAGCCCGACAAGCATGTTAGTGCCAAACTTGCTCTCAGACAACAATATTTCTGATGCAGCGGATAAACCCATTGTCAGGCCCAATGCGAATATTCAACAGATGCCACAAGCATTGAAAAATCTACAGCCATTCAACAAACCTGGCTTAAAGGAACTTTAGCACCAGGGGAAGATGTAGGAATACATCGTCTCCATGTATTAATGATGTTCTTTTTATTACAGATTGACTGATTAACTTTGTGCCATCCACTGATTCTACATATACTAAATATAATTAGATTCTTCTTAGACAATAGGACCGTCCAGGTTGTCATTGATGGACGTACATCTAAACAGCATAACATTAATGTGGGAATACCTCAGCAGTCAATACTTGGATCACTATTATTCCTGATATTCATTAATGACCTCTCTGATAATATTGTGTTCGAGATGGGTATATTTGCTGATGATACATTGCTCTATAACATGCATAAGGGAAGAATGGATGTATACAAATCTAAGACAATATCAGAATCCTTAGAAAATGACCTCCTGACTGTAGTGAAATGGGGCCATAAATGGCTGATAACATTTAATGCAAGTAAAACTAAGCTGCTTTCTAACCACCGATATCCATAATAACTAACACCCTACCTGAGAATTCTTCTTTCAAACTCCTTGACTTGACATTCACAAGCAATATGAACTGGAACAAATACATCAAGGACATTGCGTAGGCTGTTGCAAGAAGGTGGGTTCTCTCTTTCGTACTAGAAGACAACTCACACTTGAGAGTATCTTGTACCTCTACAAAACCACCATTCACCAATGCATGGAGTATTTTTGCCATATCTGGGCTAGTACATTTACCATTAGTCTCTCCCTTTTGGATAAGGTTCAAAAAAGAGTTCCAATCTAATCAGTCCCACTTTGTCAACTAAGCTCCAACCCTTGTCCTATTGCTGCAATGTTGTGTCCCTGTGCCTGTTTTACAAATATTTTAATGAAATGTGCTCTGATGAACTTGTTGTACTTGTGCCCCCTCGACATACATATCTCTGAAAACCCCCACTTAGCAACAAAATAATACCCCTTCACTGTTGAAGTCCCTAAATGCCAGAAAGCCTTCCAGTTTAATTAGCAGTACACATGGCCGTTAAAACACTTTGGATAATCACAGATTTCAATGGGTTTTTGCTAAAATAGTCATATTTTAAAAACCAAAGCACTTTAAGTCTTCAAAATACCACCGTTTTGTTCAGAAATGAATATACTTTCAAATGAATTAGTAAATAATAACATACATTATATATTTTTAGAGTTTTAAGCAAATAAAGTGATAAAAATGTGAACATCATAAAACAGCATTTTCGGTAAGATTTTGTAACGACCCCCCCCCCCGGATTTCTAAACATTTGTACCGTGTTTCTGTTAAGAATTTTTTAATAAAATTTGGAAATTAGCCAAAAGAGATGTCATTTTTAATAATTTTGAGTGTGTAGGAACATGCCAACCAGATGCTAACGTCTCCAGCATAAGAGACAAAATAAAAAATCGTCGTTTGCACATGGCTCCGCGCATCGCTTCCGTTTGGAAAAAGAAAAATAAGAAACCATAAAAGAATTATCAACCAATGGCAGAGCTCCCCGCCGAAAATAAAGGCCTAAAATATCACAGCCGCTGGGAGCCAGTTTACGACTATAAAATGAGGGGACCAGAAAGAAAAGAAGAAAGATTCGCCCAGCTGCGTCAGTGAACGCACGGACATTCTTCCACCCGACCTAAAGAAATGAAGAAGAAAAAGAAGAGAAAAAGGAGATTCGCCCAGCTGCGTCAGTGAACGCACGGACATTCTCCCACCCGACCTAAAGAGATGAAGAAGAAGAAGAAATAAGGCATCAGTGAACTGAAGCCAACTCCGCTCTCACGTTATGAGCCAAGACGCCTTCAATTCTAACAATGCCTATTTCACACAAACCAAAGAAAAAGAAGAAGAAAAACACAGGAGGCGAAGACGCCGCGCTGCTAGTTGTTGATAAATGTAGTCGCCGCTCTCAAGTTAAAAGCCTGGACACATATCACCGAAGTAGCACGACCGGCCGCCCACTTACCACTCCCGTCGTCTGAAAAGATAAGTACGCTTTGTTTAATTACACTACCCTACAAAAGTTCATTCCGTATCAATGCATACACACGCTGGACTACCATTCTCAATTTTCCTACAACATTTATTTCTCTTCCCACGCGCGAACAAACAATAGTGACCCGAACTTGAGATGAAAACACATTTCCTTTTCTTGCAACAACACCAGTCCTGCAGCGAACATTTGGTTACATGCTCGCGGACATGTTATAACTAAAACGTTCATTTCTTTCAACAGCAAATAAACCACGTTTACCTTCTCCATTAGTTGAGTCTTTGTTTCCTTCAATTCCTCATTCGTTTCATTATTCTTTTGTAATGGGATTGGGGTATTTATATATCCTAGTCCCCTACAAATATGGTGACCCCTTTATTTAAATGAAATGGATGAGGTTGAACGAAGCATGCATACACACCTACAAACATCCTAGGAACACTTTACCTCTTCTAATTAAAACCATCATTATCCAAATAAACCTCCGGGTTCCCAACCTTCAAAGAAAAAAAAAAAAAAAAAAAAACCTCAGGGCCATAAGTGTCTGAAATTCATTTGATCACTCGTTTTTTTGTTGTGTTAAAAAAAAAGATTTCAAAATGATGAGTATTGAAAGTTTTGAAAAAAATTTTCTTCGGACACTCACTAGGTGTGTCAGAAACTTCGTGAAAAATATTGAATAATTCGATCCCCTGTCTTTCCAAGCTTATAACTACTCGGAAAATGTAATTCAAACTCTAATTTTTTTTTTCAATTAAAGAGGCAAGGACCAAGGTTTCATTTAAAAAAAAAAATACAAAGAACGTGGTTTAAAAAAAAAAAGAAGGTTTTAAACTTCGGACTTTGCAGGTAAATTTCCAAAAAACTGTCCTTTTTTTTTGTTTTAAATTTGACGATATTATTTATTGATGTTTTATCTTCAATGTATGATATATAAAACTTTGCCACATAAATTAATTATTTACTTTTTAATAGACATTTCAAAATGGGGGGGGGCGTGGATTTAAAAAAAAAATGTTTGGCTAAAATATTATATTCGGTTTATTGGAAAGAGCATAAAATTTCACATTGACCCTGAAAATATCATAAAAATAAAATCAATAGAAACATTTTGATAAATTTTTAAAGTTTTAAAATTTAAAAATACTGAACTCGTAAAATTCAATTAATTTCATTACTGTATTTTAAAAAATAAGATAAAAAATATTTCTATTACTTTTTATACAACTTTAATAGTTTATTTTGGAAGTATAATCCATAAAGAAAATAAACAACCGTCTTTTAAATGAGAAATTACGAGTTTTTTTATATTTTATTCGCAGTTTTGTGTTAGGGGTGTCAAAAATTCCTACAAAAATTCTGATACACCTAGACACTCATCTTTTTACTATGTTTATTCGTAAAAAAAGATAATTGGACAGTGTTTTCTTTAGTGGTACATAGCAATTTAAAAACATAATATCCGAAAAAATCGTTATGAATTTGAATCAAGACTTTTGTAGTATTAGTGATAGTACCTATTTACTATGCCTCCCCACGGGACAGAGTTAGACACCAGGGTCGTTTTTTAACGTGGAGAAAAGGTACAAAAATAAAAAATTGTCTCAGTCGTGAAGGATTTCTCCTCCACCGAAAGAGAACAAGAAATAGAAGTGCAGCATCTGAAGAACAAATACTACACTTTGATCTTGACCAAAGCCAAGTAGTATTAGTGATAGTAGCACTCAGCAGCAGCAGCGATAACATGGCGTAAACAGACATTTGTTTTTGTTGTTTATTTTTATTCTAAATCGATTTTTTTTTTTAATTGAAAATCTGGTTATAAAAAAAATTCTTACATGTTTAGTTAGAGTTATTTTGTTATCAACCATACAAATATTTTTTAAAAATTGGGTAGTAGTAAATTTTTAAATATTTTAACAAGCGAAAATGTGAAATATGATGTTTTGGTTCACGTGTACGAACGGTACAGGTACACACACTTCTAATTTTCGTCCCTTAAAAAATGTTTTCAGTGAATTATTATCGAATGGAAACTAATCTACCCGATTATTAAAAAATAAATAAATAAAATAATAAAAAAATAATCAATATTTAAATATTTGTAGGAGGTGCTCACTGCTCAGTTAAAAAATAACAACGGTAGGAAAAGACATGAAATGTAATAAAAAAATCAAAATAACATTGATTCAAAATTTTTAACAATTTGTCAGCTTTAGCAAAAACTTGTTTCTTTTTTATATTTAAATAGAATTTAAATACTTGATATTTTTCCAAACATCATGTTTTCTGTGAGGGGACGTCACTTTTTTAAATAACATTTATTTTTGTCTGTTTGTCATAATTCTTGTAAAGTTTCACAATGGGTATCAAACACCCTCTTAAAAAAAAACTCGCTTAATTCTATGTCTAATCCTAGGTATGAGTGGCAAGCCTTCTCCTAAAACCTTTAGCCTTTATTGTTAAATAACGCTAAATACAAGTGGCAGAGCTCACCAGTCACCACTAAACAAACTTCCTCTGTGAGCTCATATAAACGTTAAAAAAAAAAAAAAGCATAAACGTTTAAAGAAAAGTGCACATGATTAATCCCCCCCCCCCAAATAAATTGGTCAACTTTCCTAAAACGCTAGGATCGTCTTGAAATGGTGAATTATTTTACATTTATGTGAAACCAACCCCCACTCTAAATTCTAAAATTATTTTTGTTTTGTTTCTATCAAGTCTTCAGGATGTTCACACATAATTTTCCTTAGCTCTATCATTAACCCAAAGTCAGAGTGGAAACCTCCCTACCTTCTCATAATTGCACAAAGATCCTCTTAAAATCACGCATAATCACCTTTTAGAAAACAAACAAACAAACAAAAAAGACACCCAGGATTTATCTATCATAGGAAAAAGGGGGGGGGGGTAACTACCCTAAAACGCTCGAATGATTCAAAGTGAGAAATCGTTTTACATTAAATTCTAAAATAATTTTTGTTTCCATTGATTGTGGAAAACAACTCATCTCAAAAATACAGACAATTACTAATTTTTGTTTATCTTTTATTAAAGTTTTTCAAGCTGTTCACATACAATTGTCTATAAAGGTAGAATCACATATTTTGGAGAGGTGGTCAGATGGGGAGGGGTAACAGAAGGTATTAATTAATACCAAAGAAATATTGCAATATATTCATTTTTAACCAATCCTAGATTTCGATTTCAGTTTTTGGCACATGAAATGCATTACAACTAAACTTTGAGTTCTCTAACTTCTTTTCTTTTAATGAATACATGGCATTTTTAAGCAATCGCAGCATATTTATGTGCATTTACTGCAGATTATTTGGAAATCATTCATTTCTGGAGATTTTCAATAGCATATTCAGATTTGTGCCAGTTGGCACAGTTTAATATTCCAATTTAGAATCGTTAAATACAATTTAGGCGCGCAGTGCAATTGATTGTTTCGGCGCGTTAAAAAAATGAAAAATGACACCCACGCAAATTCCGGCGGTGCGGACCTAGTTGAAAGCACCCCATGTGATGTCTTCCGTCCAATGGAATTCCTCCTAGGACATATTTTAAAACTGATTTTCTAGAGCTCGTTTGGAGCCGATCAAATCATATATAAACATGCACAAACACAAAATCTATCTCTTTAGTCTCTTAGCCTTTCGAGCATTCTTTCGTCTCTTTAAACTCTTCCGACTCATTCAACGTTTTCTCATTAGGACTTGCCACGCGTGCAAACATCAATTATTTCATTTCCACTGCTCCGCGCATTAATACTCTCTTTTAACAGACGAACATTAATATTGTCTCTGTTACATATTTGAACATTCAAAGAACACAAAAAAAGAGACTCTCCATCTTTCATATGAACTCAAAAAAAAGAACTCTGAAATATTGAGAACTATGTTTTGCTTGTTATTGTTTGTTATTTCTATTCCGGAAATAAACCTCCGTTTGTGTTGCACATAAGATTTCTTATTTATTTTTATTTTTATTATTTGTGGAGGAAGTCAGTTCCCAAAAAAAGGCCAGGCGACCCCCACAGATTCCCTGCACAAAAATACACTTATATGGCAAATTTCATTGCTTAGTCTTGTGTTTTAACAAAGATATAGCATTTTTACTGAAAAAGTAGTGCAAAAAATCTGACAAAATGCATATGGTCTTAAAGAGGGGAAAATATCCAAACACGCAGGGCATAAAAATAGTCATAACTTCCTTGATTTTAATTGGATTTAAAAAATTTAAAAAGATTCTTTCTTAGCTTATCAAGCTCTTTCTATGTATATCAATATTGAAATATTTTAAGCCATTTAAATTTTTTCATGTGTATTGCTACTTTAATAATTTCTTTTCTCGAACAGCTAGATTTTGGAATTCCCTTCCTGCTACCTGCTTCCCTGACTGTACTGATATGCAGAAGTGGTTAATCTTTCCTAAGCATGGTCTCAAATAATAGCCACTTTCGTTCAAGTGGCGATATGCCTTGTTAGGGGTGGTCAGTAAAAAAAAAAAAGAAAAAAAAAGGAGAATTGTAGAGGAATTGTAATTTTTTATTAAACAAAACGGTTATCTTAAAGTTTAGTACCCTGAAAAGTTGAAAAGATTTCAAAGAATTGCTGTTGAGCTGTCGGTTACACGGTAAAGACTAAATGGTTTTAGTAAGTTAACATTTCCTAACTTCTTGTGTGGCTGCTACCAATGTCAATGGGCTCTGTTATGCCAACTGAAGATGCCTCAACATTTTTTGATAAATCGACAACTTTTAATTTGAGTTTTTGAATATCCTGAAAAGAAATATCGCAGGGAAAATTAGCGCAGACAAATAGTTTTCGAGATATAAATACCTGTATTTTGAAATGTAAATCACTGGCGGCCACGTCTGAATGGCGGCATATGAAAGCGGCAAACCCTCAGTTTTTTTTTTTCAGCGCAATTCCGAAAACTATTCTTAACATGGGGAGATTTGTGGTGTTTATTCTGAAAGCCGTTCTTAACTTGGGAGGGGGGGTTGTTTATTCTGAAAGCTGTTTTTAACTTGGGGGGGGGGTTATTCCGAAAGCCATTTTTAAAATGGGAATGGTTAGGAGTGTTTATTCTGAAAGCTGTTCATAACAGCAGATATCCTAACTGTAATCTCTACCATTCACTAAACAAAGCAGGGGAGGTTAGGACAGGGTATGGCACGATGATCTTCTCAAGAAAATCAGATCATATGGTATCACTGGAAGAATACATAATGTAATTAAATCCTTCTTAAGTAAGAGAAGAATCCAGGTTGTCCTAGATGCACTCACATCTAAACAATATGATATAATTGCGGGAATACCTCAGGAGTCTATCCTTGGACCTTTATTACTCCTAATATTCATAAATGACCTCCCTGATAAAATTGTCACTGAGATGGGTATATTTGCTGATGTAACAGGCACGAGGGGAAAACAAATGCACACATGTCTAAGTAAATGGCAGAAATACTAGAGGAAAACCTCCAATCTGTGGTGGAATGGGTATAAAAATGGAGGGTCACATTCAATGCTGCCAAGACTAAGCTTGATTCCTTCAATAATTACAAGAAACCTTCTCTACCACCAATAGCAATAGCCAAAAATACATTACCTGAAAGTACTTCTTTTAAACTCCTAAGCTTAACGTTCACAGCAACATGAGTTGGAGCAGATACATTGAGAACTGCTGTGAAGAAGATGGGCTTTCTCTATCGTGCTAGAAAGCTACTTATGCCTGAAAGTATCCTGTACCTCTATAAGGCCACCATTCGCCTATGCATGGAGTACTGTTGTCACATTTGGACTGGTGCATCTGCTACTAGTCTCTCACTCCTGGACAGGGTTTAAAAGAGAGTCGCCAACCTGATGGGTCCTGAACTGTCATCTAAGCTTCAGCCTCTCTCCTATCGACGAAATGTTGCATCCCTCTGGCTATTCTACAAGTATTTTAATGGTGAATGTTCTGATGAACTACAAGCACTTGTACCCCCTAAACGAAAATACCCCTTACAAACCTGACAAACAGCTAAATCCCACTCCTACACAGTAGAGATCCCTAGGTGTAAGAAAACTCCAATAGTTTCTTCCCCAGAACTGCTAGACTTTGGAACTCCCTTCCGGGATTCTGCTTTCCCAACTGGACTGACATGCAGAAGTTCAAGTGTAATGTGAACAGACATCTTGCTGCTTATCTCCCTTCATAATATCCCTTCAACTTATGTTCCCGATAGTAGCCCCATACTTCAAAGTGACACTGTGCCTAGTTTGAGATGAAAATTGAATTAAAAAAAAAACAAAAAAAAATATGGGGAGGTTGGGTGTGTTTATTTTGAAAGCCAGTCTTAACATGGGGAGGCTGGGGGGGGAGGTCCAAAAGGTATTTTCTTATTTTTAACCTCCCCATGTTAAGAATGGTTTTATGGAATAAACAGGTTGGACAACCAGTGCACACTGACCGAATTTTCTCAAATTTGAATTCTTGAAAGTAATTTTTTTTTTGTGGATTAGCTAGAAATTACACTGAATAAACACTTGCATTTCGTAGAATTAACTTCACAGTTCGTCTGTGCATGCTCACTAAACCATTTCATTGAAACACCAAAGATGGCGGCCTATTCAAACTACTAGAAATTACATTGCATAATACAGATAGTTATATCTCAAAAACTATTTGTCTGCGCTAATTTTCCCTGCAATATTCGTTTTCAGCATACTCAAAAACCTATAAAAGTTGACAGTTGTCATAATGAAGCGCATTGACCTTTTTTTTTTTTAAGAATTATTGAAAACATTTTTTAAAATCTTTTCAAACTATTTTGGGAATATTATGCATTGGATACTTTTTTATGATATTTGAAATTTTCTTATTTTGATTTCAATAATTTTATTTGTTATTTTGATTTCAATAATTATATTTTTACACTTTCATAAACATATATCTATATAATAAAGCTGAATGTCTACATGTGTGAGTGCGTCTGTACATGAATAGGCTCCTATATGGTTTACTATTACACAAAACTGACCACATACAATGATAGAAGAGGTATCAAGGATCAAAAATGGGTATGTTACATTTTGAACAGATTTAAATGGGTATGTTACATTTTGAACAGATTTAAATGGGTATGTTACATTTTGAACAGATTTAAATGGGTATGTTACATTTTGAACAGATTTAAATGGGTATGTTACATTTTGAACAGATTTAAATGGGTATATTACATTTTGAACAGAAGTAGTTTATTATAATTGTGGGGTTTGCATATGCGCCCGGTCCCCAAAAAATGGAAATAAAAGACTAAAAAAAAACTTGTACAGGTGTTTTTGATATAGATGCGCATAAGAATACTTTGATAGGTATGTTTAAGTTTGTAATAGGGATGGTATATAAAAAGTGTGGGGTCTGGCATCCATACAATGAAAATATGCCACAAACTATAACAAAGGCTTTTCATATCTATCTGCTTTATAATTTTATAATCATGTTTCAGTTTAAAGAAATATGGTATAATAAAATTATGGAGTCTATCTGGATTTCATAGAATGATTTTTAATTTATTTTACTAAAATATAGTTTAAAAAAAAAAGTTGTTTGTCCAAACCAATTTAGATTACCAAAATAGTATTTTATCAATATTAAAATACTCTATTTTTTTATTTTTTTCTTTCTTTGAGGATTGCAATGCTGGGTATGGGGCAGCCAAACCGGCTGCCAACATTGCCCCGCTTTTTATTGAAACCAACCGAGAACTCTTTTTAGTATCCTCACTGGTGATGCCAAGTATTTGTTTATTCTAAATTTTTACCTATATCATTCATTCAAAGGCGATGCCAGCTATTCTTTTCGTATTTATTTGCACTTGCATTATTAAATCCCGGGTGATGTTTGGTATTGTGCTTCTATATATTTCCACCTATTTCATTCAATATGGGGTGATGCAGGGTATCCTGCGTATATATATTTCCACCTATCCCATTCAATCGCCAGGTATTTTGCTAATATATATTATCACCTATTTCAATCAATCCCGAGCAACTCTGGGTATTCTGCTAGTATATATCTCCATCAATCTCATTAAATCCTAGGTGGTGCAAGGTATTCTGTTAGTATATATTCCAATCAATCTCATTCAATCCAAGGACATGCCAGGTATTCTGCTAGTATATATTTGCATCTATTTAATTCTCAGGCGCCTGTGTATTCTGCTTGCATGCATTTGCATGTATCTCATTCAATCCCAAGTGACTACAGGTAATCTGCTAGTATATATTTGAACCAATCTCGTTAAATTGCATAATTCTTGGAGATGTTACTAATTTCGTCAATCATTTTTGATAAAATCAACCCACGTTATCGTCCCCTGCTTACTAAAACTTTCACTTTGATACATTGTCTGGGCTGCATAATTCATTACGAACACACCAATCAAATAACTCACATTTCATCATTTTTCATAATTCTTGGATATGCTACTAATTTCGACAATTTTGTATGCTTAAACCCACATTATCGCCACCCCCTCTTAATAAAATAATAACTTTGATACATTGTCTAGGCTGTTTATTTCATTATAAATACACCAATCAAATAACTCACATTTCATCATTTTTCATAAGTCTTGGATGTGTTACAAATTTCGTCAATCATTTTTCATGATTTAACACACATTATGGCTCTCCCCCTTACTAAAATAATCATTTTGATACATTCTAGACTGTTTATTTCATTACAAACACACCACCAAAATAATTCGCATTTCCTCATTTTGACAATCATTTTTCATGATTTAACCCACATTATAGCCCCTCCTCTTACAAAAATAATACCTTTGATACATTGTTTGGGCTGTTTATTCCACTACGGACACACCAATCAAATAACTAACATTCATCATTTTTCATAATTCTTGAATATGTTACTAATTTCGACAACCCTGTTCATGATTCAACCCACATAATTGCCCTTCTCTTAATAAAATAGTGACTTTCATACCTTGTCTTGGCTGTTTATTTCATTACAAACACGCCAATCAAATAACCTAGATTAACTCATTTTTTATAATTCTTGGATATTTTACTAATTTCGACTATTTTTCATGAGGTAACCCACATAATTGCCCCCCTCTTACTAAAATAATAACGTTGAGACAATGTCTGGCCCGCTGATTTCATTACAAACACACCAATCAATTGATAATTATTTTTCATGATTTAACCCACATAATAGCCCCCATCTTAATAAAATAAAAACTTTGATACATTGTTTGGGCTGTTTATTTCATTACAAACACACTAATCAAATAACTCACATTTCATCATTTTCCATAATTCATAGATATGTTACTAATTTTAACAATCATTTTTCATGATTTGATCCAGATTATCGTCACCCCTATTACTAAAATAATAACCTTGATACATTGCCTGGGCTGTTTATTTCATTACATACACACCAATCAAATAACCCACATTTCATCATTTTTCATAATTCTTGAATATGTTACTCATTTTGACAATCATTTCTCATTAGTAAACCCACATTACCCCCCCCCTGCTTACTAAAATAATTACTTTGATACATAGTCTGGGCTTGTTATTTCATTACAAACACATCAATCAAATAACTTACATTTAATCAGTTTTCTAAATTCTTGGATGTGTTACTTATTTCAACCATCATTTTTCTTAATTTAACCATTATCGCCACCCCTATTACTAAAATAATAACTTTGAGACGTTATCTGAGCTATTTATTTCATTACAAATGCCATCAAAATAACTCGCATTTCATCATTTTTCATAATTCTTATATGTTACTAATTTTGACAATCATTTTTCATGAGTTAACCTACATAATCACCTTACTTACTAAAATAATACCTTTGATACATCGTTTCATTACAAACACACCAATCAAATAACTCATATTTCATTATTTTTCTTTATTCTTGGATATGTTACTAATTTCGACAATTTTCCCGAGTTTACTTACATTATAGCCCCCCCCCTACTAAAATAATAACTTTAATACATTGTCTGGGCTGTTTATTTCATTATAAACACACCAATTAAATAACTCACATTTATCATTTTTCATAATTTTGGATATGTTACTAATTTTGACAGTCATTTTTCATGATTTAACCCACATTATCCCCCTCCCCCCTCTTACTAAAAAATAAACTTTGAGACATTGTCTGGACTGGTTATTTTATTACAAACACACCATTAAAATTACTCACATTTCATCATTTTTCATAATTCTTGGATATGTTACTAATTTGGAGAATCATTTTTCATGATTTAACCCACATTATCGCCCCCCCCTCTTACTAAAATAATAACTTTGAGACATTATCTGAAAAATGAAATGTGAGTTATTTAATTGGTATGTTTGTAATGAATTACAAACATACCAATCAAATAACTCACATTTCATTTTTCACAATTCATGGATATGTTACTAATTTCAACAATCATTTTAAATAACATAACCCACATTATAGCCCCACTTTTACTAAAATAATACTTTTGATACATTGTCTGAGCTGTTTATTTCATTACAAACACACCAATCAAATAATTCACATTTACTAATTTTTCATAATTCTTGGATATGTTACTTATTTCGACAATCATTTTTAATGAGTTAACCAACATTGTCCCACCTTCTTACTAAAATAATAACTTTGAGACATTATCTGGGCTGTTTATTTCATTACAAACGCCATCAAAATAACTCGCATTTCATCATTTTTCATAATTCTTATATGTTACTAATTTCGACAATCATTTTTCATGAGTTAACCCACATAATCACCTTACTTACTAAAATAATACCTTTGATACATTGTTTGGGCTGTTTATTTCATTACAAACACACCAATCAAATAACTCACATTTCATTATTTTTCTTTATTCTTGGATATCTTACTAATTTCGACAATCAATTTTCCCGAGTTTACTTACATTATAGCCCCCCCCCTACTAAAATAATAACTTTGATACATTGTCTGGGCTGTTTATCTCATTAAAAACACACCAATTAAATAACTCACATTTTATAGTAATGTTCCCTCGTAAACGGTTTCTTCCATTTCCAGGACTTTCTTCATATCCACCACCCCACTCTTACAAAAGTAAATGAAATATAGTAATGTTAACTCGTAAACAGTTTTCCCATTTCCGGGACTGACTTCATATCCCTTACCCCACTCTTAAAAATATACATCAAATATAATAATGTTCACTCGCCAACCGTTTCTGCCATATCCGGGACTGTCTTCATATCCACCACCCCACTCTTAAAAATATACATGAAAAATAGTAATGTTAACTCGTAAATGGTTTCTGCCATTTCCAGGACTGACTTAATATCCCCACCCCACTTTTAAAAACATACATGAAATAAAGCGTGCAGTGAACAATTTAACTGATTTTTGGTATCAGCAATTCAGCCATGTGATTTTTTGGAATATGACATCTTATGACGCTGTAGTACATCATGAATATATTATATGCGTCTTTTTTAACAGAGGTTGATGACACCATCATTATAAGTGAATATGTCAGATTATAATACCCCTCCTCCTTAACTCAGCCCCCAGCGTCCACTGATTCATTACCTTTATTTTTGGAATCAGCAGTTTAGCCATATGATTTTTGGAATATGACATCTTGTGTCAATGTAGTACATGATAAATATATAATATGCATCTTTTTAATAGAATATGTTTGGTATGAAATTATGCTATATAATATGGTTACTTGTTTTTTTTTGGCTGAGATCTGTTCTTAGAATTCAAGTGGTCTCATCTTTCGCCCGCCCCCCTTAACAGAGTTGGGATATCATATTGTTACGAATACTAAAAAGAAAATGGCCGTATTTTTTTTTTGTTTTGTAAACATGGCAAGTCGTTTTTCTCATCACTAAAGCGTAAATATTTTTTCTCCTTATCATTTTTCGTTATACTCTGTTATTTTACTATTTTAAACCCAATAATCACATTGGTACCATTTTTATAACGTGAAAGTGAACATTCTAATCTGTACGATACTGAAATGTTACCCATAAAAAGTCTCTTATTTAAAGTATATAACCGTCGCCATTAAAGCGAGCTGATGTCACATCACGTGACATGACTAAGCGTTTTTTCAAATATGTATAAATAGCATTAGAATGTATTTTAAATTATAAAGAATTATGTAGTATTTAACATTAAAATATCACTAAAGCTGATGACCCATCATGCAGAAAAACGGTCCAGATGACTAATATAAACTTGACCATTTGGGCTAAATTTTCGATATTTGTCGTCTGAAGGTTGGAGCTTCAAGATGATAAGTTTGGTTGTGTCTGTGGAAAGTTTTTGCCGGACATACAAATACACACACAAACACATTTTCGTTTTTATATATATAGACTAGTGAGGGCTACCCGGCGTAGCCCAGGTGTGTGTGTTTTGGGGGGTGTAAACCAGAACAAAAAGGAAACGTAACCCTGTTTAAATATAAAAAAAAACGATGTTAAATTTGTTAAAAAATATAATAAAAAAACAGCGATTTTAAAAATGGAAAAAAAATAAGGGGGGAGAGTGTCAGTGGCAGGTCAGCTCGAACTCGGAGCCTTGAGGCTAATAGGCTGAGCCTGAACACCTGTGCTACGGTGACAGTAGCAATGTAAGACCAATTAAAAAGTGACAAACATCACAAGTTTAATATGGTTATTTTTTATATTTAAACAGGGTTACGCTCAATTTGATTAAATGGAAAAAACAAGAGAAAATGCTTGTTTCTTATATGCTTAATTTCTCAATGCTTGTGGATACACAATATTTTTTAGTGTTCCATTTTCTGTGTAGATGTAGTGATTTTGCCGACGGTAAAACATGCAACATATAATTGTCTTTACGTGAGACGCGATCAGTGTGTAGATGTAATTCACACAGTTGTAAAAGTTGTCCCTGAGTTTTGTTGATGGTGATTGCAAATACAAATCAAATTAGAAAGTGCAACCTCTTTGATTGAAATGGCAGATTCCATTGGAATCATTCTATTTCGTTTGACTGACAACTACACGTTTCACTGCTTATACTCTGCAAGTATGACGACTTGTGGGCATTTGTTAAAAAATATAACCAAAAAACAGCGATTTTAAAAATGGAAAAAAAATAACAGGGGGGGGGGGGTTGGCGGCAGGTAGGCTCGAACTTGGAGCCTTGAGGCTACGGCGATAGTAGCAATGTAAGATCGATTAAAAAGTAACAAACATCACGGTATTCTGCAATTTTAATGAGGTCAAATGCTTTTACTGCGGGATAGTTGTTTTGAGTTTGTTTACCCAATGAAAACAATTGTCTGATATAACGGTGAAAAGCCGACCAAACGGCTGATCGAATCCGGTTTTCCTTTTTGTATAACGAAAAGCGAAAGCAACACGCGCCAATCGAAAAATGTGGAATATTCAGCATTTCAAAGTTGGGCTTATTAAATAGACAGACGACCCCCATTGTTAATTTGTAGATATTATCATTTAAACAGCATATAAAAAGTTTTAAGAATGAGCGACCCCCTCCCCCACCAGAACCCCCGGGAAAAAAGCCTTTTGCGGACATACAGAAAAAGCAAACATACACACACACACATTTTGCCTTTAATATATATAGACTAGCGAGGGTACCCAGCGTTGCCCGGGTGTTTGTAGGTGTGTGTGTTTGGGGGGGGGGGGTAAACCAGAACAAAAAGGAAATGTAACCCTGTTTGAATATAAAAAAAAACGATGTTAAATTTGTTAAAAAATATAACCAAAAAACAGGGATTTTAAAAATGGAAAAAAAAAATAAGGGGGGGCAGGTAGGCTCGAACCCGGAGCCTTGAGGCCAATAGGCTGAGCCTGAACACCTGCGCTATGGTGACAGTAGCAATATAAGATTGATTAAAAAGTGAATGTCAAACATAACGCTATTCCATAGTTTTTAATGAGGTCAAATCATTTTACTGCGGGATAGTTGTTTCGAGTTTGTTTACCACAAACGTTTACATCCAGTTCGAATCCAATTGCAATGTTTTATACTGAAAAGTGAAAGCAACATGCGGCGTTGCCTGGGTGTTTGTAGGTATGTGTGTGTGTGTTTGGAGGAGGGGGTAAATCAGAACAAAAACGAAACTTAACCCTGTTTAAATATAAAAAAATCGATGTTAAACTTGTTAAAAAATATAACCAAAAAACAGCGATTTGATAATTGAAAGAAAAGAATAAGGGAGGGTAGGTGGCAGGTAGGCTTGAGCTGGAGCCTTGAGGCCAATAGGCTGAGCCTGAACATCTGCGCTACGGTGACAGTAGCAATGTAAGACCGATTAAAAAGCGACAAACATCACGCTTTTCCGCAGGTTTTAATGCGGTCTAATCCTTTTACTGCGGAATAGTTGTTTAAAGTTTGTCTGGCCAATCAAATCCGGTTTCGCTTTTTTCATACCGAAAAGCAACACGCAGCGATCCAAAAATAAAATTGTGGAATATTTAGCGTTTCAAAGTCGGGCTAATTAAATAGATAGGCGACCCCTGTTGTTAACTCATAGATATTATCATTTAGACAGCATAGAAAAAGTTTTATAAATGAGCGACCCCCCACCCAAAAAAAAAAGAAGCTTTTGCGGACATACACAAAAAGTGAACATACATACACACACACATTTTGCCTTTTATATATATAGACCAGCGGGGGGGGGGGATACTCGGCATTGCCCAGGTGTTTGGAGGTGTGTTGTTGTTGGGGGGGGGAGGTGTAGATCAAAACATGGCCGGGTGTTTGGAGGTGTAAAAGAAAAAAAAAAGTTTTAGTAAGAAGGTAGGCTTGAATCCCGAAGCCTTGATGTGAAGGTGGAAACGAAAGGGAAAAAAAGCCAGACATCTAACCATTTCGGCCACAAGGGGAGAGGAATTAAAAAGCGTGTCAAGTTAACGTTTATAAATTGAAATTGACAGGTGCGAGGAAGTTAAGTCGCATGATGTTCGGTCTTGAAACATGACGTAAGCAGTTAAGATTTTGTGTGGGATAGCTTTTACCGAACTTTGGGGAACGAAAAGCAGCTCCCCTGTTTATTAGGGGAGTGTCTCGAAATGAAAGCAACTGTCTGATATGACGGTGAAAAGCTGACATTGACCAAATGTTACATAGCTTTCTGAAGACCACTGGCCGTGGACCAGGGAGCTGGATATTCGAATCAAGTTTCGCTTTTTTTATACGGAAAAATGAAATAATACACGGCAATCCAAAAATGTGGAATATTTAATGTTTCAAAGTCAGGCAAATTAAATAGACAGCCGAACCCCGTTATTAACTCATAGATATTATGATTTAGATGTGATATAAAAAGTTTTAAGAATGAGGGAGCCGAGCGAGCAGCCCTCGGAAAAAAGCCTTTTGCAAACATACACAAAAGGTGTACATACATACATACGCACACACATTTTCACTTTTATATTTATAGATAGACTAACGGAGATACCTGGCGTTTCCTGGGTGTTTGAAGGTGTGTAAGTGTGTGTGTGTGGGGGGGGGTAAATCAGAGTAAAAAGGAAACAACCCTGTTTAAATATAAAAAAAAGATGTTAAATTTGTTAAAAAACATAACCAAAAAACAGCGATTTTAAAAATGGGAAAAAAATAAGGTGGGAGGGTATAGGTGGCAGGTAAGCTTGAACCCGGAGTCTTGAGGCCAATAGGCTGA
This sequence comes from Euprymna scolopes, assembly GCF_053919585.1. Classification (NCBI taxonomy): domain Eukaryota; kingdom Metazoa; phylum Mollusca; class Cephalopoda; order Sepiida; family Sepiolidae; genus Euprymna; species Euprymna scolopes. The sequence goes on from NC_136515.1 coordinate 32,192,175, forward strand.
GCCTGAACACCTGTGCTATGGCGACAGTAGCAATGTAAGACCGATTAAAAAATGACAAACATCACGCTATTTCGCAATTTTTAATGAAGTCAAATACTTTTACTACGGGATAGTTGTTTTGAGTTTTTTTACTCAATGAAAGCAATTGTCTGATATGACGGTGAAAAGCCGACCAGCTGTTTACATCTGGCCGATCGAATCCGGTTTTGCTTTTTTTATATCAAAAAGCAGAAGTAACACGCGGCGATCAAAAAATGTGGAATATTTAGCATTTCAAAGTCAGGCTAATTAAATAGACAGGCGACCCCCATTGTTAACTCGTAGATATTATCATTTAAACAGCATATAAAAAGTTTTAAGAATGAGCGACCCCCCCCCTGGAAAAAAGCCTTTTGCGGACATACACAGAAAGCGAACATTCATATACACACATTTTCGCTTTTATATATATAGATATGGCTAAATTTATTAATTTAACATTTTTAACTGGGTGCTCACATACATATCCATAGCAAAATCTATCCCCCATATTTTTTCTTTTGTTTTTTGTTCACAATTTTTGTTGTCTTTCTCTTTGTTAAAATGCCCACAAGTCGTCATACTTGCAGAGTATAAGCAGTGAAACGTGTAGTTGTCAGTCAAATGAAATAGAATGATTCCAATGGAATCTGCCATTTCAATCAAAGAGGTTGCACTTTCTAATTTGATTGGTATTTGCAATCACCATCAACAAAACTCAGGGACAACATCTAAACACTGATCGCTTCTCACATAAAGACAATTATATGTTGCATGTTTTACAGTCGGCAAAATCTCTACATCTACACAGAAAATGGAACACTAAAAAATATTGTGTATCCACAAGCATTGAGAAATTAAGCATATAAGAAACAAGCATTTTCTCTTGTTTTTTCCACTTAATCAAACTGAGCCACAGCAATACGTGGTCAGGTGCAGCTAGTTATTACATAAATATGTATTTTCATGATTCCCTTATTCAGTAATATTCTCTATTAGTTGTAACAAAATAGACTGCAATTACTTCCCTTACTTAATACCTGTATCTATCTGTATATAACTTGAAAATGTATATTTCTTTGAAAATGATTTTCATTAATTAATTTTCTATTTTATCATTTTTGGTAATTTTTGTTACTAATTTTGACATGATATTTAAATAGATACCATAGGGGGCTTGGTCGACATTCACCAACGTCTGGTATTACAGTTGGGATGTGAACATAGGTAAATATTTCCCAACCCCTAACAAAAAATAAAAATAAAAAGGTTGTCAGCATTAAGGCGGAGGCGATTTTAAAAGTTCAATATATGACTTTTATTTAACCATAGAAAGAAATAATGTTTGTAACTTCTTGTATAGTCGTTAGGACTAATATATATATAGCTAATGTAAATGTCTCCTCTCATCACCTAGGACATAAGCTAACCAACCCTCTTCTCTATTGTTTCAGAGTGCAGAGTGAACAGCATTCTTTAGTGGAACTTGGAGGACGCACTCAGACTACATCAACATCGCCAGTCCCTTCGCCCATTCCTCGTCGACTAGGTAAAGGTGTGCTACTCATCTATGCTGTTCTACGACTACACATCGTCCGGATCTCGCCGCTTCTGAAAGCAACTAATAAAACCTGAATAAATAATGAGCGACAAAATTGAAGTCACCTGCCCAGTTACTGGATGTGGCTGGAAATCCCAGAAACTCCCTGAATCCCTCAGTAACGTGCTCATTACCTCCATGAACCTTCATGCCCAAACTCCCCATCCAGCCCTGATGGCCAACTTCCAACAACCAGCAGCTCCCAGGCTTAAGCTCAAGTCCCCATCTATTGGTGCTGAAAGCACCCCCGATCAATGGTCATCCTTCAAGTGGCAATAGTCTATGTATAAGACCGGTATGGCTATCACTGATGCTATGTGTGCCACAGCCCTCTTTCACTGCTGTGATGAGGACCTCATGAATGACCTCTTGAGAGACTTGCAGGAAGATGTCATCAACGACTGAGGCAGACCTCCTTGCTGCTATAAGGCGCCTGGCAGTCAGGGAGTAGAGCACTCTGGTCCACCGCATCAAACTCAGTAGGATGACACAGGCCCCTGGTACCCCTATCAGAACCTTCCTTGCCACTCTCAGGGGTCAGTCCGCTTTATGCCAGTACACAGCAAAGTGTAAGGAATCGGGCTGTGGTCACACTTATGATTATAGCAGTGAGATTATTAGGGATAATCTCATTCATGGTATTGCTGATCCAGAGATTCTTTCTGATCTGTTGGGTGACCCCAAAACAGACCGAACCCTGGAGGAAACTGTTGCCTATATAACCCAGAAGGAACAGGGTAAATCCACCAGGGCAGCTGTTGGAGAAACTACCGTTGCCATGAGCCATGGCAACGACAAACCCCACCAGTCACAACCATCTCGCAGCAACAAACAGAGCAAGTGCTGGGCCTGCGGAGAACTACAGTATGGTAAGTCAAACGACCGGAATTCCAGAGCCAAGTCCTGCAGTGCTTGGTCTGTAACATGCAGCAAGTGCTCTGTAAAAGGCTATTTTGCAACCAACTGCAGTAAGTGCTCGAACTGCGCGTTATGGGGCCACCGAGACAGATCTTCCGGGTGGTGCCCTCAGAACCCCCGCCGTAAGACTAAGCCCAGTAATAACGCCTTGCACATGGAGGATGACGAAGCTGGCACTTTATTTGACCAACTTTGTACCGTCCAGACTCATCAACCCTTAACTAGCAGCTGCAAGCCAATCGAACATCATGTATACGAAGGCAAATGGGTCACTAGACCTTCTAAGCCCCACCCAATGATGACGGTGAAGCTCACCCCATTACAAGATGACCACAAGAAGCTTGAACGTGCACTCAAATCCTCCAACCCCACATCAATCGAAATACCTATGGTGGCAGATTCTGGTTGTCAGAGTTCCATCATACCCATCAGATCAGCACTTGCGATGGGCATCGCCAAGACTGACATATTTCCTGTCAAATTGTCCATGTGAGGAGCTATTGAGGAGGATCTAGGGGTTGAAGGAGGTATCTTCGTGGAGGTATCAACAGCTGATGTATCTTGCACACCAAAAACAACAAAGCAGTTGTTATGTGTCTAGGAAAATCGGCAAAGCTTTCCTTTGTCGTGAAGCACTAGTGGCATTAGGGGCCATACCTGCTAGTTTCCCAACTGTGCCAGTAAATTGGCCTCAAGACTCCCTGACTACAGTGGAAGATGAATATAATCAGTGTTCGTGCCTAAAACGCACAGATTTACCACCACCTATACCAACAAAGCTTCCAATAGGTATTGCACCCACCGATGAAAATGTGCCAATTCTGAAGCAATGGCTGCTTGACTTCTATTCATCAACAACGTTTAATACATGCGAGCACCAGCCACTTCCCATGATGAAGTGTGAACCGCTGGAGCTTCATATCGACCTCAACACAAAGCCAGTCGCCATTCATAAGCCTGCATTGGTCCCCCTACACTGGCAGGATAAGGTCTATAATGACCTTGAGAGAGACGTCACTATCGGCGTTCTAGAGAAGGTCAGCCCCAACACGCCGACCACCTGGTGTTCCCGCATGGTGGTGACTGCAAAAGCTGACGGCTCCCCTAGAAGAACAGTGGATCTGCAGCCACAGAATCGATGGTCCGTGAGGCAGTCCATTCCATCTGGCAGATCGTGTCCCCCAGCACACGCGGAAGACTGTCACGGACGCTTGGAATGGTTACCATTCTGTTCCCATCCGAGAGGAAGATCGCCACATTACAACCTTCATAACCCCATGGGGTCTCTATCGTTACAAGGTGGAACCACAGGGCTTCCTTGCTAGTGGCGACGCCTACAACCAGCGATTTGATGCTATTATCGCCAACTTCAAAAACAAGGTTAAGTGCGTGGACGACACGTGCATGTGGGCTGACTCAGTTGAGGCATCATTCTTTCAGGCGTGCGAGTGGTTGGACCTCTGCGCCAGAAATGGGATTACCCTCAACCCCAAAAAGTTCCAGTTCGCCGAAGAGACTGTTGTCTTTGCGGGCCTCCAGATTACGCCCACTAATGTCACCCCATCTGACAAGTTTTTGGAATCAATTTGGAATTTCCCTACCCCAAAGGACATCACTGGCGCACGGGCTTGGTTTGGATTGGTCAATCAAGGAGCATATGCATTCTCCATGGCCAAGCGCATGCAGCCTTTCCGGCATCTCCTGAAACCATCCACCAAATTCAAGTGGACGGAGGAATTGAATGAGATATTCACTGAATCCAAGCTCAAGATCATAGAGGAAATAAAGGAAGGAGTGAGGTTGTTCCAGCCATCCCGCCCAACCTGTCTGTTAACCGATTCGTCGGTCACTGGCATCGGGTACTTCATGATGCAGAAGTACTGTGACTGCACCACCAGGACGCCTGTGTGCTGCAAGGAGGGCTGGAAGCTCTGCCTGGTGGGTAGCCGCTTCACCCACGCGGCAGAATCCAGGTATGCACCAATTGAAGGAGGAGCCCTCACTGTTGTCTACGCCTTGCACCAAACACAGTATTACATCCTCGGATGCCGTGACTTGACTGTGGCTACCGACCACAAGCCGCTGGTTGGGATACTCAATGACCACTCCTTGACGGAGATAGATAATCGCCGTTTGTTAAATCTAAAGGAAAAGACTCTCTCCTACAACTTTGAAGTCATCCACATCTTTGGAAAGAAGAACCTGGGACCTGACGCTGCCTCCAGGTACCCACCTGCCGCCGCCGGCCACGCAGATGATGCTTCTAGCACAGATGACACCGCAGATATTGGAGAGGATGATGGGATACACGCATCCATGTCTAACACTCTTTATGCAGTCACTAATGTGGTTTCCTGGGACATGGTGCGGGAAGCTACATCTTCGGACGCAGACCTACAGGAATTACACCGACTGATTCATAACGGATTTCCTTTGGACTGCCGACAGCTAAGGACCGCACTCCGGCCGTACCACCGCATCTCCAGCAGCCTTTGCACCGTTGATGGCGTGATCCTTGCCGGCAACCGCATCATTGTGCCGGCAACATTACGCCAAGAGATATTAGAAGCCCTGCATGCGGCCCACCAGGGAATCAGCTTCATGTGTGCCCACGCGGCTGACTCGTTTACTGGCCCAATATCAGCATCGACATCCAACGTGTCAGGGACAATTGCACCCACTGCCATCGGATTGCAAAGCCTAATGCTATGCAGCCATCTTTTAACGCTACGTCTCCGGAGTACCCGTTACACAAGATCTCCAGCGACTACTTCACACACAACAACCATGATTATGTTGTGGTGGTCGACCGGTACTCCAACTGGCCGATGGTATTCCAAGCAGAGAACGGCGCAGATGGCCTCATCAAGCGCCTAAGAGAAGTCTTTGTGACTTTCGGAGTGCCTGAGGAGCTGACATCTGACGGGGGACCCCAGTTCACTGCTGGGAAGACTCAGGATTTCCTCCGATCATGGGGAGTCTACCATCGCCTTACCTCTGTTGCCAACCCTCACGCCAACTGCAGAGCAGAAATTGCAGTCAAAACTGTCAAACGAATGCTGATAGATAACACCTCAGCAGGCGGGTCCATCAATGCGGACAAGTTTCAACGGGCGATGCTAATATACCGCAACTCCATCGACCCAGAGACGAAGGCATCTCCTGCTCTTATAGTTTTCGGACGACCCGAGATCTCATCCCGATTCCAATGGGTCGGTACTGCCCCCACCCCACATGGTCTGAAACGCTTGTAAACAGGGAGAAGGCACTAGCAAAACGTCATTCCCTTGAGCATGAAAAGTGGAGCGAGCATACAAGAACTTTGCCCCCTCTAAGCGTGGGGGATCACGTGTATATTCAAAACCTAACTGGAAATCACCCTAAACGCTGGGAACGAACAGGCACCGTTGTGGAGGTGAGACAATTTCACCAATATGTGGTCAAGATAGATGGCTCTGGGAGACTTACGCTCAGAAACCAACACCACCTTCAGAAATTCAAGCCTTTCAGGACCACAACTAGCGAAGACGTGATAGAGTCCTTCTTACCAGTCACCAGGCTGCCAGAAGACGCTTCTGTCAGCATCATACCAGGGGTGTCAGAGGACTCTCCTGCCACCCTACCAGAAGTCCATGCTAGTAATCCAACGGATAGTCCCATACGTAAGTCCAGCAATAAAGATTTTTATGACGTGCCATTGAGCCCTTCTGAGATCCTTCCAACTACCCCTCATGCTTCTAACCCAGCTAGAGATTCTGCCACTCCCAAGAACGCTGGAGCTGGAAACGACACCACCCCCAAGAACATGCATACAATTGTCAAGAAGGCTCCTAGGGCCTTGAGCCGACTGATGCCACACAACGCTCCTCGTGCTTCAGAGACTGCACCAGCGAGTAGGTTGCGGCCCTGGCGAAACCAAGACCAGTGATTCCATAACAGTGTATATAGCTTCAGAGGACTTTTGTACAGGATTTTTTTGTCGTGCCCGCAAAAAACTCACCGTGCGTAGGGGAGATAGCTAATGTAAATGTCTCCTCTCATCACCTAGGACATAAGCTAACCAACCCTCTTCTCTATTGTTTCAGAGTGTAGAGTGAACAGCATTCTTTTTCACGTCACTCACCCGAAATTCCTCGTGAACTTGTGGGGGAGAGGAATGCATGTCGAGCAGTTTTAAATTACAGTTGTTTATGAGCAAATACTTTTTTAAATGGGACCTTTCAGTTTTTGCGCAGATGAGAATAGTCTTAACAGCGCACATTGTGATACAAATGGAAGAAACTGTCAGCAGCTGAATTGGGTTAAACATCAGAATTTTGATTGTCCATGCTCATGTTGTGAAAAAGAACACTCAGCATTCTTTAGTGGAACTTGGAGGACGCACTCAGACTACATCAAGATCGTCAGTCTCTTCGCTCATTCCTCGTCGACTAGGGAAAGGTGTGCTACTCATCTATATATATATCTTCAATGAAAAGCAGGAGAAATCTTTCTCTGACTGAGGCAAAATGTTTTTTTAAGATATAAAATATTTCTTCTTTGTTTTTTTAAAACGGTATTAAAATCCGTTATATTAGTTCAGTGTTGTTAATTCAATGTGATTTCGCGGACGTTAATATGAAACAAAATGAAGCATGAAGGGTAAATGTTTATTCTCGCTGATCTAGTATTTTCATGTGGAGAATTTAGATGCGTGCGAAACGATGTTGGTTGTTTAACATCGGCCCGCAATGGAGTCGATCTGGTTGTTGTTTATAGCATGCTGACTTCGGCTGATTGGTTTTGGCACAAAGTGTCCCTTTTATAGATTTCAAACCAGCTCCAACAAAAGCTGTTTGAAAAAAATATTTTCGAAATTCACTTTCTTCATAATCCAATTAGATGAAAAAAACAACATTTTTGTGACGTGAGATGCTTTGAAATATGTCCGTGTGAAGAGGCAAAGTTTTAGTTTTGTGCACAGAAATTGCGTGGGTGTACGCGCAACTGAATCGTTCCTTGTACAGCCACTTTTAATATTTGCGGCGAGTCGTTGGTTTTAATTGAAATTATTTCGATTTTCACCAAAAATATATTTCATTTTTTACTTTTAAAATATTTTAAAAATAAACTGATGGGATATTTTTACCAACAACTCCCTTTATTGTACATTCAATTTTCATATGAAACTACCATTAATTTGAAAAAAAAAAAAAAAGTAATGTCAACTCCTTTAAGTTGATGTCATGGATTCCAGCAGAAAAATATCCAATTGATAATCTGTTGAAAATTTGTTTTAAAAAGACTAAAAGAAAAAAAATACAAGGAGAGAGTGTGCATTGTATAAGTCCATCCTAGTTTTTTTTTGATGATGAGACAACACGCTGAGAAAATTGGAGACTATATGTTTTATTATTGAAGCAGACGACTCGACAAGAACTTGCATTCATAGAACTTGAAAACAACTATGTTGTAATCAGCTGGGAAGCAGTACTGTGGTATTAATTAAATATCGATTTTTTTTGCTATTAAAATTTGGTAAAAAATCTATATTAATGTTATGTTATGGAGGTTATGTTTAAATGTTATGTTATGCTCCCACCTCCCCAATGTAAACAGAATTTTTGTGAAATTCTACATGGTATTCAAGTCGGCACGTTACTTATGGGAAAATGATTAATTAAATTGCAGAAGTACCTGTTAAACTACACAAGTTCTGTAATTGAATACCCCCCCTAAAAAAAAATGAACAAAAACAATGTTTGGTGATGTTTTTGTAAACTGCTCGTGAAAACTTTTTTAGATCAATTAAAAAGCATTAAAAACGATGTAAGACAAAAAAAAAAAAAAAATTAAACACTTTTTTAAAAAACTTTCTTATTTCAAATGGCCGCTTAAAGATTCCTAAGCGATGTTAGAAGATACTTCACTACGCCTGTTCGCACGCGAACGTATCATGTAAGAAAAACACTACCGAAGGCGATGAAATGTCACAAAATAGGGTAAATATAGCGATACGCCACTACAGAACATCGACCACTCTAATTTGTTTTTTAGTGTGGAAAAAAAAACTATTTAGAGGGTAAAGTAGATTACCCGGTGATAGCGTAAGCTCCGAGGGGTTGCAAAGGATGTCCTATGCGACCCCCCCTACTGGGTCGAGTAACAAGTATTGTAGTACGGCGAGCAGCGAGTAACTAAGTTGTGCCAACCGTTCACCAGTAAGTCATTAACAGAACTGGTGCTAGTCAGAGACACAATTCTTTTATAACAGAAGAATTGTGCCTCCCCCTACTCCTCCAAGTCTATAAGAGACTCGTCCTCTCAACCACTCAGATTAGAATTCCGCCCTCGAGGCCGGCACCACCAAGTAAGCAATCTTCTTTTTTTATTTTTATTTTTATTTTCTCACACACTCCCGACAAAAACGAGAAAAAAAAACAAAAGGTAGAAGAGAGAAAAGAAAAAGAAAAAAGTTACATAAAAATGACAGACCACCAAAATACTTAATCAAAAAACAACTGTTAGTACAATATAGCAGTAGTCGATCAGTCCAGATATCAATCAAGCAGGCAGCAGGCTAGGTCTACCCCGTCGTTTTTTAAGGGGCGCGCATTCTGGGCAATACCACTTTTGCCTGTTGGGAGGTTCTGAGTCGATACCGACACATCGGAAATGGTACCAATCGTCGCACGAGTCACACCCGATCATATTCTGATTCTGCTGCGGAGAGCTGCACAGGGGACACAACCAGACCTGCTCTTCAACACTAGGGGGTGAATCCAACGTCTCCCCTCCCTCCGCAACAGGAGGTCCTTCAGGAGTCCTAGAAAGCTCTAAGGGGTACAGATGTTTCAGGGAATGTACTTCCTCCAAGCCCTCCCCTTTTTGAACACGTGCTGCTCTAACGACACCATCATGGCCTGGAATCAGTTCAGTAATAGTTCCTAAGACCCAAAACGGTCTGGGTTTCAAAGGACTCTTAATCAGCACAACATCATCCTTCTGGAGGCAGGTTCTTGTACTGAGTCGGGATCGACCAGGAATCTTCCTTCCCAGCTCCAGCAGGTACTCCTCATACCATAGTTTGTGTAAATCTGTCAGACATTGGTCCCTAAGTTCCAAGGTTTGAATTAGCCTCTCCCTGCTGGGAGGCAACAAGGTTGTTCTATCCTCTCTATCCAGTCGTATTAATAGCCCGGGGCTCTGATTGGGCTTAAGGAACATATTAGGAGTAATTGGAGTAGCATTTTTGTCGGCTGACACCTGGTAAGTAAGAGGCCGGTTATTAACAGACCTCTGAATATCCGATAACACTGTCAGAAGGGTAAAGTAATCCAATCTACCCCTGCCAAGAATCTTAAATAGGCAATTCTTCATGGTCTTGATACATCGCTCCCATGTTCCTCCATACCAAGGAGAGAACAAGGGAATGGTTTTAAGTTTTAACTTACAAGGACCGTATTTTCTTTGATAGTCCGTAAAAAGAGAGAGACGGTCGAAAATCTTTCCACTTCCTATAAACGTTTTCACGTTGTCACTATAAAGGGTTTCGGGAACGCCATATCGGTTAGTAAATCGAACCGGTGCCTGGAAGAAAGAGGGTACGCTCATGTCGGGAACTACTTCAATGTGTATTGCTCTGATATTCAAGCAAGTGAACAGGAGCAAGTACATTTTCGTATCTCGTTTCCCGTCACTCACCCAAAGATGGCCAGTAAAATCAATCCCAGTGTGTTGATAGGGGACTCTGAAATCGGTACGGTGCGATGGCAGGGCAGCAGCAGCATTCGGTGTCACTGGCGTTGAATTATAACGTTTACATCTGGCACAAACAGCCAGTACCTTATTCACAGCTTGTCGACCCTGCGGGACCCAATAACCGCTTCGCCTCAACTCTGCTAGAGTTGACCCAGTTCCAAGGTGGCAACACCTTTCATGACAATCTAAAATGATGAGTCTGGTAACAGGATGATGTTTCCCTATCAGAATGGGGTTTTTAACTTCATAACCAAAGTGGGAAGATTGGTTGATTCTTCCCCGAGATCGAATCAAACCGTCAGGGTCCAGAAAAAGATCCAGAGCATGAACCCTAACTGGCATAGGTTTACCACTCGGCTCCTTTAGGTACTCCACTTCCACGGGAAATTCTTGCCGTTGCACTGTCTTCATAAGGTAGATCGCTGCCTTAGAGTTGTAGTCCCATTGTCGATTAAATCGGATGGCTAGGAACTTAAACACCAAGGCAGTAACAGTCAGTAAACCAGAGAATGAGGAAAACCTCTGAAAAGGTATGGCCGAAGTGTACTCTTGATCATGGATCAAAGAACAATTTGCTGAACTGCGGGTCATTCGCTGGCATATCTCACTCAAACAGGGCATATCCTGTCCTGGCCATTGATTTATTCCTTCGCATAGCCAGGAAGGGCCTGAACACCAAAATTCCATCTTGGATTGGAACTTTCTCAATGTTAATCCTCTTGTTAACAAATCCGCCGGGTTGAGTGTACTATCAACATATCTGAAGAGAGTCTTCAAGCCATAGCGAGACTCCAACTCCACTTTCATCTGCAGAATGTCTTTAAGTCTATTTTTTGCAAAAACATTTTTGCTAGCCATGTTTTGAGATAAAATCCAGGACAAGACCACCTGTGCATCCGTGGCTATACACAAATTCTCGGGAACAAATCCTTCACAATTGTCCAGGATTGTGGGGAGACACTTGAAGGCGAGGAAAACGGCCATTAGTTCCAACACAGGCAAAGTCTTGTCCTTCATAGGTGCCACCTTAGCTTTCGCAAATAATAAGGATGACCGACCATTTTGTACGATATACACAGCAAACCCATATGCTTCCTTGGACGCGTCGCAAAACAGGTACATATCTCCAGGCAGCCCTGCCATAAGCACCTTGTGCAAAAAACGGAAATCACTCAACCCTAAAAGGTCCCTGGCTAGTTCTCTCCAATCGCTCAAGATCGCTGGCTGGAGTGGATCATCCCAACCTGCACCATTCTTCCACATGGACCTGATTAGCACTCTACTGCGGATAGTAACCGGGAGACATAGGGACAACGGATCGAAGACCTTAGCTGACTCTGAAAGAACACCTCTCTTAGTTGTCACATCAGGATTGCACTTTACCGGAGCGACATACAACTCCTCCGAATGTGGGGAGTATCGGTAGCCCAGTACTCTCTCCCACTCCTCTTCATGGATACTTAGAGTACCATCCTCCAACATCCTAGTGCGGAGCGCCTGACTGTTTGAGTTACATGACTGGATAATAAAGCCGCCTTCCAGCAAACGCTCTCTAACAAGGGAATACAATGTAGTAAGCTCACTCGCGTCTGCCACGGATGCCACAAGGTTATCCACATAAAACCGGTCCTCCATCATTCTGCGGCAAGCATCCTGAGGGTATTTTGCCGCATGCAATTTTAAGATGCACCCCAACACAAATGGGCTTGAGGTAAACCCGAATATCAAGGTGGTATAGCGGAAGCAGCGCAAACAATCTCCTTGTTTAAGAAAAAAGCAAAACCGGTTCCTATCTGCCTCCAGCTTAAGCCGAATCATTAGGAAGGCTCAGCGAATGTCTGCTAGTAGCACATAATTGTTGGCTCTAAAGGCCAGCAACAACTTTAAGATGTCCCCTGTTAAGTTAACGCCAGAATATGCTGCTTTGTTCAGCGATAATCCATCTCCTGTCTTCAAACTACAGTTGAACACTGGTCTGATCCTGGTAGTTGCCGTAGGGTCCGACTTGAAAACTGGTCTATGTGGTATCCACACATATTTGTCGAACTCCTGAGGGAAGACAAAAATCTCTTCAATTATACCGTCCTCCTGTTGCTGACGAAACACCTCCAAATATTCATCATATATTTTTCTTTTAGTCAAGTTTGCTGCTACCCGGTCTAAAACATGCAAGGAAGTTGCATGATTAGAGGGGACTCTGGCTAATCTATCGTGATGCCAGGGGAGCTCCACATAATAGCTTCCATCCCGAAGCTCTACCGTTTCCTCAAATCGCTTCATCTACACTTTATCGTAATCAGAAAAGTCCTCCTGACTGGGAAGCCCCAGAGATTCCAACGTAAACATTTGTTCTAGTCCTCTTTGTACCATACTGTCAGGAAAGCACTCCGCCATGGGATCCAGGTATGTTGATTGTGTTTCAAGGACAAAACATAAATGTGATGAATCGACCTGGGGGGTATGTTCCATCACTGAATTAAACGAGAGGTGAGTAACCTCAGAGAGGGGCTTATCTTCCAAGAAAAAAGAGTCCACTGCTCCAAACGGGACCAATCCAGGCGGGGTTGCAAAGGCCCATCCATTCAAACACGGGATCAGCTTCAATGAGTCCAGGTGTTCAATCAGGTCTAACCCAATTATTCCCTTGATCGGTATTAAATCCCTTCCGGTCTCAAACTGGCCGGCCAAAGCATATTTTGCATCCTGAAAGACACGCAATAGAGATTCCAGGTTAGCCACTCGAACCGACAAGTCCATACCATCGGCTACCAAGACAGGAGATGTCACAGTCCTTCCAGAACCCAAGTCAACTCCCAGGACTACCTCTGTGAACCCACGCTGACACTCACCTAGAAAGGTAGACAATCTCAGCTGACAATTGACACCAAGGGTTTCGATTGGGCACAAAGTTCTCAGTACATCTGCCGCCAGATATGTCCGCCCGCTACCCGTGTCCAGTAGGCAATTCACTGACACTGTCTTTGGTCCACAAGAGAATGTAACTGAGAGAATGGGTGGCAACGTGCGGGAATACCCGGTTGAAGTTGTATTGTTCACATCCACATGAAAAGAAGGAGTAATAGCGTTCCCCCTACCAAACTTTTGAGACGTATTCTGTCTTACTGTTGATGTAAATGCAGTGGAGATACCGCCCTTAATCTGCAATCTCTTTATTGCTTCTCCAGTTAGTCTCAATATGGAGGACAAAGGCGGCACCCGTCTATTTGTTAGCGCTATTATCTCCCCTTTTAGTTCGAGAGGAAATTTCCTAAATAGAATCTTAGCCATCAGTCTGGCTCAGCCAGAATCGTCCACAGAAAAGTCACACGAAAAGGAATTCCCCAGCTCTTCCAACAGCGATGCTGTCCTGGAAACGAAGTCCTCCAGCTCAAAAAGGGCTCCACCTTTCTTTGGTACATAGTCCAGAATATCCTGGAATATTTGGTCAATGATTTCATCCAGGTCCAGATACTCCCTCTTCAGTATAGCCATGGCTTGCTGGTAATTGGTGTCAGTGCAACTCAGGTGATTTACCAGCCTCAAGGCTCTGTCTGAAAGTGAACACTTCAAGAAGTTCAACCTCTCGGCATCATTGGCCATGCCGATCACGCAGTTCTCAAACCTAGTCAAGAAGTTTCTGAAACTCATGCGGTCGGACTCCATTTCCTGTCCGCTAAATGTAGGCCCTGTGATTTGTATACGTGGGGGTTTAACAATGAAGGAAGAACCTCTCCCGGTAGTTGCAGAAGCCCTTGAGAACTCAAAGGCAGATTCCGAGTAAGGGCTGGGCTCTGGCTGTCGGTATGCTTGATCCAAATCGCCCAAGTCTTCATAATAATCCTTCAGTTGAGGCAGCCAAGCACCCTCAATCTCGGCAGGTGTACTCTCATCAAAGGAGCCTAACTCCAGCTGTGTGATACAAGTCTCTAACTCGACAATGAATTGTCGAATCTCCGTCCTTAAGAATGAGTACACCGATGGCCTAACTCCATCACGACACATCTTCAGTCGTCCCTGAATCTTCTGAGTCAATGACTCCCTTCTGCGTAGGAGCTGCTCTTTCGTGACGTTCATGACAGTAGTTAACCAACGAAAGAGTAAACAGCAAATCCTTTGCAAGATGTGGAAAAAAAACTATTTAGAGGGTAAAGTAGATTACCCGGTGATAGCGTAAGCTCCGAGGGGTTGCAAAGGATGCCCTATGCGACCCCCCCTACTGGGTCGAGTAACAAGTATTGTAGTACGGCAAGCAGCGAGTAACTAAGTTGTGCCAACCGTTCACCAGTAAGTCATTAACAGAACTGGTGCTAGTCAGAGACACAATTCTTTTATAACAGAAGAATTGTGCCTCCCCCTACTCCTCCAAGTCTATAAGAGACTCGTCCTCTCAACCACTCAGATTAGAATTCCGCCCTCGAGGCCGGCGCCACCAAGTAAGCAATCTTCTTTTTTTATTTTTATTTTTATTTTCTCACATTAGGAGTAATCAAGGTCGCTGACAACGAATCTGATAATCAAACCCGTAGCAAATTTACCGCTTGCATGGTATTAACCCCTGAAACCAGGGAGTATTTTCCGCCATTTTCCAGCTTCCGTTTACGCTACGCTTGAGCGCGGTAACATAAATGACGGCTGTTGAATGTGCCTTCATGTAGCAAACTGCCTTTTCACATGGCGTACAAATATTTTGTGGAACATATAAAATTATATGAAAAATAAGAAAAGCACTCCAAGTGTGTGTGTGTGTGGGGGGGGGGGTAATGTCGGAAAAAGTATTATTTTTTTTTTCATTGGCGGATAATTTAAAATTCGAAAAAAAAAATTGTCTAAAACAAAATTTAAAAAAAATACATTATAGTACTTTTTGGAGAGATTTTTTTTTTTTGTCTTACATAGTTTTTAATGCATTTTAAACAAAGTTTTCACGAGCGGTTTACAAAAACATAATCACGAAACATTTTTAAATTTTCGTTCGTTATAGAAGTTGTATGGCTTAACAGGTGCTTCTGCAGATTAAGTAACCGTTTTCCGTAAGTAACGCCCCGTCATGTGACCCTTCTAGAGTTGTCGAACTTTGCCGGGACTTAACTGCAAGACTTAAAAAAAAAATGGTAACGATTACATGCCTCGTTCACCGCTATGTGGCCAATAAGTGGGTGCTTATTTTACGTTGAATTTATATAGGAAAGTGACCCCCACCCCAGCTATAAAATGTTAAATTTTTATTTAAAAAAAAAAAAAAATCCTCATTTCATATTAACGTTAAAGACTGTTGAAACGTATTAGTGCCCAAAACTAGATTTTATCTTTTTAGGAGGTACGCTGGGTTATGTCGTAATAAATAAATAAATAAATAAAATACCGTAATCTGTTTTTATTGTTGTTTTGTTTTTGTAAAAGAAACAAATAGTCAACAATTTTATTTGTCAAATAAATGTTACTAAAGATACTTTTCTACCTACCTGAACAAGTTTTCTTGTTTGTTTTAAATTATTTTAAAGCGTTTTAACTGCAATGGGTGATGTCAAATCAAATTTTTAGATTTTACAGAAAAAAATAAAATAAAACGCTAGCCGTTAGATCCAATTTTTACTCGCTAGATTTCAAGCGAAATCTCTCGGTTCAGTGATAAGAACTACTAGAATGGCAAGTGAGAAATTTCTTTCGCGAAGGAAGGATGGAATTTCTGAAGAATGCCATGCTTTTTTAAATCGACCAATCAGATAGGAGAATGATCTCACCCGGAAGTCGAAAGCGAAAATAGGGAATCCTGGGAAGAAAAAACAAACTCCAAATGGCTTAACTTTTTATTCTGTGTGTGTTTTACCATTTCTTTTTTCTCGATCAGATGGCAAAACATGCAACTGTAACCCTCTTGTTTCATATTTAATTCCTTGGATATTTACAGCAAAAAAGGAATTAAAACAAACGTTTTATTTCGCGTTTTTACTTTCCTAATGCAACTCTCTTATTCCATCTTTTCGTTTTCTCGTGATTGTCATAAAATGAGTCAAATTTTGATATATTTAATAATAAGCAAGTAATTCAAACTGTGAAATGTCACATAGTCAGGAAAAAACACATTTATGTTGAAAAAAAAAAAGTTTTCATTGTTTGTGGACAAGTTTGACATCAGGAATATTTTGAAATAAACGAAAATCCGAAATAATTACGGAATTTAGTTCTTCGAAGTTAAAAAAAAATGAGTTCAAACGATAAAGATTTAGAAAGATTTCTCCGCAGTTTTGCTGTCATTTCTGTACAGACGATCGTCCAATCTCGATTGGGGGAAAGGATCCAAACAAAAAATTCGGGACCCTCGCAACATTGGGTAAGTAAATCAACTAGATAGAATGGAAAAAACAAAACAAAAAAAAAAAAATGGTCAATTAAAATGATTTTTTTTTTTTTTAAAGATTAACTATATATTTTACAAAAAACAAACAAACAATCGGTTGTTTACTTTTCAGTGTTCAAAATTCTCTTATTAAAATACATTATTTTGTATTTTCTTCTTTTTTGTACTAATGTTTTACCGCATATCAAGGCTCAAAAGGCACGCGAGAAAAATATGAGTTCGTCAGGTGGACGATGAGACAACACACGCTGATAAGATTGAAGACCATGGCTAAAACTGGGCTGGATTTTATTATTGAAGCAAACGACTTGACAAGAGCTTCCACTCATAGAACTTTAAAACGACGGTTGTAGTCAGCTGGGAAGTAGTACCGTGGTATTAATTTAATATCGATTTGTTTTGCTAAAAAGAGAATTTGGTAAAAATCTATATTAAATCTTTGAATACTTTTACTCTATTGCGACACCTTAAATTGAAATATAAAAAGCACAAATCGAATAATAGAACATAAAAACATCTAAAAAAATGGAACGTTAACGTACACAATTCCGATATACGAATTAAAATCACACTTTGAAATTTAAAATAAGTTAACTTTAAACCTGTTTATTCCTATTTCCTTTTCGTGTGGTCAGAATTAATCGCTTAAATTTGGTGATCTGTTTTGGAAACGTACGTACGTATGAGTATTATTACACAAGATGATTATTGCATCGATCGCTATTGGGAAAAATACTTGTTTTGAATTTCTTTCAACTTTTTATTCCCAAAATTTAAGTTTTAAATCTCCTGTTTAATTGAAAACAATGTTTAAGCTAAAAACAATTGAGAATTTAGTGATATTTCTTTTATAATTTTGAAACCAACAAAAGTCAATGGTATATTTACAGCAAGAAAAAAAAAACGTGAATTAAACTCGTGATTCAATATTGTGTTCAACTGACAGTTATTTCGTTATATTTGAATGTTGCAAAATTGAATAGTTATTTCTATGTTTAAATTTTATTAGTAATTTAAATTAAGTTTTGGATTTCGATATTATTTGCAATATAATATTTTTTATTTTAACCATATTTCGTTTCGCGTGTCATAACTATTAGAAAATGGGAGAAGATAATGTCACTCTATTTTACTTTAAATAATTTACATGACTGTATTTCAGTCATTAAACCAGGTGAACAGAACAGATGGTTAGGTTTTTGGGTGCTAATGCAGAGAGTGATCCGCGCTATTTTTAAAATCGTATTTCCACGTTTAATTAAAGTTTTATGATATATTTTTTTATTCAATTGTAAGGTTAAAGTACAGAATAGAGTACTCCTTGGGCGTTGAGTTCCATGTCGACCAGCATAAAAAAAACGCGTCGCTCCCTTCCTGACGCAAGCCACGGCCACCGAGAGTAAGCCACGCGCAAGCAACATTTTTTTTTTATTTACTGACGTTATCATAGTAACTAAACTATTATTTGTCACATTATTTATTTTGAAAAAAAAGTTTTACTCTTTATGAATATTAAAAGAAAAATTACTAAACATTTATTAATAATGTCTCACTTTTACAGACATTTGTTTTTAAATTTCTTTTTAAATGACGACTTTTTTTTTTTTTTTTTAATAGCATTTGCGGATGGGTAAAAAACGAAGAAAAATAACTAAACCATTTGACAATTTCTCGGTATCTTGACTTTGATAACATTTATTTGTTAAAAATATTTGTAAAAGTGAGAAATTATCATTAAATGGTTTAGTTATTTTTCATTTTTTACCCATCCGCAAATGCTATTAAAAAAAAGAAAGTCGATAAAAAGTCGTCATTTAAAAAAATTAAAACAAATGTCAGCATACCCATCCGCAAATAATGCTATTAAAAAAAAGTCGATAAAAGTCGTCATTTAAAAAGAAATTTAAAAACAAATGTCTGTAAAAATGAGACATTATTAATAAATGTTTAGTAACTGTTTTTCTTTTAATATTCATAGAGTGAAACTTTTTTTCAAAATAAATAAATAATGTGACAAATAATCGTTTAGTTACTACGACAACGTCAGTAAATAAAAAAAAATGTTACGCATGTGCGTCAGGAAGGGAGCAACAACGCTTGTTTTTTTATGCTGGTCGCTATGGAACTCAACGCCCAAGGAGTACCAATAGTACGATAACGTAAGTGCATAAGCACCAAAAAATAATGCAATCAAGCATTTTTACAAAAAAGTAGGGCATCTTTTTTTTGTTTGCTAACTTGTCCTCATTTGATTGTAATGAAAGTTCTTGACACTATGTGTGTTAACAGTTCAAACGCCATTGACACGTCAACACTCAAACCACTTGTTCATCGCGAAAAATTATACGATTACAAAAAGAAAAAAAGTACTATTTCTTTCAGCAAGTCCCTACTGCATGTTGCTGGGCTTTATTATATTCGATCACTAATTACGACACCAACGGGTAACGGAAAATGAAACCAAAGTCCCTGAAAGGGAAAACGAAAATAACATGATTTATTTGGGTGCTTCTACACTACTTGGACGAGATTTTGTAGTTGATAAATGGAGTTTTCAGATAAAAAAAAGAATTGTTTCAACTGATTTTTTAAAAATCAATTCTAATAAGTTACAATGGTAGCTTCCAAATTATGCAGTCAAAATTACCTGAATACTACTGAATTAAAAAAATAACTTTAATCGTATTAGCAGGTGAAAATGTGCCGCCATTTTGTTTTTATAAAATGAAACGAAACGCAACCATAAGTAAGGGAAGTAACTCTAAAGTTTTATTGTGACTAACGCAAAATAACAAAATAAACATATATACACAGTGTTTCTGAGTCTGGTTTTCATTTAAGATTTTTTCATAATTGTTTGATATAAAAATAACTGCCTAAAAATTAAACAATGTAAAAATAGCATACATGCAAGTTTTTTGCAATGAAGCGTTTTTTTTAGTTTTTTTTTTTTTATGTATCAATTGGGTACTGGTCTTTGATTGCATTAAAAATAGCTTCAAGTGGGTTGTTTCTGAATTTCTATCTCCACAAAATTCAGCGAGGTAGGATTGGACCATTTGCATGTGAGTACCACATTCTGCCTTATTGCATTTCTTGGCCTTGGCCCATATGCGTTCCACATTTGTGGTTGCACCTGTGTTACTGTTAGGGTCAACAAAATGGTATCTGTGATTAACACGCAAATGCTGGAATTCTTCAGCAGATAAAGAATTATAGTCTCTCCAGGAATCGGAGACTATCGTTGTCCCTGGTCAGATGAAACGTTTGATGATTGGGATCGTTTTTGCATCTCTGCATGGAATGGTCACAAGGAAACCTTCTTTGGTGGCCTTCTCATAGCCACCAAATACCCATAACTTTCGAGGCATCCGACCTGTATTGTATTTTCATTTGGTGAATAGGCTTTTGTTGATTTCCACAATGCAGCCTTCACCACCAATTCTTTGTGAGTGATTCACAACGTAGTTAATACAAAACTCACGCATTAGCAGTCGCCAATGTGTGATAGTGCTGTGGAATCCCATTTGACATTCAAGAACTATAGTTTTATATGTAGCTCTTTGATGAGCCCAGTCTTAAATAAATAACAAAATGCTTTGCAGATCAAGATTTGACCTAAAAAATATACTTCCCCTCTGTACGGATACACTTTTGTTGCATTTGCTACCACTGCACCGCCAGGTAAATCCATCTTGTAAACTGGGTTTGTGTCTCATTAACATCTCCCTCTGACAGGAACACATTTGCGAACCTGCCAAAAGTCCATGGGCATGCAGGAAATAAAAAATATAGATTTTATTTGAGCAAAAATAATAAATATTGCACTGATTCAATTTCCTAAGGTCCATTTTGAAAATTCCAAAAATTTTTTCTGAGTTTTCCAAGAATTATTATTGTGACACTCATGTATCTTACACGATTGTGTTCTTCAAATTCTATTTTCTTTAATAAAAATCTTTTTACATTATGAATATTTGTAAGTTTTGGATATAATCATCTTAAAAATACAAAATTTTGTAATTATTGTACTGTTTGCATTTATTATATTTTTAATCACGCAGAATTTAATTTTTGTAAATTGTTGCATTTATTAGATATCCCAAACCAAAATTTTATCTAAAAAAAATTTATGTGATCATGTAGATTTTTGCAAACCATAAAGAAAAATACCAAATTTATTTTGGTAGCTCAATTAGCCATCAAGTTATGGTCGTTCAAAGTTTGTCGGAAAGTTGAAAATTTGCTATCATAGTCCAGAAGCCAAATTTCATAGTATATAACTAAAAATGTAAGCTACTAACAAGTGAAAAATCCTTATAAATGTCATGTCATCTTGTGGTAAATGAAAATTAATCTTCTATATATATAAAAGCGAAAATGTATGTGTGTATGTCTGTTCGCTTTTCCTCGATGTCCACGAAAGGCTTCTTTCAGAGAAGCGCTTGCTCACTTCACAACTTTTTAAAACTTTTTATATCATCTATAAATTGTAATATCTACGAATTATCCACGGAGCTCGCCTCTCTATTTAATTTTATTGATTTTCAAACGTTAATTATTCCACATTTCCCCCATCGGCACGCGTTACATTCGGTTTTCAGTATAAAAAAAGCGAACCTCGACTCTAATCACAGGCCTAGAGCCAGTTTGGTCAATGTCGACTTCGTCATATCAGACTGTAGCTTTCATTTCGCTCCTCCTAATAAACAGGGAGCGGGTTTTTAAAAACAAACAAACCCATTTATTCAAAACTGCCCCGCACAAAATAACTGCTGAATATCTATCGCCGTCACGTCAATCAAAAACACACACCTGTTTGTTTTTTTAACACTTTACTATTTTCCAACTGCGCGTTGTCAACGTTTCGGGTTTTTTTCACATACCCCGAAAAACACCTGGGCAATGCCGGGTACCCCTCGCTAGTTATATATAAAAGCGAAAATGTATGTATGTGTGTGTTTGTGTGTCTGCTAAAAACTTTCGACAGACACAACAAAAATTCACAAACTCGATATCATTTGGAGCTGGGCTTGACCATTACTCCTGATCTTAAATGGAACACGTATATCAAATCTGTTGCCAAGGCCGCTGGAAAAATGGTGGGATCTTTCTATCGATCCAGTAGATATCTCACTGCTGATGCTATTCTCTATCTATATAAGAGCCAGGTACGTCCAAGGATGGAATACTGTTGCCACATCTGGGCAGGAGCTGCTAGAAAGGACTTGTCCTGCCTTGATAGAGTTCAAAATAGACTTCGTAGCCTCGTAGGAGATGTCCTTTTCTCCTCCTTACAACCTTTATCTCACAGAAGAGATGTTGCGAGTTTGTCTCTGATGTATCGTTATTTTCATGGAAAGTGTTCAACTGAGCTTCAATCTATGGTCCCCCCTCGCCAAACTTTCACAAGAAACACTCGTCTAGCTGTAAACACTATCAATAATTTCCCCCACTCTTTATCTGTGCCTAAACCTAAACATAGATTCCATGAACAAAGCTTCTTTCTTAGAACTGCACGCCTGTGGAATTGTCTTCCGTTTTCCTGCTTTCCGGCTGACTACAATATGGTTGTGTTCAAGTCTAAGGTAAATAAGTTCCTGATGAGCCGTTCCATATAAGTTATTAAATTTACCAAATTTTCATTACTAATGATTACTATATTGACCAACTTCTACTGTACACTTTTTAACCCTTATCCTTGAGTGGCCTCTGGGCCTTGATAATGTGGTGATGCCTTTGTAAAAAAAAAAAAAAAAAAAAAAAAAAAAAAAAGCTCCATCCTTCACATGAAAAATATGAAAAAATGGGCCAAAAACGTTAATTTTTCCACCCCGAAATCGGCAATTTTCGACAGGGGGGGCTCAACAAAAACCGTTCTCTTGTGGCGACGACCGGTTCTACGCATGCGTCAGATGACGTCATGCCCTAATTTACTTTAAATGCTTGAAGAACTGACTAAATTTCATGTACGTCGCGTTAGTTCAGTTGGTTAGCGCGTTGGTTCATTATCTAAACATTTTGGGTTCGAATCATGGTGTGAGATTTTTTTTTTTTTTTGTTCAATTTTTTAAATCTAAATATTGAACCAGTGTTATTTAAGCCATTTTTCACGTAATGTTCGTTTTTCTGTGTTTTTTTTTTTTTTTTTACTTCGCTTATTCTTAGGTTTTCATTAACACTCCAGCCCCCGACCACACACCCAAAAACACCCGGGTACCCACCGATTTTTTAAATTTTAATATCGAAACAGGCTTATTTAAGCCATTTTTCACTTTTTTTTTTTTTTTTAACGTTCGTTTTTCTGTTTTCTTTTTTGTTTTTTCGATTTTTACAATTTAACATAGTTCGTTTGCCTTACGTTAGTTTTTTTTGTGTTTTTTTCTCGATGTTTTGATAATAATATCTAGGATTTGGGAACGTGGGTCGCCTCTAGATTTATTTACGTCGATTTTTATGAGATTTGCGCTATTTCACTCTGTCGCCTGTTTGTACTGCATTTTAGTATAAATAAAGTGAAACTAAATTCAAACGGTGTGTTCTCGGCATCGCGCTGGGAAACGTCCAGAAGCAATCAGCTTTGATCAATGTGGGGCCAAACTCCTTATATCAGACAATTGCTATTCAATCTGGACAATGGGGAGCATTAATCAGGTCAAATAGAAGCAGCAGAGTTAACTTTTATTGCGGCCACGTGTCAATTCTGTTTTTAATAAATTCAAACGTGTTTTTGTTGTATGTCGCAATGGCCCAGTGGTTAATGTCGCACGCTTTTTTTTCACACTTTAATTTCCAACTTTGCCTCAAGGGTTCGGGTTCGATCCTCATACTTACCCTACCAAAACTTTTTCTTTTATTTTAAAGCGAATTACAGTGCATAAGATCTTTATATCTCTACAAGTACTTGTCCCCGCAAAAATTTGCATGAGACTCTCTTAATCAACATAAGTGTACCTAATGTTCCCCCCACCCAAAAAAGAAAAAAAAAGTTAACATGTGTGCAATTTCGAGAATCGGTCCACAAAATAAAATTAAGTAAAATATTCCACAAAATTCAAAATTGGTGAAAACACTAGTATATAACAAATAATTTTTTCCCTATATAATGAAATTTATGTTAAAACTGTAATTTTCAAACACTCCAGCAGATCTGTCAGTTGAGGTATGGAAGCACAAAATGGATACAATACTTCCACTATTCTCCAAAACTGCTTACTTATATAGCTGGGCAAAATATAAGAATATTCTTTTAAATATATTTTTTCAAACAGATTTACGTTATGTTTTTTTAAGTATAGTTATGTACTTTATTTAAATCTGTGCAATCTATTATGATCATCACTGATTCCAAAATAAATATTTCTGCAATATCATCTACTGGATTCATACTTATTATATTGTTTGAATTTAATGGTTTTTTAACATGTGGAATATTCACATTTTAAAACTGTTCACATTTTAAAACTGTTCAAACTGTAAAGAATGTGACGCATTCATTTTCTTTTCATGTCTATGTAAATAAATATATTTTTAAAATATCTAAACAGTTTGACAAAATATATAACATTAACTTAAATAAACATAGTTATTTATAAAGGTATGCAATTTAAAAAATGAATTGATAAAAAAGTTGACATATTTTTATATATTTTTATTATAGGAGTGGGGTGAAAAAATAAACGAAGTATAGTTAACTATAAAAATAGTTTAACACTTTTAAAATGGGAATATTTCACATATGTGAAAAAACATTAAATTCGAGCAACATAATAAGTACAAATCCAGTAGATGATATTGCCGAAACATTTATTTTTAAATCTGTGACGGTTGTAATAGATTGTGCAGGTTTAAATAAAGTATATTTAAATAAAGTACATTAAAAGGAGAATGTGACTATTTGAAAAAATATAATTAATTACTGGAAAAATGTACAAATAAAGTGAACGAGAGAGAGAAAAAAAAGTGTTTGTTGTTTTTTCTTCAGCATCACTGTAAATGTTTTTTCTTTCTTCGGCATAAAAAGAAATGTAAAAAGTGAGAGAAAAAGAGAGGAAATCCAAACTGATGCCATAAAATTTAAGAAAATGAATGCAGCAATTTACTCAAAGGGCAAAAGTAGGTATTGTGACACCTTATTTGACTGGTACATTAGCGTTTAGCATGTGAATACTGTTAATCTGTAATATGGGAATGGTCAGAGCTGAGCCAATCAGAATGAGTGGAATTAGACTATTATTTTTGAATCAGAAATGGGAAAGTCTATGAGTTAATGTATTAAGAAGGGGTGCGGTCGAACTGTCCAGGCAAGCAGGAAAATAATGTATATTCTAGCCGATCAAAGAATGGTCGGTCCCAGGAAAAATAACCTAACCTACATCTAGGCAAACGAAAATAAACAATGGAATCCTGGGACTTGTAGCGACCTGGATCCATGATGTTAATTGGTCATGGGTCAGGCCGAAAACCAGCAAAAGTTCAATGACAAGCTGACAAGGAAATAGGTTAACGTCGAAGAGATATCAATAAAAAGAGGAGAGGAATAAAGCAACAGGCAGACAGAGAGACGGACAGATAGGTACACAAATTGACACAGTTTGCGACCACCCCTACCACGAACCCCACACCGCCATCATTGTGTTAAGTTTTTTTATAAACAAAGTGTCTTGTATTCATTGATAAATTAAATAACTGTTGTCCATTTTAATAGCTAGATGATCACCAGCCAGACATATATGTAACATACATATAATTTGGTGCCATCACCACTTTTATTCAACAAGAATAAAAAAAAAAAGGTCCTTTTGAAAAAAAAAAACAAATCAAAGACTGTCAATTTACTTATTTACAACGGACAATATATTTAAAAAAAAAAAAAATGAGATGGAAACAAAACCAAATCCATTTTGAAGAAGAAAAAAAGAACAAGAATAAACAAAAAACGAAAAACAAAATTCTTTCTTGTTTCTGCTCTAAGGTTTTATATATATATATATATATATATATATATTAAAATACTTGTAAAACAAGCAGAGGGATGCAACATTTCATCGATAGGACAGGGCTGAAGCTTAGATAACAGTTCAGGACCTATCAGGTTGGCGACGATTTCATTTACTCACATAAATTTAATATACGAAAGTATAGATTTATGCGTAAACTTTAAGTATTTACTTCAAAAGTGCTCAATACGTAGGTAGAGCTAGTTAGTACTTAGCTTAATCGCCATAAATATTTTATAAATTACTATATATATATATATATATATATATATATGCATTAAAAAAACAAAACTTTGTGATTGTTTTACAAAATTAATAAAAAAAACAATTTTTTTTAATTAACTTTTGTGTTCTTTTTTTTTTTTTTTTTTTTTTTTTTTTGAGAAAAGATGGAACAGCAAATTTTTTCAAATTTCGGACAGGGCTTAACCATGGTGCTTAGGAACACGCTGGGGCCCATCTCAAAAACTTTACGAAGTGAGTCCCTTCTAAAGAATATAAAAACTTTAGAGAATAGCAGGGTTGTGGCGTCAGAGTCGGAGGTTTTAGCTGGAGTTGGATTTCTAAAAGTACAAGGAGTCGGAGTCGGAATTTTTTATTCAACTCCGACTCCTTAAGTCCAATGAATTTATTTTTTTACATGGTTTTCCTGTTTGGTTTTACCATTTTTTTTAAATTACATTTTCTAACCAAACAATGCACATTGCCACTTTGATGTTGGGGATGCTATCAGGGATCTAAGTTTCAGGGGTACTATGTAGGGAGTTTAGCAGCAAGATGTCTGTTTACATTATACTTGAACTTCTGCATTTCAGTACAGTTGAGGAAGCAGGAAACCGGAAGAGAATTCTGTCTAGCAGTTCTGAGGAAGAAGCTATTAGAGTAGAAGGCTTTCTTACATCTGGGCATCTCTACTGTGTATGGGTGGTACTTTGCTGCTTGTCAGGTTTGTTGGGGGTATTTTCATCAAGGAGGTACAAGAGCTTGTAGTTCGTCAGAGCATCCACCATTAAAATACTTGTAAAACAAGTAGAGGGATGCAACATTTCGTCGATAGGACAGGGCTGAAGCTTAGATAACAGTTCAGAACCTATCAGGTTGGCGACTCTCTTTAGAACACTATCAAAGAGCAAGAGACTAGTACCAGATGCGCCAGCCGAAATGTGCAGCAGTACTCGATACATGGGCGAATGGTGGCTTTGTAGAGGTACAGGATACTTTCAGGCGTAAGTAACTTTCAAGCACGATAGAGCCCATTTTCTTTGCAGCAGCCCTGGCAATGATCTCAATGTATTTATTTCAACTCATGTTCCCTGTGAACGTTAAGCCAAGGAGTTTGAACGAAGTACTTTCAGGTAATGTATCTTTAGCCATAACTATTGGTGGTTGGTAAGGTTTCATGTAATTATTAAAGGAAACAAGCTTTGTCTTGGCAGCTTTGAACATTACCATACATTACCATTCATTTCTGACCCCATTCCAATACAAAGTGAAGGTCTCCCTCTAGGGTTTCTGCCATTATCTTAGATGTGTGCTCATTAGTTTTCCCCACGTGCCTGTTATAGAGCGTCATGTCATCAGCAAATATATCTATGTCAGAGACAATTTTATTCGGTAAGGATCGATCCCTGTGGTACACCTGCATTTATATTATATTGTTTGGACGTATGCCCATCGAGGACTAGATAGGTATCTTCCTTTATTCATAGCACATCAAAGGATGATCTATGCATCCTGAAACACAAACAGAACAAATACAGTGTTAGAAGTGCAGCACTACTAGACATATCTAGTGCGTATCTATCTATCTCCCTTCCCCCCTCAAATTTTTGGGGTAACCACAAAACTTAATTGAATAAATACAACAAAAGTCTCCAACTGAACACCAACCAAGTCTGTGGTTAACACACAACATCAGACTAGAGTGGTCATTGGGGTAGACTGCCCTCACACTCACAGCATTATTCTGGCTGGTCCGAGTCTAACCATATCACGATCACTTGTCACAACGCGACTTTCGCCGTGTGGAATATTCCATTTCACTGCGTCCCGCCGCGTTATGTGGTAGTAGACGTGCCAGGGCATGAGGCAGCTTCTTCTCAGGTATGGGAGGCGTTCCGTGGGGAGTAAGAACCGGAGCTGGTTCCACGCCAGCACAGGGTAGAGGGATGCTGTCATGCTCAGACGAGTTGTGGAATGCTGGCTGCGTCTGTGGTGGCTGTTGCATGGGTTCCATGGGTGTTGGGGGTGGAGGCTCCGAAGATGGGCCTGTGGTGTCAGGGTGTTGATCGGAAGGTGATGGAGATGTGGTGACAATTGGCCGAGGTTCCAAAGACTTGGTGGGCAGGCTCTGACCTTGGGCAGGGGCATTATGGGGCTGTAACCGTAGAGGTGTCTGCCTCTGCAGAAATGGTATGAATTTTCGTAGATGCTGTCTATTGCGTAGGGTCACGTGACCGGATCCATCCACCCGGACCACATACTGGTGGAACTGCTGTTCTTCCACAACAACTCCTGTTCGCTCTCAGCGCTTTGGGTGGTTGCATACAAGATTCTGTAGGTACACGTGGTCCCCACACGTAGAGGTGGTAGGAGTCTGGTGTGAGCATCCCACTTTTCATGTTCTCTGGAGTGCCTGCGAGCTAGGGCCCTTTCACGGAATGTCATGGTTTCTTGCCATGTGTTGTGTGGACAATACCTCTCAAGTGGGATTGGGATAGCGTCTCTGATTGGTCGGCCAAAGAGTACCAGTGCAGGTGAGGCTTTGGTCTCAGGGTCGATGGAATTCCTGTATGTAATCATGGCTCTCTGGAATCTGTCAGTGTCCAGAGAACCACCAGACCCAGTGTTGTTCATTAACATGTGCTTGACGGTTTTCACTGCAATTTCCGCCCTATTGTTTGCATGGGGGTTGGCAACACTGGAAACCCTGTGGTTCACCCCCCATGTAGCTAAGAAAGCCCGTGTCTCGCCAGCCGTAAATTGGGGGCCCCCATCAGATGTGATTTCTTCTGGGATACCAAAAGTGATGAATATTTCCCGCAGACGTTTGATGAGCCCCGCTGCTCCGGATTGTGACTTATAAGCAATCAGCCAGTTGGAATATCTGTCCACCACAACCACATAGTCCATGTTGAGATAGTGGAAGTAGTTGCAGGCGATGCGCTGGAAGGGATAATCTGGGGGAATTATATCAGCAGGCGGCTGCAGAGGGTTGGATTTAGCTACCAAATTACAATGACCACATCTGTCGCGGACCAGTCCAATGTCTGTGGATATACTGGGCCAAAATACAGAGTCAGCAGCACGGGCCGTCATGGCGCCTATTCCTTGATGGGCAGCATCAAGGGCATTCAGGATGTTCTGACGCAGTGATGCAGGTATAACAATCCGCTCTTCCATCAATATGACACCATCAACACTATAGGCTGTCACTGTATCTAAAATATGGGCGCAGTTCCAGGGTCAAATCCCGGGAATTGTCTGGGAAGCCTTCTTGAATTGCGTTCAGGAGCTGCTGTAGCGTAAAATCAGAGGATGTGGCTTCACGAACCATATCCCATGTAACTACATCAGTGACTGAGTTCAGAGCAGCACAAGCGCTGGATGACATGCTCGCTTCATCAGCCAGTTCCTCAATGTCAGCCGGGAGACAATCTGGGGTGACCGCTGGTGGCTCACTTGGTAGTTGCAGCTGTTTTGCTGCTGAAGTCGGGTAACGGGATGCTGCATCGGCTCCCTTGTTCTTATGACCTGGGATGTGAATGAGTGTGAACCGGTATGGCAGGGTCTTCTCCTTTAGGTTTAGCAAGCGGCGGTTTGCAATGTTGGTGAGAGGTTGGTCGTTTAAGACTCTTATCAATGGTTTGTGGTCTGTCGTCACAATAAGGTCCTCACACCCAAGGATGTAGTAACGAGTCTGATGCAATGCGTACACAACTGTGAGTGCTTTCCCTTTGATTGGAGCATACCTACTCTCTGCCGGGGATGTGAAGCGACTACCGACAAGGCACAGCTTCCATCCATGCAGGCAGCTTGACCGGGCACTCACAGTACTTCTGCTTCAACAAGAAGCCAATACCATTCACAGACCAGTCCGTAGAGAGGCAAGTTGGACGGGCAAGATCGAAAAGGCGTACTCCATCCTTCATTTCATTGATAATGGCTTCCTTAGACTGTTTGAATGCCGAGTCGAGCTCCTCAGTCCAGGTAAATCTGTTGGAGGGCTTGAGTAGGTGACGAAAGGGTTTCATCTGGCTGGCCATGGAAAAGGCATATGCTCCCTGATTCACCAAGCCAAACCATGCCCTGGCGCTTGAGATGTCCGTTGGCGTAGAGAAACTCCGGACAGAATCTATGAACTTGGAGGATGGGCAGATGTTGGTGGGTGTAATCGTGAGCCCACCCCAGTCTACTGTCTCCTGAGCGAACTGAAGCATCTTGGGGTTCAAGGTGACCCCGTTGCGGTACAGAAGGTCACACCATCTACACAGTTGGAAGAAGGACTCTCTTATGGAGATCGCCCATTTTAGCGTGTCATCCACAATCTTCACCTTGTCTGGGAAGTCAGCAATGATGGCATCGAATCGCTGATTGTATCCATCACCGCTAGCCAAGAATTCTTGAGGGGCGACTCTGTATCTGTAACGTCCCCAAGTGGTCAGATGACGATCATCTGGGTGGATTGACACAGAGTGGTATCCATTCCATGCGTCTGTCACAGTTTTTAGGGTATGTTGTGGGACCTACTCGACAAGATGGAACAGGCTCTGAACATGGTGTGTTTGCCTAACGGAATGTCGATTTAAGTGCTGCAGGTCCACTGTGTGTCGAGGGGACCCATCCGCCTTTGCTGCCATCACCATTCATGAGCACCATGTCACAGGAGTGTTTGGGCCAACATTCTCAAGCACACCCAGGCGCACGTCTCTTTCCAAATCATGAAGCACCTGTTCTTGCCGATGAAGAGGCACTATCGCAGGCTTGTGCACAGCATGGGGGCGGGCCTCTGGGTCAACATAGAGTCGCAATGGCTCCTCCGGCATCATACGCATAGAACGATGTTCACAAGTGTTGAATGTGGATGAACCGTAGTAGTCCAGCACCTATTGTTTGAGGGCTGGCACACTCTCAGGTCTGTCATCCAGCCCTGGAAGAAGGTCGGTAGGCAACGGTGGGGGCTCTTCCGGCCGCATTGGGCATGAACATGTGGGTTCGTCATCTACTCCAGCCACGGCGGCGTGTGGCTGCCAGGTTGGAATTGAAGGAAAATTAGCCGGAAGAGCACCCAAGGCCGCAAGAGCTTCCCTGCACATAAAAGCACTGTCAATT
The DNA here is from genome assembly GCF_053919585.1 of Euprymna scolopes. NCBI lineage: Eukaryota > Metazoa > Mollusca > Cephalopoda > Sepiida > Sepiolidae > Euprymna > Euprymna scolopes. The sequence goes on from NC_136515.1 coordinate 32,223,139, forward strand.
TTGCTTGAGAGGTATGTGAGCTGCTTGGTGCATCTGTCCGATCCTGACATGTCAGTGGTAGAGATTTTGACCACTATACCACCCAGGACACCTAAATCTTCTCTTATAGCCCCTCTCATGGTGAGCCGCACGGGTATGATATTGGAGTCTGAAAAGCCCATACCATATGCATGTTGAATGGGCATAATGCAGCTTTGACAACCTGAGTCTGCGATCATGGAGATGGATGTAGGGAGGAGTCTCTCACCGTTAGTGATGGGGTGGCTTAGAATGGTGTGGTCGTCAGGGCATGTGGGGTTAATGTGACAGTCATCATAGGGTGGGGCTCTGAAGCACGTGCCACCCACTCACCATCAAATATGTGATGTACAAGGGGAGGATTGCATCCATTAAAAGTTGTGGATGTGCGACAGTCCTCGGTCCCGCACCACTGATCGAAAACAGACTTGGTATATATGTCCTCCGGGTAATCTGACAGATGATGTACCCCAGATGTCCTGCCTGAAGGGGGCTTGGATGAGCGGTTGGTGGGCTGCTGGCCATGACAAAAACGTGAGGAATTATCACGATGTCCCCACGCACCACGAGGTGCACTTGCTACAAGCGGAACTGTAGTGCCCCCTGACAGAACATTTGGTGCAGGTGAATGTCCAGGCTGGGCATAGCTGTGACCTAGTGTCTCTATCATTTTTTGCTCCATGCGCTGGTCCACGACATGCCCAGCAGGGTGGTCTGCCAGGGGATTTCTTGAGTGTGGGCTTGGTGGAGTGCCCTATAGCCCCAGCCTGGGTGACAACCGCTGACTGATTGGCCTTTCCCTGCTCCTTCTGAGCAATAAAGTTGACAGTCTCATCAAGTGTTCGGTCTGTCTTGCTATCACCGAGAAGGTCCGCCATGATGTCCGGGTCTGCGATTCCACGAATCAGATTGTCCTTGATTATCTCATCACTATAGTCGAATGTGTGATCACAACCAGCAACCTTGCACCTTGCTGTATACTAGCACAAGACTGCCTGACCACGGAGGCTGGCCAAGTGTGTCCTTATGCCAGTGCCTGAGGGCTGAGTCATATTGCTCAGCTTGATTCTGTGTACCAGGATGCTATCCTCTTTTACTGCCAGGCATTTGATGGCTGCCAACAGTTGTGCTTCGGTCATTGAGGCTACATCGTCATGGATGTCATGCATTATAAATGTGCATAGATCATCTTTACAACAGTTGAATAGGGCTATGGGGAGCGTTGTGTGTGTGATGGCCGTGCCCACTTTATACATGTTCCACTGGCGTGTGAATGAGGACCATTGGTCAGGGTTGCAACCCAGACAAATCCTAGGTGGGTCCAGTTTCAGTTTCTGCTGTGATGCTGGCGCTGGTGCATGGGCGACTGCGTGTGCGTTGTCTGCATGGATTTTCAAAGCAGTGGTGAGTGCAGCGGCGAACTCCTCCGGGATTCCCTTGGGATTCCCAAAGGCAGTCTTGAACTGGACAAATGAGCTTCACCATAATCAACTGTTGATGGATGCACGGGTCATAGATGTTAACACCAGTCGAAACGTCACTCCTTCTCCTGACGGCAGCAACGATGATGCATAGATCATAGATAGGTATCTTCCTTCATTCATAACACATCAAAGGATGATCTATGCATCCTGAAACACAAACAGAACAAATACAGTGTTAGAAGTGCAGCACTACTAGACATATCTAGAGGACAACCTGGATTTTTCTCTCATTTAAGAAGGATTTAATTATGTTAAGTATTCGTCCAGTAATACCATAGATTTTATTTTCATGAGAAGACCATGTCATACCCTGTCAAAAGCCTTAGATATATATAGGGCTACCCTCTTCCCCTCCCCTGCCTTATTCAGTGCTTGGTATATACGTTCAGAGATTAGTTAGAATATCTGCAGTAGAACGGGCTTACCTAAATCCATATTGATGGTCAAACAGAAGTTTAGCAGGTGTAAGATAGTGGACTAGAGCTTGATTAATTAAAAACTGGAATATTTCGGCGAAAAGCGAGAGGAGATTAATTGGGCAATAATTTAATGGGTCAGTTCGTTTGCCAGAGATTTTGTAAACTGGTACCACAGAAGCAATATTCCAGCTGTCAGGAAAGCAAGATTCGGTAAGACATTTGTTAAAGAGTTTAGAGAGAACTGGAGCAACCTCAACGGAGCATTTTCTTTTTAATAGCACAGCCGGTATGAGATCAGGTCCACATGCTTTTGAGGTCTCTGTTTTTTATAATATCATGTACTTGAGAAGGGGTGATTTTCAGATCCTCTTGTGTGATTTCTGTCCACAGAGGAAAATCAGGGAGGTAATGGTTTGCTGAATCCAAGGTAGAGTTTGATGGAAAATAACGGGCAAACATGTTAGCTTTCTCAATTGCTGTACAAACAACCTCAGGAGAATTATTGATTGCCCATTATTTACTACACTATTGTAGATTTTCCAGAAATCATGAGTTCCTAATTTCTGCGCTTCAATGCATTTTCTGGTGGTTTCAGTATATTCACTCTTAGCTGTTGCTACTTCTTTCTTACAATTACTTCTAGCTTCTATATACTTTGTCTGTTTGTACAGGACTTATGCTGGATGCATGGTATGGTATGCATGTTGCCTCTGAGCAATGGCAGCTGCGCAAGTAGAAGTAAACCATTGGGTAGGGTGGGGTTTGCTATAGAACTTCCGTGTAGGAACATATGCTTCAATTGCTGCTTTGAACCATTCAGTAGTCTCATTCTGCAGGAAGAGAAAAGATATTTCCCCATGCAATTGCTAATGGCATCCCAGTCAGCCGTATGTTATCGTTTTGAGCAATGGCTCTTCAACTTGGAGGTTGAGAGTTTAGAGTGATTCTATCATTATCACAGAATGATCAGCATTCCTAAGTGGGCAATCAGCATTTGTTACACGATCCTCAGGATCTCTTGTCAGAAATAGATCCACAAGTGAGGCTTGCTGGTCCTGGCGATCTGGGAGATGAGTCAAAAATGTTACTGTCTGTGTCAAGGAATGGGATATAGCAAAGTTATGGATGATGCTACTAGCTGTGTCAGTGAAGTGAGAGGAGCCAAACAAATTTCTGTGGCGGGCATTAGTCACTAAATACATGTATTTTTGCGCTAGTGTCAAGGGAGAGTGCTACATCTATGCTGTAAGAGACATGATTGATTATAGTACAGTCCTGGGTTGATGGAGAGCAATAAAGAAAATACAAGTAGCTAACGCTATGTGGTAAATTAAGTTTAAAGCACATGAAGGCCTGGTCACCTGATTCTAGTTTAGATTCCCTAGACATGGGGAGGGTGTTACAAATATAGACTCCGTCTGTTCCTGTTAAAGTCCTTACAACAAAGTTTAAGATAACCAGACATGTTAAAGGTTAAAGATGTTAGAGGAGATGGAGAAGTGCAAGCTAGTTTCACTTAGTGCTAAGATATCTGGGGAGTTTGCTAGGAGAAATTGTTCTAAGTCCTCGGATATGTGTAAAGAGAGGAGGCGTGAGTGTGTGTCTGGTTTGAACATTATTTTGGATTGAGCTATCATTTCATTCTATTTAGTAGTTTCAGATCTAGATTGAAGTGCTAGGCAAAACGCATGTGCATAGCCACCATCATGCAACACAAGTAGACCATCAGCCAGCTCCTATTCACAAGAATGGTGTCGGGAACGCCCACCAGAGATGAGTGCAGGGTGCCTTTCCATGTGTGACATGGCACTACAAATATCCCGATATTACACAACTGATGATAGAACAGCCGCTCTAAGCGCTATCAAAGGGCTTCTGTACTGTCAGTTGGAAACAGCAACCAGCAACTGTCAAACCGGTACCCTCAAACTTGTTTGACAGGAGTGGCCCAGTCCAATCATGTTAGCATATATGGTAAATAAGCACCCCCAAGACGCCCAGTTATAGGTGAAGGTAATAAGGCAAATGTAGGGGACGGCATTCATTGCCCTAGTTAGGAAACAAGGCTAAGCACTGGGCATCTCTAATGAGTCTTTGTGGCCCCACCTCTACTCCTGGCTAATAGGCAAAGAAGGAATATGGAGTATAGATAGGCAGAGCCTATCTACTCCTTAAGCAGTTTAGGTTTGCAAACCGGTGATTTGATCGTCACCAGCTCTAGGGAGATTGTCGTCCAGGAATGAGGAGGCCTCCCTCCTCTGTTTTTGGCAAGACGTATGAGGTCAGTGGCACAGGTTTACAAATCGGAGGTTTACTTATCCTAGATGGATGACCTAACCAGATCTACTGGTCCATCAGCACTGAGAGGTTTTTTCCTGCACCTGGTTGCATGAATAGTGAGGATTGATAGAGTTAGTATCAAAGAATTAATATCTGCTTTGAAGTTATACTGTTATGTAATGGATGACTGGGACCATCCGATACATAACTGAAAAGAAAAACTTCTTTAAAAAATAAAGATTTGAAAGGTGGGCATCGAATAATCGATTGTCCACCAGTCGAAACGAAAAAATAATTATGTCGTAAACAGAGAAATCGGACGATGATTTTTTTTTGTTTACAAAACAAGGAAATGTGACATTCCTTGTAAGAATGGAATGTATATGAAGTTAGCATGAGAGATGGATTCACGTGTATAAAAGTCAATAGTCGGTCAGCTGAAGAGAAATGGGTCACAATGTCTCTGGGTCAGATGCGGCAAAAGATTGTCAAAACGTGACTAGGAAACGCGTGATCCATTATCGATAGCAGAGTGATCGACAGGTGGTGTGGCGTGGAAAAAAAACAAGCAAAAAACACATGCTAATATAAGAGATGATTTTTGGAGTCCGTGGAAGCAGAAGAAGATGAGGTAGAGAAGAAGGGAGGTAGAGAAGAGAGAGACACCGATAGGAGACGTGCGTTGTCGAGAGCATAACGTTTTCACCCCCCTCTCCATCACTGAAACGACAGTAAGCCACACTGTTAAATTTTGAACTATTAAAAATCTCGATGTACAAGAATGAGAAAAATAATTTCAAAACAAAATATATTTTTATATAAAAAGCCAGCGTGTCTTGCGTCTTGATTGGTATGCTGAGTTACGTCTGATCTTTGTGTGCATGTTAATTCTCTTTGAGTCGGAATCATTATTATGACAAGCGAATGACAGCTGAAGAACACCAAGAGAGAAAAATGCACAGTCAAGGGGGAAATAATTCTGCCGTCTTGGCCGTTACCATAACAACCAGAAAACTAAACAAAATAGACGATCAATAAGAGACGGCTACTTGGTTTTGTTGCAGCGGGGAACTTACTAACTACGACCGTTCCCAACCTAGGGGTCCTGGCGCTATATAACAATACTCCTCAGAATAGGATTAAGATTGGTTACGTTTTTAAAGGAGGTATGTATGAGTGTGGGGTGTAGATTAAAGGTGAATATCTACTAGGGTTAAGAAAAGATCAAATGTGGTTTGTGGATTAGTGACTAATTGGAAAATTATAGTATAAGGGTTAAGGTGCATTTCGAAATGTGCTTTAGGTGTTAGTTTTCAAGTAAAGATAATCACCAGTACTTTATCCCATCTAATGAAAGAAATATATAGTTGCTAATTAATACAGATCACTTATAATCTGGGCACAAACTGTGGCTATCAGTTATCTATTTTATAGATATTCTTTAGAGTATAAATATAGGTTAAGCTAATGCATCCCTTAGCAATAGAAATCAATAGATGTTTAGTATTTATCGATTTTGAAAAGGTCAGCCTACTAAAGTTTAGGACTGGAAGCTAAACCCTCCTCCCAAGGTACATGCAAAGTATGTGATTTTATATCAGCTTGGGGAGAAGAGCAATTGTTTTTTTGTCCAGTTGAAACAGGAGAGATGATATACTTACAAGAATACAGCATTAATATACAATATAGACATACAGGGATTTGGGGAGGATTTAAGAGTTTAAGTATTTTTAATGTTTATCATGCAAAACAGACAGGAAGGCGTCTTGGAGGCAAAGCATTATCCCTTTAAAGCAGACATTTAGAAATAACATTTGTGCCAGTTATTTTAGTAACATATATCAGTAACAATATACATGTGGCCAGTTTAGGCCTTATATATATACATTACACTTAGTCATAGAATGAGAAATTATGATTTCAAAAAGAGGGAAGCAGTATAAGTAAATAAGAGCAGGAAAATAGGTTTAGTGAATAAGCAATAACTTAATTGCTTCCTAAGCAGTGGTTTGCACAATTTAGCAGTTTTTGTATAGTCTTGCTTTTATTTTTGGAGATATTTCATATTTTGTACTGTACTGTAATGCTTCCACTTCAAGATATTTTGGTCTTTCAGATCACTGCAAATCCTGTCTAGACAGCTGTTTTCGTTTTGGTTGTGATGTCACACAAGATCAATGAAAGTTCTGTCTTTGAGTGGGATCACTGTAGATTACATTGGATAACAATCGGATTGTAATCTGAAAATTATCCAGTGGAATTGTCAAATGGAATTTGGCAATTGGATTAGTTCGAGATCAATCCGGAATTAGAATCTTACCTCCCCCACCCAAAAAAATAATGGGCATAAATCAATAAGGAGCAACCCATGGCACTATATTCCTTTATCTTCTTCCTTTTTTTGTTTACAAAGGAGTCACCACTTATCAAAGCCCAAAGGTCACTCAAGGATAATGGTTAATGAGTGTACACCAGTCAATGACAGAATATTCTAGTAATCGTTAGTGGAAATTTGGTAAATTGGATTACTTAAGGGGGTGGCTCATCAAGAATTTGTTTATGTTGGACTTGAATATTATCAAATTGTAGTCAGCTGTAAAGCAGGGAAATGGAAGAGAATTCTACAGGCATGCAGTTCTAAGAAAACAGCTTTGTTCATGGAATCTACGTTTAGGATTAGGCACAGAAAAAGAGTGGGGGAAATTATTGATAGTGGTTTCAGTTAGACGAGTGTTTTTCATGAAAGTTTAGCGAGGGGGGGCATAGATTGGAGCTCAGACAGGCACCTGCCATGAAAATAGTGATAGAGTAAAAACAGGCTCGTAATATCTCTTCTGTGGGAAGAGGTTGCAGAGAAGAGAAAGTGGCACCCCCACCAGGTTACGAAGTCTATTTTGAACTTTGTCAAAGTATGATAAAAGGTTTCCAGCAGTTCCTGTCCAGATGTGACAACAGTACTCCATCTCTGGATGTACCTAACTCTTACTCAGGTAGAGAATTGCATCAGCAGTGAGATATCTATTAGAGCGCTAGAAGGATCCCACCATTTATCCCGCCCAGAAGCTTGTCAAAACATGGAGCCTCCCCAAGACGGGAGCCATTCATTTCAATTGATGCCAGGTAGTGGTAGGGATATCTCCAGAGAAGACCCTAATTTACCTCATATGTGCTTCTGGGTTGCACTTGCTTACACCACTGCATTTATATTTGCCCTCTATCGCCCCCACAACAGCGGAGTTACTATCTTTAAGCGTATATCTGAGAAAATTGACCACATCCTGTCGGCTCATCATTCAGCTAACATTCACATTTGCGGTGACTTCAATGTCCATAATGTGGAATGGCTGACCCACTCAAATATGACAGATAAGGGGAGGTTCTGTTATGATTTTGCCATTGCCTATGACCTCACTGAGATTGTTCACGAACCCATTCGTGTGCCCGATACTACCGGTCAGTATACAAGCCTTTTAGACCTTTTTCTCACAACTTCCCCTGAGCTATGTTAATGTTCCATTCTATCTCCTCTGGGATCCTCTGACCACTCAGTTGTATCAGTTAAGATAAAAATGAAATTTAATAGGTCTTCAGACGTACCTCTCTACCGTACTGTATATCGATACTCTATGGCTGACTGGAATAGCTTCCATACATTTATATCTGGTCTACCTCTGCATTCCATATATAAAAAGATGTGTCCTCTATAGTATCAGACCTGACTGAATGGTTAATTGTAGGCATAGACCGATTCATACCATCCAAAAAATTCCAACAAAAACCTAACAGCCAGCCATTGTTCTCCCCAGAATGTGTTGCCATCGCGCACAGAAATCACTTTTTCCATAGCTACCAACATAATAGATGTACTGAGATTAAAGCTGCTTTCAGGACTGCCAGCAACCACTCTAAAAGAGTGATAAAAATGCCAGAGAGCTATATGCTCAGTCCGTTTAATCCAAACTAGCTGAGCAGCGGCTTGGTTCCCACCAGTTTTGGCAAATAGCAAACAGGATCCTGAACAGAAGCATGCGTTCTATCCCAACCATGGACCTGAGATCATTTCGTCAGCATCAGAAAAGGCCAAACTGTTTGCCAAGAACTTTGCCATTAATTCTACCCTATGCGACGAAGGCCATCAACTCCCCGTATTTCCTCCTACAACAGACAACACGCTATGCAACATACAAATATCTGTGCATGATGTCGCCAAGCTAATCAAGAACCTTGATTCCAGTAAAGCAACTGGCCCTGACGGCATTCCAATTATAGTGTTGAAAATGCTTCAACCAGAATTGCCCCCATACTTACAAAACTGTTTAAGCGTTGCCTTAAGGAGAAGTGCTTCCCAACACCCTGGAAAACCTCATCAGTATGTCCTGTATTTAAGAATTCAGGTGATAAGTCATGTCCCTCTCAGTACAGACCAATAAGTCTCCTGTGTGTCATGAGTAAGCTGCTGGAATCCATATTAAATAGAGAAGTAGTCAACCACTTCAGCAAAAAATAGCCTTCTTAATGACATGCAATATGGTTTCCCTCTGCTAGATCTACAGCAGATGTGTTAATGGTTATATCTCATAGGATTAGTGAATTTCTTGACAAAGGCTTCCTTTCTAGGGCAATTGCTCGTGACATATTAAAGGCCTTCGATAAGGTATGGTATAAAGGCTTACTTAACAAGATTTCCAGCTACAGTATAACTAGAAATGTTTTCTCAATTATTAAATCATTTCTCTCTGATAGGCTCATAAGAGTAGTGGTTAATGAGCAGAAATCAGAGGCCTATAGTATTAATGCTGGAGTCCCTAAGGGCTCCATCCTGGGCCCAACTCTCTTCCTGATCTACATCAATGATCTCCCAAAACACATACTTAAATCATTCATTGACATCTATGCTGATGACACGACCATCTATGGCCAAACACCAAAGGCTGTAAATGACAAAGTTCTCTCTGATTCTCTTTCCTCTGATCTTGAGCGTGTGGTACAGTAAGGGGAAGAGGTGACTGGTTACTTTTAATGCATCTAAAACCAAGCTCCTATCTTTACATCATCAACGCTCTGTTCCCCATCTGGCATCAATTGAAATGGATGGCTCTCGTCTTGGGGAGTCTTCATGTTTTGACAAGCTTCTGGGTTTGATCTGAAATGAAACACGTACATCAAGTCTGTTGCCAAGGTTGTTGGAAAAATTGTGGGATCCTTCTACCACTCCAGAAGATATCTTACTGCTGATGCAATTCTCTATCTATATAAAAACCAAGTATGTCCAAGGATAGAGTACTGCTGCCACATCTGGGCAGTAGCTGCTAAAAACAGCCTATCCTGCCTTGAAAGAGTACAAAATAGACTTTGTGTCTTAATGGGGGTGCCCTTTTCTCTTCCCTGCAGCCTCTCTCCCACAGAAGAGACGTTGCAAGCCTATTTTTGTTTTATCGTTATTTCCATGGCAAGTGCTCGTCTGAGCTCCAATCTCTGGTCCCCCCTCGCCAATCTTTCACGATAAACACCCGTGTAGCTGAAACCACTGTCAATAATTTTCCCCACTTTTTATCTTTGTCTAAATCAAAACGTAGATTCCATGAACAAAGTTCTTTCTTAGAAGTGCACGCCTGTGGAACCTTCTTCCATTTGCCTGTTTCCCACCTGACTACAACTTGGATGTCTTCAAGTCCAGCACAAACAAATTCCTGATGAACCGCCCCCTTATCAAATCTCAAATATTAATGATTACTATGATACTATTCCATTGATTATTGTACATGCAATAACCCTTATCCTCGGGTAACTTCCGGGCCTTAATAAGTGGTGACCACCATGTAAAAAAAACAAAAAAAAAAAACAATTTGACTCCACTCTTGAGGTTTGCTTTCACAAATATCCGTGGTAATATAGATGATGTTGACTCTTACCTTAGCATTAAGTGAAATAAACTTACACTCTTCAATCCCCTCCAACTATTTTAACATTACCTGATACCTCCCTCTTTCCCGTAAGCACTCGGATATATGTATGCACGCATTTAGTCTATATTCGTAGCACCCTCCCTTAAACTAGAGAGAAAAATCTTGAATCTGATTACCAGGCTTTATGTAGCATTACAATTTGATTTTTTCTTTTTAGATAATTGTTATTTTATCAACTTGCATGAAAAGAATTATGTAAAAGATGCTTAAAACCGTTTGAATTATGCAAATACCATCAGTAGTTCAAAAGTTATGAGAATTTTAAGTGCCAAAATTTAGGCTTTTCCGTGGACATTTTTCAGTAGAAAAAGTGGTCTAAATTAGAGACCTCAACATTTCAAGAAATTCGGTAATTTCACCACCATTTATTTATTTTTCAAACTATTTTCATGAAACTTGGCAGTCTTATGTAAAATTGTGTGCTCTTTCTGATTATGCAGTCAAATCTCATGTATCTCTTTACCATAAGTCATGAATTATAAATTCAGATGTACAAATTTCAATTTTTTTAAAACTGGCGCATGGTATCATACAGTGGGTGTCTATTTATGAACAAAACTAAGTAGCATAAGTGCAGCATAAGTGCACAAGTACCTTTTATTTGTTACTAGCGGGGGAGTACCCGGCATTGCCCGGGTGTTTTTGGGTGTGTATGGTCGGAGGGGTTGGCGGTGTTAATGAAAACCTAAGAATAAGTGAAGTAAGAAAAACGGAAAAACAAACGTTAAAAAATCTGAAAACACGTGAAAAATGGCTTAAATAACCCTGCTTCAATATTAAAATTAAAAAAATCGAAAAAAAAAAAAAAAATTTCACACCAGGATTCGAACCCAAAACGTTTAGATAATTAGCCAGCACTCTGTGTTCTAAGCAACTGAGCTAAGACAACGTCGCTGAAATTGTGTCGCTTTTTCAAATATTTAAAGTAAATCAGGTTATGACGTCGTATAACGCATGCGTAGAAATGAAGTCGTCATGAGAGGACGGTTTTTGCTGTAGAAAACTACTGATTTCAGGGTGAAGGAATTAATGTTTTTGGCCAATTTTTCGATATTTGTCGGGCGAAGGTTGAAAGTTTAAAATGATACCGATATGGCAAAAATCCACGACCCATGTGGAAAGGTTTTACGAGACATACAAGCACATACATACATACATACAAACAAACGCACATACATACATACAAACAAACGCACATACATACACACATTTTCGCTTTTATATTTATAGATGTATTTCTTTTTTTTTTTGTTTGTTTTTTTGTCTTTTTGACCACTAAAAAAAACGATTCTACCTTAAGTACAAATAATTTGAAAAAAGACAAATATTGAAAAAAAATTACACAAAACATTTATATTCAGTCACTATATGGTAGGTTTTTGTTATTTTTGTTTTTTAAACTAGTTTGCATCTGTTAATGCACTTGGCTTAATCTAATCCTTGTCGGTCGCACTCGATCCATGATTGACGGGATATCCCGAGGATATGGGTCAAATTCTGCGAAATTACCTGTTTAGGTATTTTTCATTTTATGTCTACGTCTCTCCTACTGACGCTGCTAACCCACAATTTTTTTTATTTAATTGTTAGGTAAAAGTACAGAATAGTTAACAAAAAACACCCTTCCTTCCCCATGTTAAGAATGGGTTTCTAAATAATGTTATTATTTCAGCATGGTAACATAAGTTCACAAGTACCTTTTATTTGTTATGTATTTTTTTTGGGTTTTTTTGACCACTAAAAAACACAATTCTATCTTAAGTACAAATAAGTAGTTAAACTCATGTACTTAGTACATTTTGTTGTTTTTTAACGCTTTTAGTACACATGTACTAAAAGCGTTAAAAGCAACAAATAGTATTGTTTGGAAATCAAATTTGAAAAACTTGAAAATAATTTTTTTAAATTGAACTCAGAATAAAAAATGACTAGTCTAGTAAGACGAAAGCAGAAACACAGTTTTCTATTTTTAGAATACTTTAGTCAGCTCAGTGCATGACACGCTTAGCGATCGTTTTTCCGTAAGCAGATTTGATTTCTATAAAAGACTAGCGGGGGGGGGGGTACCCGGCGATACCTGGGTGTCTTGAGGTAAATCAAAACTCCGGGGGGGGGGGGGGGTTAAATAATAAAAAAAAAATGTTTTGGTAGGTGAGTATGAGAATCGAACCTGTACCCTTGAGTTGGAAATTAATGTGTGAAAAAAAAAAATGGGCGACGTTAACCATTAGGCCTCCATTTGCTGCTTCCATTTGACCTAATTAAGAAGGTCAAATAGAAGTCACGCAGCATTTGGGTTTGTTTACCCAATTTGACTGTTTTTTCCCCAACAGATGTTGGGGACGGGGAAAACAGCTCCCAATTGCCCAGATTGAATAGCAACTGTCTGATATACAAGATTGATCAAAGCTGATTGCTTTTGGACGTTTCCCGGTGCGATTGCCAGGAACGCTGTTAGCTTTGAATTAGTTTCGCTTTTTATACGAAAAGGTCTAATCAACACGTGAGAAGCCAAAATAGCAATAATTTTGTAAAAGTCGACGTAAATAAATCTATAAGCTACATGCGTTCCCAAATCCTAGTTATTATTATCTAGGACCTATATAAACAGTTGTAAGCGATCGTAACGAACCCGGGACCATGTGCGAGAAAAGCCTTTGCCAGACATACACGAAATGGTCACACACATTTTGCCTTTTATATATATAGATAACATTTGAAATAAAATTATGCGCAATTAATAATTATCAAATATTTACATATTATACATGAAAATAATTCTGAAACTATTATCTGTATGAAAATGGATAATATATGCAGATTTATCTTTTCAATTTTGAAATATTCTTTGTCAACTTTGCTCGGTCATAACTTAGCTTCCTATCATCGGAAAAATAAAAATCAAACACCAGTAGAGGTGGACTTTTTTGTTTATATAGCCTGTAAAATTTCAGCCATATCCAATCAAATTCAACCCCGCGCATGTGTCTTCAAACGTAACGTATAAAATGAAAACCTTGAAAAAAGTGTTTCCCTTTTTGTTGTCGTCATTTTTTACTAATTTTTCATTTTTAACTTGAAGCATGAAAACATTGAATGCATAACAGAAAAATAAATTAACATCATTGGAATGCTTATTCTATTCTCTGCCCATCAATATAATTCGTTTAAAAATTGACCAACAAATAAAGAAGATATGACTTGTTGAAGCACATTAGGTATGTAATATTGCCAATGTCCACGAAAATACAGTATAAGCATATACTTTATGTGCTTTCAACTAACATTTCATCACTGCGTTAGTTACTTATATTTTCTCTGCTGTTTTTTCATCAAGTCAGGATTGTGCCCTAATCGATCATGTCTTTGATAGTATAAATACAGCACTCTCCTTGGATAGTAATGCCCAAATACATGCGTTTGGTGACTTTAATGTCCACCATAAAAGTTGGTAAAAGTAGGAATAGAGACCAACCTATTGTAAATAGTTAGTACGAGGTTTGGTAGTGGGGAGGAAGACCAGGAGAGAGGGAATTGTTTAGGATGGGTGAGAAAAATACTCTGTATTTAGGTAAATTAAGTAAAGTGCAAACACTGTCTTATTCAATAAAAATAAAAATAAAAGATCCCTTATCTCCATGGTTCAAGCAACTGACGTCTTAGAAAAGATAGAGCTGCTTCCCGTTTCAACAAAGTAATTGGAATGGTAAAGAAAAAAATTAAGTAACTTGAGCAGAAGCAAGCATAGTCTATCAGACATTGGCTGCCTCAATGTCAATTTTAAAACTGAAAAATATCACTGATGTTATCTGAAAAAGAAACAAAACATACATTGAGAAAGACCCTGAGAAAAAGAAATGAAAAAAAAAACGTGCGTGTGTGATAATGGATTTGTGTTAATGTTAAATTATGTCCACGGAAAAAAAAAGAAAAAAAAGAATAGAAAAATAAATAACTAAAATGCATTAACAGTATTGGACAAGAAAAAATAAAGTCAAAATGGTTTATTGTTGAACGGAAAAGACGTCGTTGAAAAAAAAAATAATAATAAATAAATTTGAAAAAATAGAAACATGCATGAATTCTAGAATTATTGAAAAAATTTTTATTTTATGTATATATAAAACTTTTTTGGTGGCAAGGGGAGAAGTGTTTAGGAGGGGTGAGGGCAAATTCTCCAGGCAAGCAGGAAAATAAACAATGGAAATTCCAGCCAATCGAAGAACGGTCGGTCCCAGGAAAGGGCTACATCTAAGCCATTGAAAATAAACAATGGAAACCCGGGACTAGTAGCGACCTGGATCCATGATGTCAATCGCTCATAGATCAGACCGAAAAGCACCAAAAGTGCAATAACAAGCAGGCGAGGGAGTAGGTAAACAGGTCGAAGAAATATCAATAAAGTCTTTTTTATAAACAAAGTCTTATATTCATTGATAAATGAAATAACTGTCCATTTTAATAGCTAGATGATCACCAGCCAGACATATATATAACAAATGTAGTTGATATTTTCTTTTTAGATAATTGTTATTTTATCAACTTGCATGAAAAGAACTATGTAAATGATATAATGGACTGATCCAACACCCCTCAAATGAATGGACTGTTACGTCTATAAAAAGACAAGCAAACTCTCCTCACGTGGGAGACAGAATTTAGTACTAAGCTGTCAATGGACGCTTAGAAATGTGTGTACCTTTTTACCTAAATAAACCCTTTCTGTACAACCCCAGTAATGACTTGTTATTCATATAATCTACGATATAACAGTAAAAGATGCTTAAAACCGTTTGAATTATGCAATACCATCAGTAGTTCAAAATTGAGAATTTTAAGTGCCAAAATTTAGGCTTTTCGGTGGACATTTTTCTGGAGAAAAGTGGGCTAAATTACGGACCTCAACATTTCAAGAAATTCAGTCATTTCGCCACCATTTATTTTTCAAGCTAGTCTCATGAAACTTGGCAGTCTTATGTAAAATTGTGTGTTCCTTCTGATTATGCAGTCAAATTTGCTGTATTTCTTTACCATAAGTCATGAATACAGTCAATTTTTTTTAAACCGGCGCATGGTATCATACAGTGGGTGTCTATTCATGAACAAAACTAAGTATTATAGTCGTATTTAAATATAGCTTACTTGAGAGCAGGTATTTTCCTGCCTCCTCACCAAAGGAGAGCTTAATTTTGTGTGTAGTCATTGAATGCCTAAAGCGCACTCATGGCCAGTATTTACTACTCCCTTCAAAGAAAAAAAAAATTGAGTAGATATGAATTAATCTCAGAAATAAATCAAAGAAAATTTTTCATATAGATTTTGGATTTCTGTAAAAGATGGAAATTCCCATAGTCAACTAGAACTTATGCATTTTGGGACCAGTCCAATTTTCAATTTTATAAATCCTCTCTATCTGGCTCAAAATATTCCCCTATTTTCTGAGATGCAATCATAAATCGTACTCTACATGAATCCTCATGTGTCTTTCACAGTACCAGGATCCCAGGAATCCTGATAAGCAACAACTATATGTTTACCAGTTGATGGTAATTTTTGTCATTTCTATTGTTGTTTTACTGAAAATTCAATTATGTAAACAAAGAAAATAAAACTGTAATTTTTTACCTTTTTTCCACCTTAACATTTAAAATGATTACTTTTATAGGTTTTAAGGTATGCTGAAAACGAATATCGCATTTAAATTTTCTGCAAATAACTAGTTTTCCAAATATCAAGCAATGTCATTTCTTATGTTATATCGCTGGTGGCCATCTTGGTACGCGCAGGCGCAAACCCTGAGAAACTATGCTCAAACGCGCATACCAAGATGACCATCAGCAATAACGTAAGAAATAACATTGCTTAATATCCAAAAGCTATTTATTTGCGAAAAATTTAAATGCTCTATTCGTTTTCAGCATATCCGAAAACCTTAAAAGGTAGTCATTTTAAAGAAAAATGTTAAGGTGGAAACAAGGTAAAAATTTACAAAATGCATTACAATGAAATTCTTTATCGAACCGCCTAATTATTATTATTATTATTATTATTATTTAGAAATCCTCAGTTAAAAAAACAAACTGGTATGTTTGACATATCCAAAAAAATGGTCTTGACAAGGAGTTAAAAATAAATTCAAGTTTCACGATATCTTTTTTATTTAATTGTTAGGTGAAAGTACAGAATAGTTAACAAAACACCCTTTCTTCCCCATGTTAAGAATGGGTTTCTAAATAATAATTTATTTTCAGCATGGTAGCATAAGTTTACAAGTACCTTTTTATTTGTTACTAGTGGGGGTACGCGGCGTTTCCCAGGTGTTTAGAGGTGTGTGTGTTGAGGGGGGGGGGTTAAATCAAAATAAAAGAATAAGCGAAGTAATAACCCTGGTTAAATATTATATATAAAAAAAAACTTTTTTAAAAAATCGGAAAAAAAAAAACGAACGTGATGCAAACGAGAATGTTAAAATTTCTTTAAATCGGAAAAGAAAACGCGAACGTGATGGGGGAAAAAAAGAAAATAAATAAATAAACCTGATGCAAAACAAACGATGTTAAAACTTTAAAAAATCTGAAAAGTAAAAACAAAAAAAAAACCACGAAAAATGGCATAAATAAGCATAATATTGTTTGGAAATCAAATTCGAAAAACTTAAAAATAATTTTTTTAAATTGACAAACTCAGAATAAAAAATGGCTAGTATAATAAGACGAAAGTAGAAAAACAGTTTTCTATTTTTAAGAGAATACTTTAGTCAGCTCAGCACATTGTTAGCATTAGCGCTTAGCGAGCTGTTTATCTGTTAATGTCTATAAAAAGTAAGATTTTAAAGAAATTTCTGCACAATTAATAATTATCAAATATTTACATATACATGGAAATAATTCTGAAACTATTATCTATATGAAAATAGATGATATATGCCTATTTATCTTATCAATTTTGAAATATTTTTTGTCAACTTTTCCCGGTTGTAACTTTGCTTCCTGTGGTCGTAAAAATAAACATTAAACACCAGTAGAGATGGACTTCTTTATTTATATAGCCTGTAAAATTTCAGCCATATCCAATCAAATTTAACCCCGAGCATATGTATCCAAACGTAACGTATGAAATGTAAACATTGAAAAATAGTTTCCCTTTTTACTGCCGTCATTTTTTACCGCATAAAAGAAAAATAAATTAACATCATTGGAATGATTATTTTATTCTCTTTCCATCAATGTAATTCTTTTAAACATTGACCAACAAATAAAGAAGATATGACTTGTTGAAGCACATTAGGTATGTAATATTGCCGATGTCCACAAAAATACAGCATATGCTTGTAATGCTAGTTAATGATCCAGTTATGAAGGGTGTAAGCACAATATCTGTTGAATGTATATATTTCCTCTCGGTTTTGACTGGGGCAGTAGGAGGACTTGATATTTAGAGGGAAAAATGGAACTACTTCCTCTAAAAATGGTTGTGATTGTGATGATGCTGCTCCTAGGATGAAATGTAGAATTTTATTATAACAACTAAATGTGTCTAAAATCTCATTCTCAAGTTACATAAGATAGTGGCTAATAATAAATTTGTATGTGGCATCTCTTGTTGCAAACCTATGATACTTTGCTCCAGAGAGGAATTACTGCAATCAAAATATTATATATGGAGATAAATACGAAATCTGCATTAATTAGAATATATTCAAGCGTATTTTATGATCGGGCAATACCAGGCGGCTTGCAAGTTCAAATATATACTGAGTAAATGTGTTGTCTCCTTTTTTCTTCTTTCGTTTTTTTCTTACTCACAAGCCTCTCTGGTCCTGAATATGACCTAAAACTATATCCGATGGTGAGGCCCCAGCTTGCGGGCTTTGGGGAGTGTGCAGCCATCCTTTAATTGCCATTGCTCCCAGGTCCACTCTGACCCGGAGTGGTAGTACCTGTTAGGGTCCCAACTGTGGGTTAAATAGAATCCGACTTAAAAAACAAATATACTCCATTAAAAATCGTTCCTCAAAATAACTAGATTCGGCATTGAATAACCTGAAAAAGGTTGATATGCTGTAAAACAAAAACAACCAACCAACCACAAGCCCCTCTGAATTTGGAGCAGTGGGCCAGCACCAATGGCCTTATTTTCCTTCTTTTTTTTTTGTAACAATCATTAACAATGTTTAAAATTTAACATATTTCATACTGAAAAATTATTGCACAGTGAAAATTAAATTGAAAAAAAAACAAACCTTTTTATGGAAAATGTATAAGACCATGTGTGTGTTCTGTGTGTTTGTTGATCATGTGTGGATTGAGATTAAATATTTTGCTAAATGTTGTTACATGGATTGTAGAGTTCATTCATGGTTTTGCAAAGTTTAGCTTACCTCTGTAAAGCTGGATCAGTACGCAGTAGTTCGTTTCATTACCGAGTCAGTTTGTGTGTGGTGCATGTCAGTCACTGTCACGTAGAAAAAAGAGAGAGATGTGTGAGGAAAAGGGGAAAAGATTTTTAACACAAATTAGTGTAGTGTTGACGCCTACCTGTCAGAGGTGAGATCAAAAGAGCAATAATTGTTTATTCTTTCTTTTTTACAAATTATGTCTGTGTTCATCGTGTGTGAAGCTATTTAACAGATTAGTTTTTACTAATGTATCTCTACAATACTCCCCCCCCCAGATAGCTGGAGGCTACGGAAAATAGTGAATGTAATGAGCATGCAGATGTAGATGTGGTGTAGCATATGTGTACACAAAAAGTTTATGAAGTGTTAGGGTTATTCCATGTCAAATCATCCAGGACTTGACACCCATATACATATGTCTGGTTGTACTTTGCACTGCAGATAAACAATATAGGAACTACAAATCCTGAAAATTCTAAGTGGTTTCCAATTTAAAGCATTGTTCATTTTGGTATATGTTGCATGATGCGATGCCTAGGCGACAATTTTGTAATGTTATCTATTTGTATATTTTCTGATTGAAAGATTGCGTGGCCCTGAAAATTCACACAGTTAAGTTTTTTGACTCAAGGAATTAAAAAATGGCATCAGATTTGCTATGTTTTTAGATTTTTCCACATGTGCCCAAAAATCAAATAAAAAAAGTGTAGCTCACATGGTAACACATTGATTTTTGCATATATTTTTGTACACACGATAACTAACCAAGAGTATCAAAAAACTATTTCTGCATTTCAGTGGCAACTAAATGTCTTAAGTGATCCATGGGATTCATGAATTTGAAAGTTTTATCACCTTCCTCTGCATTTATTTTATTCATGATACCAACCCACCAGAAAGAATTATAAATGCAGGTTATTTATTGCATTGATGTAATGTTAGAGATATAAAGTATTGATGGCAAGTTAGTCATGAATATCAATATATAGTTCATCCTCACTGGACAACTTATGGCCAATTTGTGATGTTGACAATGGTACAAAAAAGTGACTAACTTTGGTTCCTGGCACTGTCTCCCCTTGCTTCAAGTGACTTTCTCACTTTCTCCATAGTTCCCTTACTAATCGCAAAGAAATGGATGGCAGACACCTGGCAGATAGCAAGCATTTGATTATTTAAAGGGTGTTGGAGTGACAAGGAAATTTTCTATGACTGGTGGCAAAGAAAACCTTCAATACCTTAAAGTCCTCCTTATGCAAGCATAAATTGCTGAAATTCCTGAACCCTGCAGTCATTACTCTCAAGGGCACCCCTGGAAAAACATTATTTTGTTAATTTATGATTTTTGGCACTATATGATAGGTTAGACATATTCAGGGAACTATATAAAAAAAATTAGTGAAGAAAATCGTTTTCAGGAATATATAGACAAAAGTTTAAAAAGTTGGATCAAAATGCCCCCCTCCTAGTCTTCTGAGGATTAAAAAGTTTCTCATGAAGTTTCCTAATCAAAATTGAGATAGTACTAGAAGGTTCTTAAGATTTTTACTATTCTATAACTATTTTCTTATAAAAAAAGCATACTTTTATCATGGTTTGGTGTTTCCAACCCTCATTTTGAATCTTGAAAATTGCTAGGTCTTTGAAATTGTTGAAATTGTTACCAGAACTTGACTGTTTTAGCATCTGGCTTACTTGCAAATTTATTCCAAAATTAAGGTGTGAAGTGAGGTTAACAAATGTCTAAATTGATTATTACATCTAATAGCGGGGAGGGGGGTATTTTTCAAATATACCTGACTTTTAGCAGACACTGTGTGTGAGCGGAACAAGAACTTTTAACCACTTTTGGTCCAGAGACAATTTGTTGTGTCTAAAAAAATATATATGAAAAAAGTAATGCGTTACCATGCCAGCTAGACCCATTTTTATTGGATTTTGGGGCACATGTGGAAAAATCTAAAAACTTTTAATATCTCAATAAGGCTTCATTTTTGAGCATATGTGATACCATTTTTAAATTCCTTGGGTCAAAAAACTTACCTGGGTGAATTTTCAGTGTCACACAATCTTCCAATCAGAAAATATTAAAAGAAATGGCATCACAAAATTGTCGCCCAGGCGTCGCATTATGTGAGTTACAACAAAACAAAAAGTGCTCTAAATCGGAATCCACTTGGAATTATGTGCTCAAATTTTCAGGATTTCTTAGTTTCTATGCTGTCTATCTAATAACTATAGCCAGATCTGTGGATATGGGTTTCAAAATCCCATATTTCTGGATTATTTGATATGGAATAACCTGTTAAAGTTTGCGTATTTGCGAGGGAAAATTACACTATGACCACTGCAAGTCATGTAACTAGTGAATTGAACGAAAGAGGCTTAAAGGTTCAGGTAATAGTCATCACGAGGTGCGAGAAGCAGATGTAATGACAGGATCTGAATCGGGCGTGGCAACTGGATCTGAATCAGGCTAGATGATGGGTTCCAAATCACAAAAACTGGTTGCAGAAAAAGCAAAATCAAAGGAATTTTCTAAGAAGGCTAGTTTGACATGATCCATTGTGATCGAGTCATGTCTGCTGTTGCGGTCGATGACAACACTAGATATGGTCCACCATAGTGGTCTGCATATTGAGTCGATACAGACAAAAATATACTTACAGGAACGAAGATCAGGTGGGTTGTACAATTTGGAAATAGTGCCACAGTATAGTATCACTCGAGACCTTGCGAGTTTCAGACAAGCTGCAAAACTGGAGGTGGTTGTGAATATGGATTAGTTGACTAAAATTCACCAGGAAGGCGAACTGTGATTCCAATAACCATCTCTGCTGGTGTAGTATTCAGATCTTCTTTAATAATGGGTCAAAGTCCTGGAAGAACAAGCAGTAAATGTTTGCACCAGCGATACAGTTTGTGCTAGGGCAGCTTTGAGCCTACGATGGAAGCATTTTACCATTCCTTTAGTGGAAGGATGATAGGCAGTTGTTGCAATGTGGGGAAATTCCAAAAGATTGGCAAAGATCTCGGAAAGTGTGTGACGTAAACTGGGAACCTGTTAGTGGTAACCGTGGTGAGTACACCAAAATTAGAGATCAAATTTTGTATGAATGCACAAGCTACAGATTTCATAGAAGTGTTGTGCAAAGAAACTGTTACTGGCCAATGATTGAAGCGGTCTATCATCGTGAGGATGTAGTGATAACCAGCAGAAGATGGCAGGAGGCCAATGATATCCAGATGGATATGCAAGAAACGAGTGTCACGTAAAGGGAAGTTTCTTGGGGTAGGCTTAGTATGATGATGTACTTTTATAGTTTGGCAGGAAGTACATGTCTGAGTCCATTGCTATGTGTCAACGTTAATGTTAGGCCCAAAAAATCAAGCTGTGATTAGCTTGATTGTTGCGTGCTTATTAGGGTGCGTTAAATCATCAAAATGTCAAAAACTTTCTTCCTAAAGAAGGCAGGTAAGGTCTTGGATATGCAACAGACATAATACACAAGATAAGCTCATCCAAAAATGAGATTGGCGTCTTTTTCAGCTGAATAGTTGAAGTTAAATTAGCAATACCACACCATTTCTTTCTTTACATCGAATAAATTCAAATCAAACATTATTGAGAAGGGCATGAAAAAACAAAAAAATAACAGCTTTAGTTTTTTAAAATCGACATTAGAACTGGAGTTATGAGCATTCATTGTCGATCATTCTTTTTCAAAGAATTTTTTTTTTTAAATATTCTTTTCCTTTCAATAATTAAAAATTTTTGTTTTCTAAATAATAACAAAAGTAAAATGAATACTTTGTAAGTTAGTTGAGGAGACGCACACAAAAATTTTCATGATTATATGCGGTTGTCACTGCTTCTATCGATTCCAGCATAGAAAGTTTTTATCCAATTCTATTCAAATTTTAGGATAAAAGAAATTAATATATTCGCTATGAAATAGCATTTGAGCACAGTTTCTATATTTACTACTACAAAGCAAGATGTTTTATTTGCGGCTTAAAAACCAAGAACAAAAAAACAATGTTCGCTATTGGATATTCTTTTCAAATAATTTTTAAAAAAATATTCTTTTCCTGTCCATAATTAAAAACTTGTTTTCTAAATAACAAAAATAAAATGAATATTTTATGTTTGTAAGTTGACGAACACTTGTTTACAGACTTTCTGTGTGCGACAAAATGCACAAAAATTCTCATGTTTATGTTGTCACGACTTCTATTGATTCGTGCAGAAAAAGTTTTTTTCCAATTCTTTTCAAATTTTAGGACAGAAGAAATTAATATATTCACTATTGAATAGCCTGTGAACATAGTTTCTATCTTTACTTATCCTTGTACTACAAAGCGTCAACTTCAAGATATTTTAACTTTTGATTGGAAAGACATACGTGTTGTGTTCAAATTCCGTAGCAAAGACAATTCTTTACCCTGATTAGCTAAAACTACTAGAAACGTCATCGACGGGTACAATTTCCGCTTTGAGTTTTTATGTGAACCGCTTATTTGCAAAAAGTGATCTACCACCAGCGGGCATGCTCTGCTGACAGGTTTTGTCATTAATAGTCGGATTTAAATAGCGATTACTTTGAATATACAAATAACAATAAAAATATTAAAATACCATTTTAAAGTAAATTTTTATTGTGAATCCAGTTATGTAAGTTTTATTTTGATAGAAGTAGGATAAATGTACTTATTACTGATTTAAAGACTACGAATGTCAAATTAAGTAGCAGTGTGCACCTTGTCCAGCACTGAACGTTATATCTGGTATTGCTACATAAATTCTGTTAATGACATATCTCTTTCCTGTTCAGCTGCAATGTAACATGGTACCCAAGAAATCGGAGGGAGATTGGAGATCCTTTGGAGATTACCGAGCTCTAAACGCATCTACTGTTTCCGACTGGTATCTCAAGACTGCTGAGATCACAAAAATGCGAAAATTTTGCCTGGTAAATATTGAATGTCGGCAGACTATTGTCACAAAATCCATTTGTCGAGTTCTCTGGGTGTAAGGTTTCTGATCAGTGAAAATAATGAATTGTCTCCCTTCCAACAAAAAACAGAAATGTTTTGCTACTAAGTACATGGCGAGTAGTTCTCGACCGAAAACACTGTTTATGTTGAGGAGTGCTCAGCTTAGCAGAAAAGAAAGACAGTGATCGTGTTTGACCATTCACTACCTACTTGAGTACAGCGCCAACAGCTACATCAGAAGCATTTGTTGAAAGAAAGAAAGCTTAGCTGTTGGGTCAGGATCTGTGTAGGATAGCTCAGTGAAGTTCACCAGAGCATTTTTGGATGCGTGAAAAAAATGTCATGTGCTCTCGGCTTCATCTGATAGAGACAAGGTCTTCTTACGCATACAGAGTGAATAAGTGAGCTTGGACAGGTGATACAAACAGTTATGAATCAGTGGCAGTTGTTCATAAGTTCAATATAATGACATAGTTGATGCAAGGTGGGTACGGGAAAAATCTTGGACTGCTTGCAGTTTTGAAGGCAAGGGTGTAAGTCCAGATTTGTCAATCCAGTGTCTAAGGAAATTAAGGAAACTGGTACTGAATTCGCACTTTGCAATATTGATATTTAATCGGAAGAATTGTAAATGTTGGAAGACTTCAGTTATGTGGGCCAAGTGTTCTTCCTGTAAGGAACTTGCGAGTAGGATGTCATTGATATAAATGAAGACAAAGAGTCCATGAAAGACTTCATTAATGAATCTTTGGAATGCCTGGCCAGCAGTCCAAAAGGTAGGCCGGTGAATTCGAATAATCCAAAAAGAGTGCAAATTGCAGTCTTAAAAATGTCTGCAACATCAATTTGGTTCTATGCATGGACTAAATTAATGCAAAAATGTAGAGTTGGATAAGGACACAGAAAAATCGTGCAGGTGTGGAATCTGATACCAGTCGAAAACAGTAGATGCGTTTAGAGCTCGGTAATCTCCATAGGATCTCCAATCTCCCTCCGATTTCTTGGGTACCATGTGAAGTGGGAATGATCATGGGCTGCTTAAGGGCCATATTATGCCAAGATCCATCATATGTTGAAATTCTAAGCGGGCCAGGGCTAACTTTTCTGAACACAATCAATGAGGCTTTGCATGCACGAAGCACCACAAGTTGTGATGTCGCACATGATGCTTAATATTCTCCGTGTGAGAAAAGGGTTGGATGAGCTCAGGAAATTGGTTCAACAGGTCTGCAAAATTTGCATTTGATTGACTTGTCGCGTGAATACTTGGTATGTCACAGGAAAGCATACCGCTGTGGACAGAAAGATGTCCTTATGTGGGATAAATGATGGCTTTTTAGATCAATGGAAACTTGAAAGTGTTAAAGGAAATCAACACCAAGAATAGGTGTCTATGATGAAAATTCATAGAAAACATCAATGAAGTCCAAGGTCCTGAGTGTGTGACAAGGTACTGAAGGTATCTACAAGGAATTTCCAAGAGGGAGAGTGTATTGGATATATATATATAGGCGACATGACTGGAGAGATGGGGTGGAATTTGTTGTACAATCTCACTGGTTTACCCAATTTAAATGGTTTGTTTTCTTGAAGCTGCATGGTTGTTCACGTTTGTGTGCCTTATCCGCAAAATAATGGTGATAGTAACACCAAGCAGATCTGTGTCGTTGCAGTGGACGTTTGCCTTGAAAGTTGTCTGTGACTAGGGTGTGAAGGTCTGTACGCTAGGAGAGACTCTATCACTTTGGTAAGGGCAGCAATTTCTATTGATCCAGGACTGGAATTAAGTGCAGAGGCTGTGGCAGAAGGTTGGGTTGCGATGGTGGTTATTGCTGATGCATGATAATTATCAGCACTGTGTTAAGCAAGAATGAGCCTGGGCAGTCCCAGATGGGTGAGCATTTAAGACTTCCAGGTGCTGTATGTGTTATCTGCTTATCTCAGCATTGTTTTTAGTCATCCTGGACCTCTTCTTGCCACTGGAATCAAGCAATGCCAATTCAGGAGAGGTGTGGTTGGAGATGGCGCAACTCTTGCCACACAACTACACGCACAGCTGCCCCTCCAGGGGTATCCTTTGTCTTTCGAGACTGAAAGGAGGCATCGAAGGTCGGTGATAACAGTGAACTGCATGAGGTCCTTATCCCCAACGAACATGGACAGCGTATGGGACAATTGTTGTGGTAGTTTGTCCAACCACAGTTGCTGGAGGATGTTATCGTTCATGGTGTGTCTGCCCAGTAAGCTCTTCATCTGCCTCAAAAGTTGGGAAGGTTTTGAAAAGCTGTTTCAATTTGGCCACCTCCGATGTGTCTATTCGTTAAAGGATAGCTTGTTTCAGGGTCTCATGAATCTTCACTGGGAGGTGCTGTGAAAATATCCTCGACTTTCTCAGCGTCCTGTGTGAGCAGAGCCTTCACGACATAGAAGTATTTCTGAATCAAGGAAGAGATTTTTCGATTGGCAATAATAGCCTCCATTTGAAAAAAAAAAAAACAGATATACAGTTTTTATCCATCGTTGGTATCTTAAATGAAATTAGGTTTTCTACAATACCAGAAATAGACTTGTTCTCAGCCATGATGATGTAGAAAAAGGTTACAAAATCCAATTATCTTAATGTGAGGTTACTTGTTTTTTTTTTGTTATTTTCGTAGACAAAAAATATGGAACTTCTTTTTTTTAATTGGATATTGTTTTTTTGTTATTTTTGTTCTGCGCACACATAGACTGATTAAATATGACAGACATTGAATTAAAACCTATGGCATGTGGCTGGAACACATGGGGGTTGGGTGTTTGTTGGTGTTTAATTATTGGTGTGAATAATTGAAGTGTCCGTTTCAATGTGTTAGTCGAAGGTCAGAGGTCACCAATTTACTGCAGTAGCATTGCATGTTCGACAAAAATTAATGAAAATAGATACAGAGTATGTACGACTGTAAACTTTATTTAAAACAAATAAAAGATATACATTTTTATAAAAACAATACCTTTTGATTGAAAGTGTATAAGACCATGTGTATGTTGTGTACATGTGCGTTTGTTGATCTCTGGCGATCATGTATAAATTGAAATTAAATATTTTGCTTAATGTTGTTACAGAGGTAATTCATGTATTGTAGAGTTCATTCATGATTTTGCAAAGTTTAGCTTACCTCTGCATGGTTGGACCAGTACGCAGTAGTTCGTTTCATTACCAAGTTGATTTGCATGTGTAAACCAAACTCTGAATGTGTGGCGCACATCAGTCACTGTCACGTGCCATGGGGAAAAAGAGAGATGGAAGAGGAAAAGGAGAAGATATTTTAAATGGAAGATAGTGTCGACACCTGCCTGTCAGGTGAGATCAAAAGGGCAATAATTGCTTATTTCTTTTTTACAAATTATTTCTGTCTGTTCACTGAGCGCAAAGTTATTTGACAGACTAGTTTTTACTAATATATCTCTACAAAACGAAAGTAGAAACAGGAAGACAAATGCAACTAAAGGTGAGATAAGTTACTCTTCTATCTCGTGGGTAGAAGAGTAACTTATTTTTTGGTATTTTTGGCCTGGTAGAACAAATGAAAACTTACAAACTTCTGTTTTGTTTTTGGTTTTCCAAAATTTTATTTTAGGACTCTGGGAGGAATCGACATTGAAGAGTACCATCCATGCAAGGAAAGTTAAAAAAAAAATTTTTTAGATGGGTGGTGGGGTTATTTTTATTTCTCACCTTTTTTTAGGGAGAGTTTACAAATCTGCCTTTTTTTATTTTTTTTTGCTCGTTTGTAATTGGGGGAGGAGGCACGGAGAAGGAGAATGGTGGAGAAAACAAAACTGGGTTGACTTGTTTTCGAAAACAAGGTCAGGGTGACTTGTTTTACTTATAAAGAACAATATTCAAAATGGCTTAATAGAGCCCTAAGAACGTCCAAAGTGCACCACAGAATTACCCATCCCCTATATGTAACATGAAATAACTTAAATCTAAGTTAATATTATCTTAAGTTTTGTACGATTAGAAAGGAACCTGTAGCAGAGAAGAGATCTCTATGTGAGATAGAGTGAGAACTAATTTACATATAAATCGACTCGAGCAAAGAGCATAAAACTGGTTGACGTCCAAAAGGCAAACAACACATGCTATTTGAGTATCCACCACAATGAACGGACCTCGCTAATGGGTTGACCCCTTCTTCGATGAACACATTATCCGTGTACACAAAAAACACAATTCGACCTAATATTGGTTTAAACATCCTACTGAAATTACAAAAGATCAACTGGCTCAAACAAAAAAAAATTTTTTTTGCTTAAGACGAACAGATTATTCATTGTTGTAAGTCTTAACTTAAACTACATTGAATATTTTGCTTTAATTTTAATAACTTTTTTCCTTCAATTAAAAAATTACTACAAAGTAGTACTACAGACGAACAAAAGAATTTTTGTCCTCTTGTACTAGGCTGTTGAAACTTTATTACTTTATTCAAAGAAAAAAAGCAACCACTGTAAGAAAGTAATAAAGAACGCAAGAGAGTTGTATGCTCAGTCCGTCAAGTCCAAAGTAGCTGAGCAGCAGCTTTGTTCCCACCAGTTTTGGCAAATAGCAAACAGAATCCTTAACAGAAGCGTGTGCCTTATCCTAACTATCATCAATGGACCTGAGATAATCTCGTCGGCATCAGACAAAGCCAAACTCTTTGCCAAGAACTTTGCAGCTAATTCTACCTTTGCAACCAAGGCCGCCAACCCCCCAATATTTCCTCCTGTATCAGAAAACATGCTATGTGATATACATATATCTGTACGTGATGTTGCCAAGCTAATCAAAAACCTTGATTCCAGTAAAGCAACCGGCCCTGACCGTATTCCAATTATAGTACTCAAAAAAATTCAACCAGAACTAGCGCCCATACTTACAAAACTGTTTAAACGTTGTCTTAAGGAGAATGGCTTCCCATCACCCTGGAAAAGCTCATCAGTATGCCCTGTATTTAAGAATTCAGGTGATCGCTCATCCTCCTCTCAGTACAGGCCAATAAGTCTCCTGTGTGTCATGAGTAAGCTGCTGGAATCTGTGTTAAATAGAGAAGTAATCAACCATCTCAGCAAAAATAACCTTCTTAGTGACACACAATATGGTTTCCATTCTGCTAGATCTACAGCAGATGTGCTTACAGTTATATCTCATAGGATTAGTGAATCTCTCGACGGAGGCAACCTTTCTAGGGCAATTGCTCTTGACATATCTAAGGCCTTTGATAGCCTTTAAGTATGGCATAAACGTTTACTTTACAAGATGTCCAGCTACGGTATAGCTGGAAATGTCTTAATTATTAAATCATTTCTTTCTGACAGTTTCATAAGAGTAGTAGTTGATGGGCAAAAATCAGAAGCTCACATTATTAATGCTGGAGTCTCTCAGGGGTCCATCCTGGGCCCAACTCTTTTCCCGATCTACATTAATGATCTTCCAAATCACATCCTTACATCATTTGTAGACATTTATGCTGATGACACTACCATCTATGGTAGCACATCTAAGTCAGTAAACGACCAAGTTCTCTCCGATTCTCTCTCCTCTGATCTTGAGCAAGTGGTACAATGAAGAAAGGAGTGGCTGGTTACTTTTAATGCATCTAAAACCAAGCTTCTCTCTTTACATCATCAAAGTTCTGATCCCCATCTGGCATCAGCTGCAATGAATGGGTCTCGTCTTGAGGAGATCTCAAGTTTTGAAAAACTTCTGGTCTTGACCTTTACTCCTGATCTTAAATGGAGCAGGTACATCAAATTTGTTGCCAAGGCTGCTGGAAAAATGGTGGGGTCCTTCTATCGATCCAGTAGATATCTCACTGCTGATGCAATTCTCTATCTATATAAGAGCCAGGTACGTCCAAGGATGGAATACTTTTGCCACATCTGCTAGAAAGGACTTATCCTGCCTTGATAGAGTTCAAAATAGACTTCGTAGCCTTGTGGGGGATGTCCTTTTCTCTTCCCTGCAACCTCTATCTCACAGAAGAGATGTTGCAAGTTTGTCTCTGCTGTATGGTTATTTTCATGGAAAGTGTTCGACTGAGCTTCAGTCTATGGTCCCCCCTCGCCAAACTTTCACAAGAAACACTCGTCTAGCTGAAAACACTATCAATAATTCCCCCCACTCGTTATCTGTACCTAAACCTAAACGTAGATTCCATGAACAAAGCTTCTTTCTTAGAACTGCACGCCTGTGGAATTGTCTTCCATTTTTCTGCTTTCCAGCCACTACAATATGGTTATCTTCAAGTCTAACGTAAACAAGTTCTTGATGAGCCATTCCACTTAACAAATTTACTGAATTTCCATTACTAACGATTACTATATTGTCCAATTTCTACTGTGCGCTCCTTAACCTGTATCCTCGAATGGCCTCTTGACCTTGATAAGTGGTGATGCCTATTTAAAAAAAAAAAGTTTTGAACGTCTGAATTTCCTTTTATTTTTATACACTCACTCACACACACACAGACTAAAGACAATTTTTCCTTTTAGTATTATTTATTAATTGTGACATTTTATATTTTGGGAAAAAAAAAAGTTTTTTGTGTGCAAATTTCTCTTGGGCAGCTAGTCCATAAAATTTTCTTTTGTACATTTGATGCGTTCATTGTTTTTTTGTTTTTTTATTTTTTACAGCAAAAAAAAAAGAAAAAAAAAAGTTTTATATCTCTACCACCATTCACAGAAGATGCAAAAAATGGTTTGCACAAGTGGACGCTTTTTTTTTTTTAATTCACGATGTTCCCCCCCATATGATCAGCTACGCATTATTGTGTTGTGGTATGCTGGCACCATTAGCTAAAACAGTTCGAAATATAATAACTAACCCACCTCAAGGAAAAACTCAACGACTGGATGTTATGGAAGAAGTCATCAGTTTAAAACGAGTTAGCTGCAACACGCACATTGGAAAACTCTACGATTGGACGTTTGTTGATTCAACCATGCATAGGGAACCTGATTAACACGAACAATGCACACCGACATGGGTACAAACTTGCCTGTACTTGGCACTGCAGACTCGCTTGCAAGCCTTTGTGTAACTGACTTCAACCTTATCACTTAGATTCTGCAAACGTTCTAGCAGACTAAGAACACAATTGTGCAGATCCACTTACACTCGTTCATCACTTTCAACCTACCAATGAACAATTGTGCAGAAATGCTGTATGGCACTAACCTGGCTTTACCTGGTACAATGTTCACACCTGAAAATTCATCCAACACGGACATCTTGTTGTACGTCTCACGGCTTCGGACATATTTTTCAAGTGTCCTCGTCCACAAATGATTTCAGCACATGTCCCGAGAGATATGGATAAATGGACTCATGTATTCATTCAAAATGATGCAGTCCGTGGAACTTTGAGCCCTTCCTATCTGTGGCTTTTGAAAGTTTTGGCAAGAAAAAAAAAATATTTCAAGCTAAATATAAATGGTCGCACCGAGACGGTATCTGTGGACAGATTAAAGAAAGCCCACATTGAGTGCGAAACCAGTGTTAGATGCACTTGATACAGACATTTTCAACCCTTTACAGTCACCAATAAAAACAACTGAACAAACAATTCAACCATACAAAATGAGAGCAGGGAGGACAGTTCACTGGCCCAAGAAACTCGCAAGAGATAACTGTGCCTAAATTCTATGATCACCTTCTGCTACAGACTCATCAGTTTCGAACAGTGGTGATATTCCCACAACCATTCTTAGTGGGGAGTCCTTTAGCAGAAAAGAGATCTCCCTGCGAGATCGAGCGAGAGTTAAGCTAATTTACATATAAATCAACTCACGCAAAGAGCAAAAACCAGTTGACGTCTAAAATGCTATCTAAGTATCCACCGCGACAAACAGACCTTCCTAAAAACCTAAAATAAATTAGTAATGATTTTCAAAAATTTTCAGTGTACAAAAATAACGAAAATGCAAGATTAAACTCGTGTTTTACATTTATGACACCTTAAAACAACATTCCTATGTAATGGCTATTTCAAAATTGATGCAATAAATAGGTATACATCATCCATTTTCATATAGATAATAGTTTCAGAATTATTTTCATGTATAATATGTAAATATTTGATAATTATTAATTGTGCGGAAATTTCTTTAAAATGTTATCTTTTATAGAAATTACAGAATATAGAATTTAACGAGAAAACGACTCGCTATGCGCTAATGCGCTGACCAGTCTACAGTCAGTGTATTAACAAGTTTCATTTACATTCTCTTAAAAATAGAAAACTTTTTTCTGCTTTCAAAACGAAAGCAGAAAAAAGTTTCATTTATTTTATTCTGAGTTTGTCAATTTAAAAAAATTATTTTCAAATTTTTCAAACTTTATTTTCAAACAATACTATTTTGTTGTTTTTAACGGTTTTAGTACAACGTGCTAAAAGCATTAAAAACCAACAAAATGTACTAAGTACATTCGTTTTTGTTATCATTATATTTATAACTTCTTACTTATACATTAGGTAGAATTGTGTTTTTTAGTGGTAAGAATATATATATATAACAAATTAAAGGTACTTGTGCACTTATGCTAACATGCTGAAATAATAACGTTATCATTTTGTAACCCATTCTTAACATAGGGAGGGAAGAGTGTTTTGTTAACTTATCTGTACTTTAACCTAACAATAAAATAAGAGATATTGTGAAAATTGAATTTAACTTGAAAATACTATTTGAAAAGAATGATATTTATTGGGTGGGTTTCTAATAGTATTTTGTATAATTTTTTTTTGTTTTAACTCATTGTTAAGGCCATTTTTTTGAATCTGTAAAACAAAACCGTTTTTTTTTTTTTTTAACTGAGGATATCTAAATAATAATAATTAGGCGGTTCAATAAAGAATTTCATTGTGATGCATTTTGTAGTATGCTGAAAACGAATATCGCATTTAAATTTTTCGCAAATAAATAGCTTTCTGGATATTAAGCAATGTCATTTCTTTTATTGCTGATGGCTATCTTGGTATGCACGTTTGTGCATAGTTTCTCGGGGTTGCGTTTGCGCGCTAGAAGATGGCCACCATAAATGACATTGCTTAATATCTGGAAAACTACTTATTTGCAGAAAATTTAAATCCGATATTCGTTTTTAGCATATCCTAAAACCTATTAAAGTAATTATTTTAAATTTTAAGGTGGAAACAAGGTAAAAAAAATTACTGTTTTGTTTACATAATTGAATTTTCAGTAAAACAACGGAATAGAAATGACAAAAATTACCATCATGTAGTGAGGACAACACGGAAGGTGAAGGATAACCTGTGAACAAGAAGTACAGGTATATAGGCTGTAACAAAAGGAAAGAGAAGTGTTAAAAGCATGCAAAACAATGAACAATGTTAATAATATGACATTCACCCCGGGGGGAAAATGTTCAGAGTGGGTTTATGGAAAAGTTCAAGTTTAAGCATCTCTATTTCTCAGCTGGTAGGGGTAGACACGTTGTTGCTTATGAATAAGTTCTAATGGGTTTTTATCGGGTGCTATATTGGATGAAATTTCCTGGGATTCTTCAGATATGCATGGTTCTAATGCAAGGTTGTAGAGGTTCAGCTTCCTGTGAGATAGTACCATCGTTAGTGTGTTGCAGTTTATCTTGCGGTTTTGGGACAAGTTGTCGCAGCGACACTGTTTCCTCTCTTCCATGGGCATATTGAGGGTTGTATTCCAGCAACTCGACTTCGTCGACAAATGGCTTGTACTTAGATAACTGTAGGTTACGTTTCATCATGACCGAACCTGGATTTAAAAGCCAACTGGGAAGAGATGCCAGATGTGGATTTACGGTTGAACTGGAATATCCTCTCGTGAGGTGTAGCGTTAATAGCAGTACACAGTAAGGAACAGATGGACTGTAAGGCATCGTGTAGAACTGTTTCCCAATGAGAAATTGGCAACTTTTTCATCCTCAATGCTAGCGATATTGTTTTCCATAGGGTCGCGTTCAGTCGTTCCACCTGGCCATTTCCCTGTGGGTTATAGGCGGTTGTGCGGCTTGTTCCTACTCCCTTCTTATTAGCAATACACATGAAAAAATTGAAATAGCTTGAAATATTTCAATATTGGTATGCATAGAAAGAGCTTGATGAGCTAAGAAAGAATCTTTTTAAATTTTTGAAATCTGATTAAAATTAAGGAAGTTATGGATATTTTTGTGCCTCACACGTTTGGATATTTTTCCGTCTTTAAGACCATATGCGTTTCGTCACATTTTTTACACTACTTTTTCAGTAAAAATGTCATATCTTTGTTAAAACACAAGACTAAGAAATGAAATTTACCATATAAGTGTATTTTTGTACAAGGAATCAGAATATGCAACTGAAAATCTCCCAAAGTTTATGGTTTCCAAATAATCTGCAGTAAATGTGCATAAATATGCAGCAATTCCTTAAAAATGCCATGTATCCATAAACAGAAAAGAAGTTGGAGAACTCAAAGTTGAATTGTAATGTGCTTTATGTACAAAAAACTTAAATCTAAACATAAGACCATTTAAAAATGAATATATTGCAATATTTCTTTGGTATTATTGTAGATTAACACCTTCTGTTTAACCCCACTCAACTCACTCCTCCAAAATGTGATTCTACCTTTTTAGGAAATTATGTATAAAATGCCATGAAAAACTTTAATGAAAGATAAATTAATTTAGAATTGAATGTAAAATAATTTCCTATTACAGGTCATTCTAGCATTTTAGGGCAGTTAACTGTTTTTTTTTTCTATGGGAAAATATGCATGCTTTTTTTTTTTTTTTTTTTTTTTTTTTTTTTTAAGATGATTATGTGTAGTTTTAAGAGGGTTTCTATGCAATGAGAATATGGGGAGGGTTGCCATCGGACTTTGAATTAATTGTAGGGCTAAGGAAAATTATGTGTGAACATACTGAAAACTTGACAGAGACAAAGCTAACAAAAACAATATTAGAGGGGAGAGCGGTTAGTTTCACAAAAATTTAATGTAAAATAATTCACCATTTCCTGGCCATTCTAGCATTTTAGGACAGTTAACCAATTTATTTTTATGTGTATTTTTCTTTAAGGAAGGATCTATTTTTTTGTTTGTTTGTTTTAGATGCTTGTATGTGGCTTGCAGAGGTATTTTGTTGGGGGGGCTTGCCACTCGAACTTAGTGTTATTGTTAGGGTTAAAGAGTGTTTTAGGAGGAGACTTGCGACACATAATTTGGATTAGAGGTGAAGTTAAGAGAGTTTTTTTTTCAAAGAGAGCGTTCATCACTCATATTTACTGTTAGCGGTTCATAATTATTGGCTTTTGAAAATGTTATGGATTAAATTTGGAATATCACATTACTATTAAATATGTAAACTTATGTAAATAAGGATGTGAAACTTTACAAGAATTAGGACAAACAGACAAAAATAAATTTTATTTAAAACAAGTGACAGTACTCTATCAGAAAATGTGACTTTTGGTAACGTTGTCAAAAAAACAAATATATAACAAATAAATGTTATCAAAAGCAAGTTACTTTTCTACCTAAATGGATAATTTTTTAGTGTTTTTATTTAATGTAACATGTTTATTCAGCTTGAAAACAGTGTTTACCGATGTTTTGGAAAATTTAAAATGGCACCCGACTCTCTTGAAACGGTAAGTTTGGGGAAAAGAGTTAAAAATAAAAAAGTAGACAAAATACTGCTAGAAACTCGCTCAATATATGTTACCGTGACATAGGCTGACATATATTCGGTGAGTTTTTAACAGTATTTTGTATAGTTTTTTTTATTTTTAACTCCTTTTCTCAAACTCACCGTGTTAAAGAGTTAGGCCGGGCGCCATTTTTAATTTTTCAATACATCGGTAAACACTGTACGTTTTTCGAGCTGAATAAACATGTTACATTAAATAAAAACACTAGAAAATTATCCAGTTAGGTAGAAAAGTAACTTATCTTGCCTTTGATAACATTTATTTGGTATATATTTGTTTTTTGACAACTTTTTCGAATCTATGTATAAACGAGATTTTGATACTTATTTTAATTTTGAAAAAAAACATTTGTGGCTGTTCGCAGTAACACATTGTTTTAATTCGCTGTTCAAAACTAATTTAAAGAATAAAAGTGCATGCAAGCTATATATCTACAAAAGTTTATTTTTGTTTTTTTAACCATGTTTTTAAATTTGACGAGAAATGTGAGAAATTGCAACAGATTCATAATGCCGAATTGGTTGGGATTGTTGTTATTATACATTCTGAAAACCGAATAGTTCTAAACTAATGTTATTCTGATAACAAAATAGCTCTAATTAAACATATAAGAACATTTATATTCATATTTTCATGTTTTTCTTAATTCGTTCTTGAATAAAAATTAAAGAACGCGTGTTGTTTACACTGTGCTATCGCTGATTCTACAGGCTGGAGCTACTGCTGCTGCTGCTTCTAGTAATACTAACTTCATTTGACCAAATTCAAGAAATAGAAACAATTTTTTTTTCGGGTAGGTCCTTTTAAATTATCAATTACCGCGGTCCTACTCAACATAAAATAATACTTTTAATTGATAAAGATAGTAAAAAGATTGATTTACTTACTACTGGTTGTCCGAAGAATTCTTTTTTCAAAATGTTCGATACTCGTCATATTAAAGTCTTATTTTTAACACGACAAAAAAAGAAATGGTCAAAAATATTTCGGACACTTGACAGTATTAAGATTAACACCTCTTCTGATTGGTTCCCAAATTTCATGACGAAATTCTTCATACAATCATGGTACGGACCTTTAGAAAACAGGGGGGGGGTCATTACAAAACCTTACCGAAAACGCCATTATATGACGTTCACATTTTTATCACTTTATTTGCTTAAAACTCTTAAAATATATAATGTACATTCATATTTATTAATTCATTTGAAAGTATATTCATTTCCGAACAAAACAGTAGTAATTTGAAGACTTGAAGTGCTTTGGTTTAAAAAATATGGCTATTTTAGTAGAACTACCTTGAAATCTGTGATTATCCAAAGCGTTTTTTCGTCCGTGTGTATTGCTAGAAGTCTGTTAGTTCCATTGGGAGGAATGATGGACCTCTATCAGAGTGAATGAGGGAAGGCATACCAAACAGTGAAAATAGTTGACAGAAACAATTTATGATTGTTTGTGAGGTCATCTCTCGACAAGGAAAAGCAAAGGGGAAGCGCGAATATTCATTGATGATTGCCAATAGATATTTATTTCAACCATTAGATAGTAATGGGCCCTTAAAATCAACACTTAAGCGTTCAAATGATTGAGTTCATTTGATAAGCTTGAAATTGGTGGGATGGAAAAATCTTGGTTTTAATTCTGCACAAACTGCACTTCCCAATAGTTTGAATATCATCGATGGAATAAGGAAGATTACGAAGGCATACAAAATGAGACATTCGTGTTATACCTGAATGACACAATGAACCGTGTAGGTCTCGAAGGTCCGTTGCATTAGTTGAGGAGCAAACCGCTCGAGAAAGTGTGTTCGCGGCTGCATTCTCTTTCCCAGGGCGATACGTCAAATGTGAGTGCCAATAGTTCTATTCTCCAGCGTTCCACCTTTTTTTTTTTTTTATTTTGCTTGAATGTTTCAGGTCATACAAGAATTCCACAGAACGTTGGTCTGTAATAAGCTTAAAGGTGGAACCAGTAAGGTAGTGACGCCATTTACGCACTGCCTCGATGATGGCATGTGCTTCTTTTTCAACAGTGTTGTTTACTGACTGAAAGTGATCGAGAAAAGAAAGCAACTGGACGCCCATTCTGATTGAGAGTGGCAGCCAGAGCAATGTCGGAGGCATCAGTTTATACAGTAACGGGTATACTGTGATCGATTGTTGTAAGGGAAGCGTGGTTGAGTTCTTCTTTGAGGTTGGAGAAATCAGTTGAGCAGGATTCTGGTAGAGGGAAGACTCTATTTTGTGCTAGACGTTGAATTTTGTCTGAGAAGTGAGGAATCCATTGAGCATAATATGAAAACATACCGACGACCCGCTGCTGTGATTTTGCATCTTGCGGTAGAGGTAGATGTCTTAAAGCCCGGAAGCGTTCAGAGTCTGGCTTTACAACTCCCAAAGACAGTTCATACCCTAAGAGGGTGATTTTCTCTGTTCGTATAATGCTTTTGTTCTCGTTGAAACTTATTTTGTGTTTCCTGGCAACATTTAAGAAGTGATTAAGATTTTCATCATGTTCTTTCATAGTACGACCACATATAGTGATGTTATCGACATATGCGAAAGTGCCGGTGATCTTCTCCCATTTTATTAGGTTGTCTATAGGCCGTTGGAAGAATGATACACCGTTTGTTACACCGAATGGAATGCGGCAGAATTAGTATACGTTCCCACAGGCTTTGAAGGCTGTGAATTTCTTCTCCTCTTCTAGTATCGGTATCTGATGATACGCATTCCGTAAGTCAAGGGTAGTAAAGACGGAATAACAAGCAATTTTGTGGACTAGATCATCGATTCTTGGTAAAGGGTAAGCATCAAGGTAAGTGAATCGATTGATGGTCCAGCTGTAATCAATGACAAGGCACTTGTGTCGGTAATTAGTGGTTACTAATACCTGTGCTCTCCAGCGAGAGGGTTCGATAGCACTGTCTTTTAGGAGATTTTGAATTTCAGCTTGAATAAACTGTTGATTGATCAGTGAGTGTCTTCTGAATTTTGTAGCAATAGGCTTGCAAGCAGGTGCTAAATGTTCAAATAATGGCAGGGAAATAAGACGGGACGCCATTACGGCTCATATGGTGAAGAGATCTCTATGACCTCTAAAGGGTATTTCTACTTTGAAATGTAGTTTGAGAAAGTCATGTCCAAGTAAGACGTCTGAGCAGAGGGAAGATAGGACTGAAAGTTTAAAACGTGGGTATGTAAATCCTTCATATGATAACGTCACATAGCAGTGACCTAAAGTGTTGCTTGAAAAGTCTGTGGACGCCATTGGTATCTACCTGCAGGAAATTTGCTTTGGCCAGCCATATTTATGGATAATGTTTGATGATATGTAGCTTTCTGAGCTACCAGTATTCACAAGGGCTTCTAGGATTATCCCATTCATGGAAAGATTGATTATAGCTTTCGATAGGCAATCGGGTGATGCAGCAGTTACTATGGATGCGATTCATGGTTCGCAGGCAGAGGTTACTTTCCTAGGGACGCGACTTGATCGACAGACTAGCTGAAAATGCCCCTTTCTGCCACAACTATTACAAACTGCATTACGAGCAGGACATTTAATGCGTGGATGTCGTCGATTACCACAGAAGACGCACTTCTCTCTAGTCGCAGCAGAGAGGTTTCCTGAAGTAACAGGAACTTCACCAGACACTGAAGGTTCGGCGGTGGCGCCACATGGTGTGAAGTTGAGATAAGATTCGGCTTGTCTCTGGGCTGTTTCTAGTGAATGGGCTAAGTTGGAGGCATCTTTTAATGTGAGTCTTTGCCAGATTGCCTGAGAACGGATACCTGTTATGAGGGCATCACGAACTGCTTGATCATGGTGTTCTTCTGCAGTTACTGCCTCGAAGCGACAATCAGCGGTTAGTGAGTCCAGTTTCTGCAAGAAGTCACCAATAGTTTCACCCGGTTCCTGCTTAGCAATTGCCAGAAGATGCCTAAAATCTATGATATTTAAGGGTTTTACAAAAAGAGATTGGGGTTTTGAGATGGCAGCTTCAGAAGAGTCACAATTTGCTATTAGTTTGTGTAATGGGTGGGAAATATAGTTAATAAGGACATTCAGTTTGTCAGTGAGTTGGAAGTTGATTGTTAAATGTGTGCAGCCAATGTGTCCAATGGTCTGAAGAATCAGGCGCTGAAGGGCTACCATCGAAATGCTGTGGCTTCAAGAACTGGTCCATTTCAAGTCAGATTTCTTGATGAATAAATTTGTAGTGAGGGCAACACGGAAGGCGAATGATAAACCTGTGAACAAGGCTTTATTCATCAAGAAGTACAAGTATATAGGCTGTAACAAAAGGGAAGAGAATTGTTAAAAGCATGCAAAACAATGAACAATGTTAATAATATGACTGGTGAATATATAGTTGTTGTTTATCAGAATTCCTGGTATCTTGGTACTGTGAAAGCTACATTGAGAATTCATGTAGAGTGCGATTTGTTGCTGCATCTCAGAAAATAGGGGTATATTTTGGGCCAGATAGAGAGGATTTACGAAATTGAAAATTGACTGGTCCCAAAATGCATAAATTCTGGTTGACTATGGGAATTTCCATCTTTTACAGAAATCCAAAATCTATATGAAAACTTTTCTTTGATTTATTTCTGAGATTAATTCATATCTACTCAATTTTTTTCTTTTCTTTGAGGGGAGTAGTAAATACCGGCCATGAATGCTCTTTAGGCATTCAATGGCTATACCCCAGATTAAGCTCTCCTTTGGTGGGGAGGTGGTTAAATACCTACTCTCAATAAAACTATATTTAAATAACCAGTATAATACTTGAAATTTGTATATCTTAATTTATAATTCATAGCTTATGGTAAAGAGATACATCAGATTTGACTACATAATCAGAAAGAGCACACAATTTTACATAAGACTGCCTGCCAAAT
The DNA here is from genome assembly GCF_053919585.1 of Euprymna scolopes. NCBI lineage: Eukaryota > Metazoa > Mollusca > Cephalopoda > Sepiida > Sepiolidae > Euprymna > Euprymna scolopes. The sequence continues at coordinate 32,263,332 of NC_136515.1, forward strand.
TTCATGAGAATAGGTTGAAAAATAAATAAATGGTGGCGAAATTACCAAATTTCTTGAAATGTTGAGGTCCATAATTTAGCCCATTTTTCTAAAGAAAAATGTCCACAGAAAAGCCTAAATTTTGGCACTTAAAATTCTCATAACTTTTGAACTACTGATGGTATTTGCATAATTCAAACGGTTTTAAGCATCTTTTACATAGCTCTTTTCATGCAAGTTGATAAAATAACAATTACCTAAAAAGAAAAAATCAACTTGTCATGCTACTTCAAGCCTCTTCGGATCCCTGCTTTCTAGCCCAAACTGAGGAAAATGCTGCTTCATAGCTCTTCAGGTGCTACACTGTTGTTGATGTATGCCATTAAAAAGTTACATCTTTGGATAGAATAGCCACCGTGATCACTTGCATAATCGATGGAGCTACATTAGGCCCAAATCCCATCCTGATCAGGCAGTATCTTGACCACCACAGTGTGGAACGACCATAAAGAATGATCTACATGCTTTTCTCAAGTCCAACACAGACACATCGGATCCCTTCCTATTCAGTTTTTGTAATCGTGTATATGCTTCCACATGGTTATTCAGATTGCAGTAATCCATAACAGGTCGTTGAACAACACCATTAGCAAGATCAGTCCCTCTGGGGGATCGATGTCTTCTCTGAGTTCAGTATCAACTATTTGTTGTGAATCCAAGTTTGCAATTCACAATTATAGTCCTTCCTAATGTGTTCAGGAGCAGTGTTTGGAGGTGGCCGCTCGCTCAACCAATTCTAGGTCATGGTTCAATTTTAAGTGCAACAGCAGTGCCGACATTTAAAACTTAATTTGGGGAATTGGCCTCACTGTGCTCATTTATATGAACACTGCCCAACAGGCAGATAACGTCAAGTTGATATATTCTTGAATTGCATTGCCCTGGATGAATAAGATTTAACATAAAAAAAAATATTCATTCTTTCACGGTCAACTGTTTGACAGTTTTCGTCAGAGGGTAATGGTTTTTTTTTTCAAGGAGAGTTGAATGACTTAGATTATCATTAATATTTTCCATAGAGAGGAATGGGCTTGGCAGAGGTGAAAGAGAGATGGATTAGTAGGATATGGGGAAAAAGAAAAAGATAGACAGACTGATGGTGGTAGAGAGGTAGAAATAATAATGTTAGATACATTTTTTAAACTCTTCTTTCTTGTTTTTATGGCTCCAAGCAACACAGAGTAGCCCTGCTAATATTATATAAATATGACTATTGTCAACTGTGAAATTGACAGCAATTTCAAAATGTTGATATTAATAACAATAACTAAATTGTAACAATAATTACAATAACAATCACTATAGTGGCCATTACAATTATAACTAAAATTGCCAGCAATCACTGTACAAGAGTAATAAAGAACTCGAGAGAGTTATATGCTCAGTCCGTTAAGTCCAAAGTAGCTGAGCAGCGGCTTGGTTCTCACCAATTTTGGCAAATAACAAACAGGGTCCTAAATAGAAATGTGTGCTCTCTCCCAACCATCATTCATGGATCTGAAGTAATCTAGTCAGCATCGGACAAAGCCAAACTCTTTGCAGCTAATTCTACTCAATGTGATCAGGGCCGCCAACCCCCCGTATTTCCTCCTGTGTCTGAAAACATGCTATGTGAAATACAAATATCTGCATGATGTTGCCAAACTAATAAAAAAGCCTTCATTTGAATAAAGCAATTGGCCTTGATGGCATTCCTATTATAGTGCTCAAAAAGCTTCAAGCTGAACTAGCTCCCATACTTACAAAGCTGTTTAAGCATTGTCTTAGGAGAATTACTTCCCAACACCCTAGAAAACCTTGTCAGTATGTCCCGTACTTAAAAATTTCAGGTGATCACAATACAATTAACAATGCACATGAAAAAATTGAAATGGCCTAAAATATTTCAATATTGGTATCTATAGAAAGAGCTTGATGAGCTAAGAAAGAATCTTTTTAAATTTTTTAAATCCAATTAGGAAGGAAAATTAAGAAAGTTATGACTATTTTTGTGCCTCACACGTTTGGATATTTTTCCCTCTTTAAGACCATATGCGTTTTGTCACATATTTTACACTACTTTTTCAGTAAAAAGGCTATATCTTTGTTAAAACAGAAGAAGCGTATTTTTGTGCTAGGAATTAGAATATGCTACTGAAAATCTCCAGAAATTAATGATTTCCAAATATTCTGCAGTAAATGCATATCCTTAAAAATGCTGTGTATCCATTAAAAGAAAAAAAGTTAAGCTGAATTGTAATCCATTAAACAACTGAAATCTAAATCTGGGACTGTTTAAAGATGAAGATATTGCAATATTTCTTTGATATTATTGTAGATTAATAGCTTTCATTAACCACCTCTCCAAAATGTGACTTTACCATTTTTTATTCAATTTTCAGCCCAAACAAGGCACAGTGCCACTTTGAAGCAGGGGGCTACTATCAGGGACTTAATTAGCAGGGCCATTATGAAGGGAGATGAGTAGAAAGATGTTTGTTCACATTACACTTGAACTTCTGCCTTCTGCATATCAATACAGTTGGGAAAGCAGAATCCCAGAAGGGAGTTCCAAAGACCTGCAGTTCTGGGGAAGAAACTATTGGAGTAAAAGGCTTTCTTGCACCTAGGGATCTCTTCTGTAAAGGGATGAGACTTACTAGCTTGTTGGGTTTGTCGGAGGTACTTACGTCGGGGAGGTACAAGTGTTTGCAGTTCGTCAGAGCATTCACCATTAAAGTATTTGTAGAACAGGCAGAGGGATGCAACATCTCGTCAATAGGACAGAGGCTGAAGCCTAGATGACAGTTCAGGACCTATCAGGTTGGCAACTCTCTTTTGAACCCTATCAAGGAGTGAGAGACAAGCAGCAGATGCACCAGCCCAGATGTGACAACAGTACTCCATACATGGGCGAATGGTGGCCTTATAGAGGTACAGGATACTGTCAGGCGTAAGTAGTTTTCTAGCACAGTAGAGGGAGCCAACCTTCCTTGCTGCAGCCTTGGCAATGCTCTCAATGTATCTACTCCAGTTCATATTCCCTATAAACGTTAGGCCGAGGAGTTTAAAAGAAGTACTTTCAGGCAATGTGTTCTTGGCCATTGCTATTGGTGGCAGAGAAGGTTTCTTGTAGTTATTGAAGGAAACAAGCTTAGTCTTAGCAGCATTGAATGTGACCATCCATTTTTGTCCCCATTCCACTACAGATTGGAGGTCATCCTCTAGTGTTTCTGCCATTTCCTTGGATATGTGTTCATTTGTTTTCCCCTCATATCTGTTATAGAGAGAGTGGTGTCATCGGCAAATATACCCATCTCCGAAACAATTTTATCAGGGAGGTCATTTATGAATATCAGGAATAATAGAGGTCCAAGGATAGACCCCTGAGGTACTCCCACATTTATGTCATATTGTTTAAATGTACGACCATCGAGGACAACTTGGATTTTTCTCTTATTTAAGAAGGATTTAATTACATTATGAATTCTTCCAGTGATTCCATATGATCTAATTTTCCTTAGAAGACCATCGTGCCATACCCTGTCAAACGCCTTAGATATATCAAGGGCTACCGCTCTACCCTCCCCTGTTTTGTCCAATGAACGGTATATACATTCAGAAACTACAGTTAAGATATCTGCTATTGAACGGGCTTGCCTGAATCCATATTGTTTGTCAGTCAGGAGTTTAGCAGCTGTTAGGTGCTGGACTAGGGCTTGATTAACGAAGGACTCAAATATTTTGGCGAAAAGCGGGAGGAGGCTAATGGGGCGATAATTTAGTGGGTCAGTTCTTTCACCAGAATTCTTGAAGACTGGTACCACAGAAGCAGTTTTCCAGCAGTCAGGAAAGTAAGATTCGTGAGCAATTTGCTAGCAATTGTGTGTGAATACCTTAAAAAGCTTTAATGAAAGATAAACAAGTATTATTTTAGAATTTAATGTAAAATGATTCCCCATTTTGAGCCATTCTAGTGTTTTAGGACAATAAACCATTTTTTTTTTCTATAGGAGATAAATCCTGTGCGCTTGTTTTTTTTTTTTTTTCTAAAAATGATTATGTGTGGTTTTAAGTGGAATTATGAGAGGGTGGGGACGTTGCACTTTGGGTTAATGATAGAGCTAAGGAAACTTATGTGTGTACACCCTGAAGACTTGATAGAAGCAAAAACAATTTTAAAATTTAGAGTGGGGGTTAGTTTCACATAAATTTAACGTAAAATAATTTACCATTTCGAGGCCATTCTAGCGTTTTAGGACAGTTAACCCGAAGTTTGAAAATAAAATCGGCCAGCCAGAATGAGTTACTGAAAGATGTTTGAATTTATTTAAGTAAGAACCAAATTGACAGGTGTGCGCACGGAATTCATCGAGTGTTACGACGACGGAAGCTATTCAGCAAATGAGGTCAATGACCAGGTTTGTTTGTTATAAGCGAAGTAAAAAAAGAAGACATAAAAACGAACGTTAAAACTTAAGCGGGGGGGGGGGGGTAATCAAAACATCGTAAAAAAGAAAACAGAAAAACGAACACATGAAAAATGACTTAAATAAGTGTTATATTTTGTCTCATTAAAGGGTCTTATTATAAGTGATGCTGTTGAGAGAGATGTTGTAAGAGACTTAGTGAGGTTGTTCGTTCCATGTTCGTGTTATGAGAGATTGTTCATGTTATTACGATTCCTATATTTTAAATGTTCATTGCTTAGACGTGTAGAAGAAGAAAGCTCTTAGAATGATGAGATAGTGTTCACTGTTCAGACATTGTGTAGACATGAGATGTCGAGACGTGTATGTAATGACAATTTATAACACAGATATATAATACAATTATCACTTTACCTTTTTGTAAGAATCACAAACACAAAGATGAGCTTTATCACAAAACACATGATGAATTTATTTCTTCACGATCGGCCGTGGTTTTCTCACCAAGAATTCAAAGCTTCACATTTTAGTTTCAAAGTGATCGTCTCGCTTCCTAGACGTTCGAATTCCCAGACCCTCTCTGAGTTTCTCCCAGTTTCTGTCTTCTTTTTTCTCTAAAGTTTTTCTCTATCCCTAGAACTTTCTATTTTCCGTGACGTCATACACATGTTAAAACATGTGCCTTCTTTCACGTGTTCTGGACATGCGTGTCCAAAACTTTTCCTTTTTCTACAAAAGGAATTTTAACCTATACCCAGTAACCTATTTTTCCAATATGTTAAAAACATTATCTTATAGCTGCATTCTTTCAATTAATTTTTCATAACAAACTTGACAGTGCACATTCTTTTCTTGAAATATTTTATCTCTATTCTAAACAATCGTTTGTTTTACATTCCTTTTTTTAAAATTCTCACACGTAATCTATTTCTAAACCTAAATTACGAGGTTCGAATTTCGTCTATTGCTATTTCATTTTCATTTTAACTAATCTCTCTATTTTTATACTTACATGAAAAGGGGACAGCCCTTATCATGTAACATCCCCTCCTTTCCATATTTCACAAAAAAAAAATGTATGCATTTTTAAATTTAGTACATTTTTTATTTTTACATCTACACAACCACACGGCTAAAAAGATCAGGCTAAAAAACAAAAAAAAATCTCTTTCAGTCAGCCCTCCACGGGCGACTTCACAATTATTTATTTTTATAAGATCAGAACCTTTCTGATCTTCTTGGCATTTACTTTTTGGGTGTAGGGTCTTTACCTATGATTCACATCAGCTACTTTCCAGCCACCCATATGCCGCAGACTAGAGGTTTCCACCTTTCTCGAAATGGGCGACTTCCTTCGTCCCTAGTGTCCTGATCAACTCTTTCCACATGGTTAGTCTTATCACGTATGGCTTTGTTTTTTCATTCTATAACTATCTTATACGGGACATACCAAAGCTCATATACTTAAATCTTTGTGGTTGGCTTCAGAAGTTTAAGATATACCTTTTTTTCTCTCATACGGATTCACTCGGATTTCCTTGCTTGGATTCTTGAAACTTCGACGAGGATTTAGAAATATCACCCCTAACTAACTAACACCTTTTGCGCCCCACACCTTAATTGCGCTCTAAACTCTATCTAATAGCCCGATTTTTTTGTGATTTTTCTTTTCTCTCACCAGAGCTTCCAAGATCCAGCAGATATATCCCACATTCATGCGTCTCTAAAAAAAAATACAAGGTTATATCTTTCTTACGTAATCTACGGCATATTTTTGCCTGTCTCTTACTTCATTAAGCTATATGTGATTGCCTCGGGACTACCTATCATCGGTTTACTGGTCCCCTTAAGAATTTTCGTATTCTTTCCAACGCCTGTTTATTAATTAAGCCAAGTCTTACCACTTGCTTGGAGTTGTTACATGCAACCAGCTTATTTTAAGCACTTAATTAACCAGGTTCCCAAATTTTTCATATAGGGGCACATCTTGTGCTTATCAATCCCTACCAAGTCACTTTTCTTGGAGAAAAATTTTTAGGATCTCTAAAAAAAACAAAAAAACAACAAAACCAAATGCTAAAAAAAAACATCTTTTTTACGGCTTATCACATCTAAAAACTCTCTAAATACCCGTTTACGTAATTTATTTTGTCCCACTCTTAAAAGTCTAACTGAATTCTAACCCAACCATTTGTCTTAATCTTATTTTCGACTAGATCATTTTAATTCTAATGTATATTTACTGATAACTTTGAATTCTTGCTGTGAAAATCAATAACATTTACATACAGTTAAGACAATTTACAATATTTGTTCAACATCATAAATACATTTTCAAAAATAAATACCTTAATACATTTAACTATGATTTATACAAAACTATGATCAACAGTTATAACTTTTTTCAACAAAAAAAAAGTTATCTGTAACAAACGACAAGTCAACAAAGTCTGTCCAAAACAATTGTCCCTTTTTTTCAAAAACAAAACAAATGAAATACACAAAAAGCCGAAAAGTTCAATTATGAACACAAAAATGCATTTCCAAACAGAATTTACACGCTGTTTCAGAGACTGCATGCGACCTTGGAAAAATTCCTGTTTGATTGACAGATTAAATTCAACAATTCGTCTAAACGATTTCATATTGACACAAATTTTCTAATTGACATTGTATCTAATGATACATTTTTCAAAACAATAATGGGTGACCCCAATCTCTGCATTTGTGTGTGTGTGTGTGTGTGTGTTTTTTAACAAACCAATTCATTTATCAATGAATTACGCATGGTGACTTGTTTTTACAACTGTTTATTTATTTATTTATTTTTTTCATTACTACGGATATCTTTTATGGCATATCGGCCTTTTCTTTTCTTTTTTTTTTAATATTTCTGTGCTACATAAACAAAAGAATTCATTTCAATGAATTATGCACGGTGACTTGTGTTTACTATATTTCCATTCATTACTACGGATTTCTTTTACAGTATATCAGCCTTTTCTTCTTTTTTTTTTAATATTTCTTGTATCTTTTGTTTTCTTTTGTGTGTTAATTTTTTTTTCCTTCTATCTTTTAAGACTGCGTATGTGTCCATGTTCTCTCTTTTTTTTATTGTTTTATTTCGTTTTGAATTTCTTTTTCGCATTATGTGATCGTCTAGTAAACGTTGTTTTTGTTTTTTTTTCGTGGTAACGCCAGTTTCTTTTTCTTTTTTTTTTTTAACCCACCCTTGCATGAGTGGACTAGTCACGTACACCAAATTATTTATATGTTATATTTTGTTTCATTAAAGGGTCTTATTATAAGTGATGCTGTTGAGAGAGATGTTGCTGTAAGAGACTTAGTGAGATTGTTCGTTCCGTGTTCGTGTTATGAGAGATTGTTCATGTTATTACGATTCCTATATTTTAAATGTTCATTGCTTAGACGTGTAGAAGAAGAAAGCTCTTAGAATGATGAGATAGTGTTCACTGTTCAGACATTGTGTAGACATGAGATGTCGAGACGTGTATGTAATGACAATTTATAACAGATATATAATACAATTATCACTTTACCTTTTTGTAAGAATCACAAACACAAAGATGAGCTTTATCACAAAACACATGATGAATTTATTTCTTCACGATCGGCCGTGGTTTTCTCACCAAGAATTCAAAGCTTCACATTTTAGTTTCAAAGTGATCGTCTCGCTTCCTAGACGTTCGAATTCCCAGACCCTCTCTGAGTTTCTCCCAGTTTCTGTCTTCTTTTTTCTCTAAAGTTTTTCTCTATCCCTAGAACTTTCTATTTTCCGTGACGTCATACACATGTTAAAACATGTGCCTTCTTTCACGTGTTCTGGACATGCGTGTCCAAAACTTTTCCTTTTTCTACAAAAGGAATTTTAACCTATACTCAGTAACCTATTTTTCCAATATGTTAAAAACATTATCTTATAGCTGCATTCTTTCAATTAATTTTCATAACAAACTTGACAGTGCACATTCTTTTCTTGAAATATTTTATCTCTATTCTAAACAATCATTTGTTTTACATTCCTTTTTTTAAAATTCTCACACGTAATCTATTTCTAAACCTAAATTACGAGGTTCGAATTTCGTCTATTGCTATTTCATTTTCATTTTAACTAATCTCTCTATTTTTATACTTACATGAAAAGGGGACAGCCCTTATCATGTAACATAAGCCTGTTTTGATATTAAAATTTAAAAAATCGGTGGGTACCCGGGTGTTTTTGGGTGTGTGGTCGGGGGTGGATAAGCGAAGTAAAAAAAAAATGGCTTAAATGACACTGTTACAATATTTAAATTTAAAAAATCGGGAAAAAAAAAGACATCTCACACCACGATTCAAACCCAAAACATTTCGATAAGAAACCAACGCGCTAACCAACTGAGCTAACGCGACGTACATTTTTTCAATATATTTCGAGTGAAGGATGGAGCTTCAATATGATACCAAGTTTGTGAATTTTTATTGTGTCTGTCAAAAGTTTTTAGCAGACACACAAACATACATACATACATACATTTTCGCTTTTATATATATAGACATTTCTTGTCCGAGTATATTTTGTTAAACTTTCCAGTTTGACGTTTTTTATTTCTCTATCGACTTCAGGCCAAAATCACAGTGTAGTATTCTGATGCTACACTTCACCTTTTCTGTCCTCTGTCAGTGAAGGAGAAATCCTTCATGACTGAGGCAATTTTTATGTTTGTTTCTATCCAGATTGACCCTTTTTTGGAAGCTGGGTTTTCTTCACATTAAAACCTGACCTTGTGTCTAATTGTCCCCGTGGGGAGGCAAGTAAATAGGAACTTAACTAGAAACTGAGCACCTCCTACAAATATTTAAATATTGATTTTGTATTTTTTTTTTTAATATATAATTGGGTAGATTAGTGTCCCTTCGATTATAATCTGCTGAAAAAAATTGTAAAAAAGACAAAAATGTATATATTTGGGGTGTGGGGTACTGCTCGCACACGTGAAGCCAAAAAATCATATTTCACATTTTCGTTTTTTTTTTGTTTTTTTAAACAAAACCCTGTTTAATTCATCATTAAAAACTAATGTAATGGATAAAAATGCACACGTTATATATTTTCCCGAAAACGCTGTATTATGATGTTAACACTTTGTTTGCTTAAAACTCTTAAAATATATAATGTATATTATTATTTATTAATTCATTTGAAAGAAAACGGTGGTATTTTGAGGACTTAAGGTGCTTTGGTTTTAAAATATGAAATCTTTAATCATCCCAAGCATTTTATCATCCGTGTTTATTGCTAATATAATTGACCAATCAGTCTCTTGTGCATCATAAGTTGCTGGAATCTGTGTTAATAGAGAAGTAGTAAACCACCTCAGCAAAAATAACCTCCTCAGTATTATACAATATGGATTCTGTTCTGCTAGATCTACAGCAGATTTGCTAATAGTTATGTCTCAAAGGATTAGGGAATCTCTTGACGGAGGTTTCCTTTCTAGGGCATTCACCTTTGACATATCAAAGGCCTTTGATAGGCTATGGCATAAAGATCTACTCTACAAAATCTCTAGTTATGGTATAGCTGGAAGTGTCCTTTCAATTATTAAATCATTTCTCTCTGATAGCTTCATAAGAATAATAGTTAATGGGTAGAAATCAGCAGCTCACAGTATTAATGCTGGAGTTCCTCAGGGGTTAATCCTGATCTTCATTAATTATCTTCCAAATCACATCCTAAGATCATTTGTTGTCATTTATGCTGATGACACTACCATCTATGGCAATACTTTAAATGATGTAAATGATCAAGTTCTTTCTGATTCTCTCTTCTCTGATCCTGATTACGTGGTGCAATGGGGAAAGAGGTGGCTGGTTAATTTTAATGCATCTAAAACCAAGCTTCTATCTTTCCATCATTAACACTGATCTCTGTCTGGCATCAATCGAAATGAATGGCTCTCGTCTTGAGGAGGCTCCATGCTTTGACAAGCGTCTAGGTCTGACCTTTACTCCTGATTTGAGATGAAACACATACATAAAATCCATTGCCAAGGCTGCTGAAAAAATGGTGGGATCATTCTACTGCTCCAGTAGATATCTCACTGCTGATGCAATTTTCTACCTTTTATAAGAGCCAAATACGTTCACGGATGGAGTACTGTTGCCACATGGGCAGGAGTTGCTAGAAGCAGCTTATCCTTCCTTGACAGAGTTTTAAAAGCTTAGTGGGGGATGCCCTTTTCTTTTCTCTGCAACCTCTTTCCCACAGAAGAGACGTTGCGAACCTGTCTCTGCTTTATCATTATTTTTATAGCACGCATTCATTTGAGCTCCAATCCATGGTCACTCCTGGCCTGACTTTCATGAAAAACATTCATCTAGCTGAAATCACTATCAATAATTTCCCCCATTTTTTATGTGTGTGTAAACCTAAACGTAGATTCCATGAACAAAGCTTCTTTCTTAGAACTGCACGACTGTGGAACTCTGTTCCATTTTCCTACTTTTCAACTGACTTCAAGTTCGTGAACAAATCCTTGATGAGCCATCCCCTTATTTAATTCAATTTACCAAATTTACTCTACTAACAATTACTATGACATGTTCCCCTTTACCACAGTACACTCATTAATCCTTATCCTTGAGTGGCTTCCGGGCCTTCATAAGTGGTGTCTCTTTTGTGAAAAAAAAAATAAATAAATAATTACTAGTATGAAGTCAATAATAACAAACATAGCAGTACCAATCATACTAATAATAGCAACAGTTAACAAAAATAACCACAATCATTATCTATAAATATAAAAGCGAAAATGTATGTATGTATGTGTGTTCACTTTTTCTGTGTGTCTACAAAAGGCTTTTTTTCAGAGAAGCGGTCGCTCGCTTAACTTTTTATATCACATATAAATTGTAATATCTCAGTTAACAACGAAGCTCGCCTGTCTATTTAATTTGCTCAATTTTGGGAAGATAAATATTCAACATTTGTCGCTCGCCACATGTGGGTTAGTCTTTTTCCTATAACATCTTGGGGGGGGAAAAAAAAAGCGTTCAGCAGTAAATGAAATCCCGCAGTTAAACTTGATCTCATTAACTCATTAAAACGAGCACCTGCTAAATTCAAGTAATTAAATAAATGCAAACGTGTTTCCGTTAGCATGTCGCGGTGGGGCAATGGTTAACGTCGCATGTCTTTTTTTTTCCACTTTAATTTACAACTTTGCCTCAATGGTTCGGGTTCGATCCTCATACTTACTTTATTTTTTAAACCACCCCCACTCCCGGAGTTTCCACACACACCTACAAACACCCGGGCAACGCCGGGTACCCCTCGCTAGTCTATATATAAAAAGCGAAAATGTGTGTATGTTTGTATGTATGTGTATTTGTGTGTCCGCTAAAAACTTTCGACAGACACAATAAAAATTCACAAACTCGGTATCATATTGAAGTTCCATCCTTTGCTCAAAAAAAATAAAAAAAATTGGCCAAAAACGTTCATTTTTTTCACCCCGAAATCGACAATTTTTGACAGGGGGGGGGTCAACAAAAACGGTCCTCTCGTGACGACGACTGGTTCTACATATGCGTCAGATGACGTCATGACCTGATTTACTTTAAATACTTGAAGAACTGATTAATTTCATATATGTCGCATTAACTCAGTTGGTTAGTGCGTTGGTTCGTTATCTAAACGTTTTGGGTTCGAATCATGTGAGATGTCGTTTTTTTTTCGATTTTTTAAGTCTAAATATTGAACCAGTGTTATTTAAGCCATTTTTCATGTAATGTTCGTTTTTATGTTTTTTTTTTTTTTACTTTGCTTATCCACCCCCGACCACACACCCAAAAACACCCGGGTACCCACCGATTTTTTAAATTTTAATATTGAAACAGGCTTATTTAAGCCATTTTTCACGTGTTCGTTTTTCTTTTTTGTTTTTTCGATTTTTACATTTAACATCGTTCGTTTGCCTTTAGTTAGTTTTTTTGTGTTTTTTTTTTCAATGTTTTGATTACCCCTCCACTCCCTCCCCCGCTTAAGTTTTAACGTTCGTTTTCTTTTTTTTACTTCACTTATAACAAACAAATCTGGTCATTGACCTCATTTGCTGAATAGCTATTGCTTACGTCGTCGTTGTAACGCTCTACAACTTCCATGCGCGCACCTGTCAATTTGGTTCTTACTTAAATAAATTCAAACATCTTTCAGTAACTCATTCTGGCTGACCGATTTTATTTTCAAACTTCGCCTCAGGGCTTCGGGTTCAATCCTACCAACTTTTACCCCCTTCCCCCCGGTTTCTTTTTTATTTAACAGCACACACACCTCCAAACACCCAGGCAAAGCCGGGTACCCCTGCTAGTCTATATATATATAAAAGCGAAAATGTATGTATGTTCGCTTTTTGTGTATGTCCAAGAAAGGCTTTTTTTCAGAGAAGCGGTCGGTCGGCTCACAACTTCTTAAAACTTTTTATATCACATATAAATCATAATATCTCCGAGGTAACGAAGGAGGTCGCCTGTCTATTTAATTTGCTCGACTTTGGGAGGATAAATTCAACATTTGTCGCTCGCCGCATGGAGATTAGGTTTTTTATTATAATAAAAGCGACACTAATTCTGGCGGTATTTTTCCGGTCGCGATCTCTGGAAATGTCCGAAAGCAATCAGCTTTGATCAATGTGGAAATATTTTCCTTATATCAGACAATTGCTATTCAATTTGGACAAGTGGAGCTGGTTCCCCCTCCCCCCAACATCTTGGGAAAATAAAAATAAAAAAAAGCGTTCTCGCATTAAATATAATACTACCCCGCAGTCAAAGTTGACCTCATTAAGTCATTAAATAAATTCAAACGTGTTTCCGTTAGTATGTCGCAGTGGCCCAGTAGTTAACGTCGCACTTTTTTTTTTTTCACACTTTAATTTCCAACATTGCCTCAAGGGTTCAGGTTCGATCCTCATACTCACCTACAAAAACTTTTTTTTTTATTTTAACCTTCCGCCCCCCCCCCCCCCCCCCGGAGTTTTGATTTACCCAAAACCACGCACATCTCCAAACACCCGGGCATCGCCAGGTACCCCCGCTAGTCTATATATATATATAAAAGCGAAAATGTGTGTTTGTTTGTATGTATGTATGTATGTGTGTATGTATGTCCTGCAAAACCTTTCCACATGGGTCACCGATTTTTGCCAGATCGGTATCATTTTAAACTTCCAACCTTCGCCCGACAAATATCTAAAAATTGGCCAAAAACGTTAATTCCTTCATCCTGAAATCAGTAGTTTTCTACAGGGGGTAGGGTCAGGAAAAACTGTCCTCATGACGAGTTCGCTTCTACGCATGCGTCAAAGGACGTCGTAACCTGATTTACTTTAAATATTTGAAAAAGCGACAATTTCTGCGATGTCGTCTTAGCTCAGTTGCTTAGAGCCTCATTATCTAAACGTTTTGGGTTTGAATCGTGGTGTGAGATGTCTTTCTTTTCGATTTTTTAAATTTTAATATTGAAGCAGGGTTATTTAAGCCATTTTTCACGTGTTTTTCAGATTTTTTAACGTTCGTTTTTCTGTGTTTTTTTACTTCGCTTATTCTTAGGTTTTCATTAACACCCCCCACCCCCGTCCGACCAAACACACCCAAAAACACCCGGGCAAGGCCAGGTACCCCCCGCTAGTCTATATATATATATATATATATATATATATATATATATATATATAAAAGCAAAAATGTGTGTGTATGTGTGTTTGTATGTCTGCCAAAAACTTTGACAGACAGAACAAAAATTCACAAATTTGGTCTCATAATAAAGCCCGATCCTCCGGACGACAAATATTGATTTTTTGGCGCAAAAGGTCAACTCTAAGTTATTCAGCTGACCGTTTTTCTACAGGGTGGGATCCAAAAAGTGACATTTTAACGATATTTATACATAATTTAATAAACGCTGAGTCATGTCACGTGACCTTAACGTCAGTAAGCTGTAATGGTGGTCTGTATATAAAAACATTGCATATGATAAGAGATTGTTATCGCTAAAACATGCAACAATCATACAAATTACAATATTAACTTACACGTTATGAAAACATTACCAGAGTTATTAGGTTAAAAATAGTTAGATATGATAGTTAAACGAAAAATAACAAGCCAAAAACGTGAAGTAAAAAAAAAAAATATGCTAAAAAATGTTAACGATCGATGTTTTTACAAAAAAAAAAAAACAAAGCCAAACGCCATTTTCTTTTTATATTAGTAACATTATTTCTCTTTAGAGGGAGGAAGGCGAAGAGAGAGAGAGAGAGAGAGACACACACACACACAGAAAGATGTCTAGACAAGAAACGTATTATACAGCTTAATTTTCTACTAAGCATTATCTTCTATTATAAAAAGATGTATAATTTATTGATTACTAAATTGAGACAGGATGTCATATTCCAAAAAATCACATCTAAGCTGAAAACATTATTTAGAAGGCCATCCTTATTTTCGAGTGACGTTTGTTTCTCTAAACCTTGACATGCAAAGCATGACCTCCTCCTTGTTTTCTTAGTGGGGGTGGGGGGGGGGGCGAAAGATGAAACCGCTTGAATTCTAAGAACAGATGGTATTTATTTGCTCCCCCACCGAGCAAATTAGGCACAAGGCCGTTTTTAATGTGAGGTAAAAACCAGCTCCCCTAAAAGTAGGCAAAAAGGGGGCACTCTGGTTACCAAAAATAATAATTGTCCCAGTATAGAGGGTTTCCCCTCCATTGACTGGTACAAATTATCTTAAGTGCAGCATCCGTCGGAACAGATACTACACTTTGATCTTGGCAAAAAGACCAAGTAAAAAAAGATACGTATTATATATTTATTCCAAACATCACACATCACTAATCTGCTGATTCCAAATTCTTAAATAAAAACGTTATTCAGAAAGCCATTCTTAGTATTGGGAGGTTATGTTTTTTATATAATCTTAAGTTAAGGAGGAAGGGTTTTAAGGAATTCATATAAAAGTATTATGTACTAGCAGATTACCCGACGTAGGTGGAAATACATTGAATGTTTCTTAGCAGAATACCCAGCGTTGCCTGGGATCGGATAAGATTGGTTGATATATGTACTAGCCTAATACCTGGCGTCGTGCTTGTGCAGTATAGGTCCAATTTGACAATTTTGAAGGTGCTTGTGCAGTGTAGGTGCGATTTGACAATTTTTAAGGTCCTTGTTCGATTAGACAATTTTGAAGGTCCTTATGCAGTATGGGTCAGATTTGACAATTTTGAAGATACTTGTGCAGTATAGGTCCGATTTGAAAAATGTTGAAGGTACTTGTGCAGTATAGGTCAGATTTGGCAATTTTGAAAGTGCGTGTGCAGTATAGGTTCGATTTGAAAAATTGTGAAGGTGCTTGTGCAGTATAGGTCTAATTTGACAATTTTGAAAGTGCTTGTGCAGTATAGGTCTGATTTGACAATTTTGAAAGTGCTTGTGGAGTATAGGTCCATTTTGACAATTTTGAAAGTGCTTGTGCATTATAGTTCGGACTTAACAATTTTTAAGGTGCTTGTGCAGTACAGGTCCCATTTGACAATTATGAAGATGCTTGTGCACTGCAGTCTAAATCCCAATAAATAATTTTGAAGATGCTTTTACAGTATAAATATATGTATGCATATATTTTTTTATTAGACACTGTGCATGATTTACAGCTAGACATGCCAGGCATGACCTCCTCCTTATTTTCGAGTGACGTTTGTTTCTCTATAACTTGACATTCTAGGCATGATCGTCTCCTTATTTTTGAGTGACGTTTGTTTCTCTAAAGCTAGACATGCCAGGCATGGCCGCCTCCTTATTTTCGAGTGACGTTTGTTTCTCTAAAGCTAGACATGCTAGACATGACCTCCTCCATATTTTTTAGTGACGTTTGTTTCTCTAAAGCTAGACATGACCTCCTCCTTATACAATCATTGTTGTAATATGCGAGTGACCTCCTTGGATGTAGCTTCATTGTCAAATACAATTAGAATAATATACAATCATTCTTATAATCTGTGAGTGATCTCTCTTGGATGTAGCTTGCTCATTATTAGATGGGTGACTATATGGGAATACAAAATTGTGTATGTAGATAACCAAAGTTAAGCAACAATGGGCTTGGTCATTATTAGATGCGTTAATACTTCATAATACAGAATCACCAAAGGTAAGCAAATATGAGCTTGGTTATTATTACATAGGTGACTACTTGGGAACACCAAATGCTTTATGTAGATCACCAAAGTTAAGCAACATGGGGCCTGGTCACTAACAGATGGGTAACAACTTTGGAACACTAAATGCTTTATGTAAATCACCAAAGTAAAGCAACATGGAGCCAGGTCATTATTAGATGGGTACTACTTGGGGACACCAAAGGCTTTTTGTAGATCACTAAAGTTAAGCAAAAATTAGCTTTGTCATTATCAGATGGGTGACTACTTGGGAACACCAAATGCTTTAGATCATCAAAGTTAAGCAACATTGTCTTGGTCATTCTCAGATGAGTGACTACTTGGGAACACCAAATGCTTTATGTAGATCACCAAAGTTAAGCAATATTGAGCCTGTTGTTAATGTAAAAATGATGAAATGCGACCTATTTGATTAGTGTGTTTGAAATAAAATAAACACCCCAAACAATGTGTCAAAGTTATTATTTTAGTAAGAGCGTGGCAATAATGTGGGTTAAATCATGAGAAATGATTGTCGAAATTACTAACATATTCAAGAATTTTGAAAAATCATGAAATGTAAGTTATATGACTGGTGTGTTTTTAATGAAATAAACAGCCCAGTCTCAAAGTTATTATTTTAGTAAAAGTTAAGCAACATTGTCTTGGTCATTCTCAATTAGGTGACTACTTGGGAATACAAAATGCTTTATGTAGCTTACCAAAGTTAAGCAACAATGAGACTGGCCATTATCAGATGGGTGACTTGGGAATACAAAATGCTTTATGTGGAAAACCAAAGTTAAACAACAATGAGCTTGGTGATTATCAGATAGGTAATTACTTTGGAATACAAAATACTTTTTGTAGATAACCAAAGTTAAGCAACAATGAACTGGGTCATTTTCAGATGGGTGACTAAGTAGGAATACATAATTCTTTTTTGTAGATAAGAAAAGTTATGGGCTTGGTGATTATTAGACGGGTAACTACTTGGGATTACTGAATGCTTATTTAGATCACATTAAACAATAATTAGCTTGGTTATTATAGGATTGGTAACTATTTGGGAATACAAAATGCTTTATATCGATCACCAAAGTTAAGAACTTTGTCGTGGTCATTCTAAAACAGGTGACTACTTGGGAATACAAATTTCTGTATGTAGTTTACCAAAGTTAAGTAACAATGAACCTGGCCATTATCAGATGGGTGACTACTTTGGAACACAAAATGCTTTATGTAGATCACAAAAGTTAAGCAACAATGAGCTTGGTCATTTAAGATGGGTGACTACTTGGGAATACAAAATGCTTTATGTAGACCACTAAAGTTAAGCTATAATGAGCCTTGTCATTATCAGAGGGGTGACTACTAGGGAATACAAAATTCTTTAATTAGATAACAAAAGTTCAGCAACAATTAGCTTGGTCGATATTTGATGGGTGACAATTGGTATCCAAAATTCTTTGTGTAGTTTGGTCATTCTCAAATGAGTGACTACTTGGGAATACAAAATGCTTTATGTAACTTAGAAACCTTAAGCAACAATGAGCCTGGCCAGATCACTAAAGTTAAGCAACAATGTGTTAGGTCATTATTAGATGTGTGACTACTTGGGAATACAAAATGCTTTATGTAACTTAGAAACGTTAAGCAACAATGAGCCTGGCCAGATCACTAAAATTAAGCAACAATGTGTTAGGTCATTATTAGATGTGTGACTACAAAATGCTTTATGTAGATCACCAAAGTTAAGCAACAATGAACTTGGTCATTATCAGATGGGTAACTACTATAGAATATTCCATGTATATTTTTAACAGTATGGTGAGGGATATGAAGACAGTCCTGGAAATCACAGAAACCGTTTACGAGTAAACATGACTATTGATTAGTGTGTTTGTAATGTAAAAATGATGAAATGTGACTTATTTGATTAGTGTTTTTTCAATGAAATAAATGAAATAAACAGCCTAATGAATGTATCCAAGTTATTTTTTTTAATAAGAGGGGTTAAATCATGAGAAATTATTCTTGAAATTAGTAACATATCCAAGAATTATGCAAAATAATGAAATGTGAGTTACTTTATTGGTGAGTGTGTAATGAAATAAACAGTCCAGACAATGTATGAAAGTTTTTATTTTAGTAAGAACGAGGTGATAATGTGGGTTAAATCATGAAAAATCCAACGAGATAGACACAAATATATACTAGCATAATACCTGGAGTAACCCAGGATTGAATGAGATACATGCAAATGAATGCTAGCAGAATACACGGGCGCCTGGGATTGAATGAGATAGATGCAAATATATACTAGCAAAATATCCGGCATCACTTGGATATATGTGAAAATATATGAGATACGTGAAAATATATATTAACAGAATACCCTGCATCACTCTGGATTGAATGAGATAGGTGGAAATATAGAAGCAGATTACTAGGCATCGTCCTAAATTTTATGAGGCAGGTTCAAATAAATACTAACAGAATACCTGGCATCGCCTGGGATTGAATAAGATAGGTACAAATACAGAATAGACAAATACTTGGCGTCACTCGGGATTGTATAAGATGGCTGCACATATACACTAGCAGAATACCCGGCATTGCTGAAGATTGAATGAGATAGGTGAGAAAATATACTAGCAATATCCCTGGCGTGGCCCGGGATTGAAGGATATTGATGGAAATATCTATTAGCAGAATTCCTGGCATTGCCCTGTATTGAAATGAGAATAATCACCATCACTCTGGATTAAATGAGGGTGGTAAAAGATAAAGTTTGTACCAGAAATGGCTTAAACAATTTTCTATCTCAAAATTACTTTCTTTGTGAAGTCGATTCCAGATATGGCTAAAACAGTGTACGATCTCAAAATTAGATTAATGCATATATATTGTTGGTTTACTATGAAAGTTTACTAGGCCAGTTTCTATAAGGGGGTGGGTGGTGATCTCTATATATTTGAAGTTTTTATGTTATCATGCGGGCATGATGTGAGGGTTGGAGAGGTGGGTAGAAAGAAGCATGATTATGTTAATTTTAAGTTCTCTTTTGAGGGTTGGGTTAATTTTAAATTTTATTTTGGGGGTTGGGTTTGAGAGAGCAATGTCCGCTTTGGGGTCCAAAATTATGTGAAATTGTTTCATATATGTATTTAAATTACCCGTCTTAGTGTAGGTAAAATTATTTTAAATATGTGCTGTATATTCACCGACCTTGCAAAGGTAAAATTATTTTAAATATGTATTGCATATTCACCGTCCTTGCAAAGGTAAAATTATTTCATATACATGCTGTAAATTATCTACCCTAGGTAAGATACAATTATTTCATACGTCTAATACCCGTCCTAGCTAGGTAAAATAACCTTTTGCTTGAAATAGCAAATGATACATAGACATTAAAAATTCCTCACTCCTAAGAATAACAAAAATATTCAAAATCAAATTCAATTTTCTCATTGTTTATACGGTCCCAGGCAACACCGGGTAGCCCTGCTAGTCTATTATATAAAAGTGAAAATGTGTATTTTTGCGTGCATTTTTTTTGTATGTCTGGCAAAGGCCTTTCTGGGGGAAGGGGGGCGCTCGGGGGAGGGGTACCATTTCTTACAACTTTTTATATACTCCCTAGATTATAATATCTACGATTTGCAAGCGGACGTCTTGTCTATCTTTTATACAAACAACTTTTATTTTATAAAATTCCCGCTAATCTGTCTTCTTGTGTGTTCGACTTTTTAGTATAAATAAAGTGAAACGAAGTCAGTTCCTCCTTCTTTGCAGGAGGGACCTTTGTGACCTTCGGGCCAAGATCAAAGTGTAGTATCTGTTCCTGCAGACCATTGTCCTTGTGGCAATGGGCTTCTGGTCCATGTAGGGGCAACCCTATATACCAAGAGGCTCTCACTATCCAGCTCCCATCTCCCACCTCTCAGGTCCCTTTTTCCCTTCCCCCTCCCCTTCTCCATATTAAAAAACTGCCTCATGCCTAATTTTCTCTCGTGGGGAAGCAAATAAATACAGTCAGTTCCTCGGCTTTCCCGCCAGGGACGTCTAGAAAGCAATGAGCTTTGATCAATGTGGGGAAAACCCGTCATATGCTATTCATTTGGACACTCCCCTTTTTATGAGGAGCTATACAGAAAGCCTCAAAATTAACTGGCTTGCAGCCAAAGTTAAGTGTGTGATGTTTATGCACCTGTGTCAACTTATTCACCTAACTTATTAATCGTTTAATTTCCATGATTCTCATTTCCTCTGCCCTCTTCATGTATATCATGTTTTCTTTGACTTTCTTTTCTGCCTTCGCCTCAAGGCTTGGGGTTCAAGCCTACCTACCTACAAAAATTTTTTTCCTTCACTTTTTCTTGGAACATTTTATATACTCCCTAAATTATAATATCTACGATTTATGAAAGAAGACCATCTCTCTCTCTTTTATTTGAGCGACTTTTACATGCTATTTTTTCGCTATTTCTTACTTGCATGTTTGTTTGCCTTTTCCGTGTAAAAAAAACAAAACTGAATCCAGAGAAAATGCGTCTACCTGGCATTCATGCAAGCACGCCCAGAAAGCAATCAGCTTTGATCAATGCCTGTCATATCAGACAATTGCTTTTCATTTGGACACTCCCTTTTTATGGGGAGCTGGTTTTCCCCCAACATCAACAAAAACCGTCCTCTCATGACGACGACCGGTTCTACGCATGCGTCAGATGACGTCATGACCTGATTTACTTTAAATAGTTGAAGAACTGACTGAATTTCATGTACGTCGTGTTAGCTCTGTTGGTTAGAGCGTTGGTTCATTGTCTAAACGTTTTGGGTTTGAATCGTGGTGTGAGATGTCTTTTTTATTTGTTTCAATTTTTTAAATTTAAATATTGAACCAGTGTTATTTAAGTCATTTTTCACGTAACATTCGTTTTTCTGGTTTTTTTTTTTTTGGTTTTTTTACTTCGTTTATTCTTAGGTTTTCATTAACACCCCTGACCGACCACACACACCCAGAAACACCCGGGTACCCACCGATTTTTTAAATTTTAATATCAAAACAGGCTTATTTAAGCCATTTTTCACGTGTTTTTTGGGGAGGGTTTTAACGTTCGTTTTTCTGTTTTCTTTTTTGTTTTTTCGATTTTTACATTTAACATCGTTTGTTTGCCTTACGTTAGTTTTTTTTGTGTTTTTTTTTAATGCTTTGATTACCCCCCCCCTCCCGGGTACCCCCCCCCCCCGTTTTGTTTTTATGTTTTCTTTTTTTACTTCGCTTATTCTTACGTTTTCATTAACAACCACACACACCTACAAACACTCGGGCAACGCCAGGTACACTCCCCCCCACGCTAAGTAGGGTTTTTTAACATTCGATTTTCTATTTTTTTTTACCTCGCTTATTCTTAGGTTTTCATTAACAACCCCACTCTCGCCCCTACACAAACATATATATAATCCGGGCAACGCCGGGTACCCCTCGCTAGTCTATATATATAAAAGCGAAAATGTATGTTCGCTTTTTGTGTATGTCCAAGAAAGGTGTTTTTCAGAGAAACGGTCAGCTGGTTCACAACTTTTTAAAACTTTTTATATCACATGTAAATCGTAATATCTCACAGTTAGCAACGGAGCTCGCCTATCTATTTAATTTGCTCGACTTCGGGAAGATAAATATTTAACAGTTTTCGCTCGCCACATGTAGGTTAGGCCTTTTCCTACGTCTTGGGGGAAAAAAAGCATTCCTGCACTAAATGAAATGCTACCCCGCAGTCAGAAGTTGACCTCATTAAGTCATTAAAACGTGCACCTGCTAATTTAAGTAATTAAATAAATTCAAACGTGTTTCCATTAGCATCTCGCGGTGGCGCAATGGTTAAAACCGTCGCACTCTTTTTTTTTTTTTTTCACACTTTAATTTACAACTTTGCCTCAAGAGTTCGGGTTTGATCCTCATACTTACCTACAAGAACATTTTTTTTTTATTTTACCCCCCCCCCCGGAGTTTTGATTTACCCAAAACCACACATACCTCCAAACACCCGGGCAATGCTGGGTACCCCTCGCTAGTACTACATAATTCTTATAATTTAAAATTCATTCTAATGATATTTATACGTATTTAAAAAAAGCGCTTAGTCATGTCACATGATCTGACGTCAGCATGCTGTAATGGCGGTTGTTAATTCATGCATTAATTGCCTTTGAAGGGTAACTTGATATTATAACCCAGAGTTAAATATTAATTTTTGAGTGGAAAAATTAGTACCAACGTAATTAGCGCATTTCAAAACGTAGAATCCCAAATTTACACGAAAATTGAAGGGGGGAAAATAAAATTATGAGTGATTGAAATTTTTTACCGGCGAGAATCAAGTTTTTATATTTTAAAATGTAAACAATGCATTTCTAAATCTAAAACATTACATATAGGCGATTAGAAAGGGAGAAGGCATGATGAGTTTGTTTCACTACACCCTTATACTTAGACATTTTAATATTATATGAAGTGTGAGTTAATGGATTTGATGATATCCCAGGCATAAATTCCTCCTTATTTTAGAGTAACTTCTGTTTCTCTAAAGCTTGAGATCCAAGGCATAAACTTCTCCTTATTTTCGAGTAACGTTTGTTTCTCTAAAGCTTGAGATCCCAGGTATAACCTCTCCCTGATTTTCTTAGTGGGAGGGAGGCAAAAGATGAGACCGCTTGAATTCTAAGAACAGATATTACACTTTGATCTTAGCCAAAAAGCCAAGTAAAAAAAGATGCATATTATATACTTATCGTATACTAAATTGAGACAATGTCATATTCCAAACATCATACATCGCTAAACTGCTGATTCTAAATTCTGAAATAAAAATATTATTATTCAGAAAGCCATTCTTAGTATTGGGAGGTTATGTTTTTTTATATAATCTTGAGTTAAGGAGGAGGGGTATTAAAGACAATTGAATGCTGAGACTAATACTACATTAAGGAATTCATATAAAAGTATTATGTACTAACAGATTACCCGACATAGGTGGAAATACATGGAATGTTTCCTAGCAGAATACCCAGCGTTGCCTGGGATCGGATAATATTGGTTGATATATGTACTGGCCAAATACCCGGCATCACCGGGATTGGATTACATAGGTGGATATATTTACTAGTAGAATATCCGGCGTAGCCTGGGATTGGATAAAATAGTTGTATATGTACTAGTAGAATATCCGGCGTAGCCTGGGATTGGATAAAATAGTTGTATATGTACTAGCAGAATACCCAGCGTCACCGGGATTGTATGGCATAGATAGATATGTCTAGCAGATTACCCGGCATGGCCTGGGATAGGATAATATTCATGGAATGTTTCCTAGCAGAACACTCGGCGTCGCCTGGGATCAGAAAAAATTGGTTCATATATGTACTAGCAAAATACCTGGCGTCGTCTGGGATTGGATACATGTACTAGCAGATTACCCAGCATGGCCCGGGATTGGATGAAATAGGGGGAATGTTTCCTAGCAGAATACACAGCGTCGCCTGGGATCGGACAAGATCGGTTGATATATGTACTAGCAAAATACTCAGCGTTACCAGAGATTGGATGACATAGGTGGATATATGTACTAGCAAAATACCCTGCGTCGCCCAGGATTGGATGACATAGGTGGATATATGTGGTAGCAGATTACCTGGCATAGCCAAGGATTGGATGAAATAGTTGGAATGTTCCTAGCAGAATACTTGGCGTCGCCTGGGATTGGGTAAGATTAGTTGATATATGTACTAGCAAAATATCCGGCATCGCCCGGGATTGGATGGCTTAGGTGGATATATGTACAACCAGAATACCCAGCGTTGCCCGGGATTGGATGAAATAGGTGTACATGTACTAGCAGAATACCCAGAGTCACCCGGGATTGTATGACATAGGTGGATATATGTACTAGCAGATAGCCCGGGATTGGATAAAATTCATGGAATGTTTCCTAGCAGAACTCGGCATCGCCTGGGATCAAAAACAATTGGTTGATATATGTACTAGCAAATTACCAGACGTAGCCCGGATCAGGTGAAATAGGTATATATGTACTAGCAGAATACCTGGCGTCGCCAAGGATTGGATGGCATACATGAATGTATGTACTAGCATTATACCCGGCATGGCCCGAGATTGAATGAAATAGGTGGAATGTTTCCTAGCAGAATACCTGGCGTCGTCTGGGATCAGGTAAGATTGGTTGATATATGTACTAGCAAAATGCCTGACATAGCCCGAAATTGAATGGCACAGGCTTCATATATGTACTAGCAGAATACCCAGCGTCGCCCGGGATTGGACGACATAGGTGGATATATGAACTATCAGATTACTCGGAATGGCCTGGGATTAGATGAAATAGGTGGAATGTTTCCTAGCAGAATACCCGGCGTCACCTGGGATCGGATAAGATTAGTTGATATATGTACTAGCAAAATACTCGGCATTGCCCGGGATTGGATGAGATATGTGTGTATGTACCAGAAAAATACTCAGCGTCGCCCGGGATTAGATGACATAGGTGGAATGTTTCCTAGCAGAATACCTTTCATCGCCAGGGATCGGATAAGGTTAAGTGATATATGTATTGGCAAAATACCAGGCATCGCTCGGGATTGGATGACATAGGTGGATATATGTGCTTACAGATAACCCGGCATAGCCCGGGATTGTATGAAATAGTTGGAATGTTCCTAGCAGAATACTTGGCGTCGCCTGGGATCGGATGACATAGTTGGATATATGTTCTAGGTGAATACCCGGCGTAGCCCGGGATTGGATGACATAGGTGGAATGTTTCCTAGCAGAATACCTGATGTCGTGCGGGATCAGATAAGATTGGTTGATATATGTACTAGCGAAATACCCGGCGTTGCTCGGGATCGGATGACATAGTTGGATATATGTTCTAGCAGAATACCCAGCGTAGCCCGGGATTGGATGAAATAAGTGTAATTGTGTTAGCAGAATATCCGGCGTCGCCGGGTTTGGATGACATAGGTGGAATGTTTCCTAGCAGAATACCTGACGTCGTGCGGGATCAGATAAGATTGGTTGATATATATACTAGTAAAATATCCGGTGTCACCCCAAATTGGATGACATACTAGCAAATATCTGGTGTCGCCCAGGATTGGATGACATAGGTCGATATTTGTACTAGCATCATACCCCGCGTTGCTCAATATTGGAAGAAATTGGTGGATATATATATATACTAGCAGAATGCCTGGCATCGGCCGGGATTGGATGACATAGGTGGATATATGTACTAGCTGAATACCCGGCTATACCCAGGATTGGATAACATAGGTGGATATATGTATTAGCAGGATACCTGGCGGAGCCTGGGATTGGATGGAATAGGTGTATACAATACCTTGCGTCACCCGGGATTGGATGACATAGGTGGATATATGGACTAGCAGATTACCTGGCAGAGCCTGTGATTGCATGAAATTGGTGGAATGTTTCCTAGCAGAATACCCAGTGTTGCCCAGGATTTGATAAGATAGGTGGAATGTTCTCTAGCAGAATACTTGGCGCTGACCAGGATGTAATGAGACAGGTCTTAATCCGTACTAGCAGAATATCTAGAATCGCCCTTGAATGGATGAAATAGGTGGAAATATATAATAGAAGTGTATGCAGCATGGCCTGGTATTTAATGACCTTGCTGGAAATATATACTAGCTTTGTGCCCGCCATCGCCCGGCATGTAAAACGTTGCTGGAAATATATATGAGCAGAATGTATCAAAGTTAATTTTTCAATAAAGTGGGTCGATAATCTGAGTTAAATCATTTAAAATGATTGTCTAAATTAGTAACATATCCAAGTATTTTGAAAAATGATGAAATATGAATTATTTTATTAGTGTGTTTGTCTAGGCTGGTTATTTCATTACAATGTATCAAAGTTATTATTTTAGTAAGAGGGGGTGATAATGTGGGTTGAATCGTGAAAAATGATTGTCGAAATTACTAACATATCCAACAATTATGAAAAATGATGAAATGTAAATTATTTTAGTGTTGTGTTTTTAATGAAAAAATCAGGCCAGAAAAAATTTTAAATTATTATTTTAGTAATTGGGGGGGGGGGCGATCATGTACATTAAATCATGAAAAATAATTGTCAAAATTAATAACATATCCAAGAATTATACGATTCAATAAGATATGTAAAAACATACTAAAAGATTACCCAGAGTACCTCAAGATTGAATGAGATACATGCAAATGTATGCAAGCAGAATACACGGGCACATGGGATCCAATGAGATAAATGCAAGTATATACTAGCAGAATACCTGGCATTGCCTTGGATTGAATGAGATTAATTGAAATATATACTAACAGAATACCTAGCATCGCCCAAGATGTACTGAGATTGATTGAGATATATACTAGCCAAATACCCGGCATTTCCTGGGATTGAATGAAGTAGGTGAGAATATATACTAATAAAATTCCCAACGTCGCTTGGGATTGAATGAGATAGGTGGAAGCAAAGTACCAAGCATCACCCTAGATTCAATAATGCAGGTGCAAATAAATACTAACAGAATACTTGGCGTTGCCTGAGCATGAATGATGAATACTTGGTGTTGCACGAGATTATATTAGATAACTGCACATATACACTAGCAGAATACCCGGCATTGTTCAAGATTGAATGAGATAGGTGAGGAAATTTACTAGCAATATCCTCGGCTTCGCCGGAAATTGATGGAAATATATATTAGCAAAATTCCTGGCGTTGCTGAGGATTGAATGAGATAGAGGCAAATATATACTAACAGAATAATCAGCGTCGCTCTGGATTAAATGAGGGTGGCAGAATATAAAGTCTGTACCGTAAATGGCTTAAACAATTTTCTATCTAAAAATTACTTCATTTGTCAAGTGATTCCGGATATGGCTTAAACAGTTTACGACCTCAAAATTAGATTAATACATATATATTGTTGGTTTTCTATGAAAGTTTACTAGGACAGTTTCTTTAGGGAGTAATCTATATTTTTAAAAATTTTTGTGTTATTATCCGGGAATGATGTGATGGTTGTAGTGGTGGGTAGGAAGAAGCATGATTATGTTAATTTTAAAGATGCTCTTGTGTTTTCTTTTGGGGGTTGGGTTGGAGAGAGTAATGCCCGTTTTGAAGTAAAAACGCTTGTGAAATTGTTTCATATATGTATTTAAATTACCTGTCTTAGTGTAGATAAAATTATTTTAAGTATGTGTTGTATATTACCCGTCCTTGCAAAGGTAAAATTATTTCACATACATGCTGTAAATTACCTACCCTAGGTAAGATACAATTATTTCATATGTGTAATACCTGTCCTAGGTAGGTAAATATTCTTTTGCTCGAAATAGCAAATGATACATAGACATTAAAAATTCCTCTCTCCTAAGAATAACAAATATATTCAAAATCAAATTCAATTTTCTCATTGTTTATATGGTCCCAAGCAACGCCGGGGAGCCCCGCTAGTATCTATATCTATAAATATAAAAGCAAAAATGTATGTATGTTTGTATGTGTGTTCGCTTTTTCTGTATATCTACAAAAGGCTTTTTTCAGAGAAGCGGTCGGTCGGTTCACAACTTTTTAAAACTTTTTATATCACATATAAATCGTAATATCTCAGAGTTAACAACGAAGCTCGCCTGTCTATTTAATTTGCTCGATTTCGGGTAGATATATGTTCAACATTTGTCGCTCGCCGCATATGGGTTAGTCTTTTTCCTATAACATCTTGGGAAAATAAAAATCCTGCAGTCAAACTTGACCTCATTAACTCATTAAAACAGGCACCTTCCAAATCCAAGTATTTAATTACTTTTATTAAATTCAAACATGTTTCCGTTAGCATGTCACGGTGGGGCAATGGTTAACATCGCACGTTTTTTTTGTTTTTTTTTCACACTTTAATTTACAACTTTGCCTCAACGGTTCGGGTTCGATCCTCATACTTACCTACCAAAACATTTATTTTATTTTTAACCATCCCACCCCCGGAGTTTCCACACACACCTCCAAACACCCGGGCAACGCCGGGTAACCCTCTCTAGTCTATAAATATAAAAGCGAAAATGTATGTATGTATGCTTTTCCTTGATGTCCACAAAAGGCTTCTTTCAGAGAAGCGCTCGCTTTACAACTTCTTAAAACTTTTTATATCGTCTATAGATTGTAATATCTCGCAGTTAACCACGGAGCTCGCCTGTCTATTTAATTTTATTGACTTTCAAACATTAATTATTCGACATTTCCCGCATCGGCACGCGTTACATTCGATTTTCGGTATAAACAAAAAGCAAAACTCTACTCTAATCACAGGCCCAGAGCCAGTGGTCTCTAGAGAGCTAAGTAACGTTTGATCAATGTCGACTTCGCCATATCAGACGGTAGCTTTCATTTCGAGACGAGGGAGCAGGTTTTTAAAAACAAACAAACCGATTTATTGACCTCATTAAAAACTATCCCGCACAAAATGCTAACTGCTGAATAGCTATCGCCGTTACGTCAATCAAAAACGCGCACCTGTTTTTTTTTTTTCACACTTTACTATTTTCCAACTGCGCGTCGTCAAGGCTTTTTTTTTCACGGGCACCTATTTTTTTTCACACACACCTACAAACTCCCGGGCAACGCCGGGTACCCCTCGCTAGTATATATATATAAAAGGAAAAATGTGTGTGACCATTTCGTGTATGTCTGGCAAAGGCTTTTCTCGCACACGGCCCCGGGTTCGTTACTATCGCTTAAAACTTTATATACACCCTATATCATAATATGTAGGATTTGGGAACGCGGGTCGTCTCTAGATTTATTTACGTCGACTTTTATGAGATTCGCGCTATTTCGCTATGTCCCCTGTTTGTCCTGCATTTTAGTATAAATACAGTGAAAAACGTTGTGTTCTCGGCTTTCGCGCTGCTTTCCCCCTTCCCACCATCATCTGGGGTGAAGTGAAAACTAAAAATAACGATCCCGCGATGACCTAGTAAAAGCGGTTTGATTGAGGAAGACGCTAAATGTAGCTAAATGTAGCGTCTTCCTCAATCAAACCGCTTTTACTAGCTTTATAAGCCTTAACTTAACACACTAATCAATTACTCTCACTCGTGGTCGAGACCGTTAAGTAGTTGGCATTGGTTTCCGCATCAAGGCTTCCGGGTTCAATCCCTCTTCCCGACCAAACGTCTTTTTTTTTATTACGTCGCTTTTTCTTAGTTTACCCCCCCCCCCCATACACAGGTTTATTTATGCCATTTTTTTCCGTTTTTTAATTTTTTTTTTTTTTACATCGTCTTTTTTATAATATTTAAGCAGGATTATTAATTACCCCTCCATACACACCTACAAACACCCGGGCAACGCCGGGTACCCCCCCCCCCGCTAGTATATATATAAAAGCAAAAATGTATGTATGCGTGTTTGTATATCTGCTAAAAACTTTCGAGACAGAACAAAAATTCACAAATTTGGTCTCATATGAAAGCCCCATCCTTTGCCAAACAAATATCGAAAAATTGGCCAAAATCGTTAATTTTTTCACTCTGAAATCAGCACTTTTCTACAGGGGGGGGGGATCAGCAAAAACCGTCCTCTCATGACTAGATCGGTTCTATGCATGCGTCAGACGATGTCATAACCTGATTTAGTTTAAATATTTGAAGAACTGGCACAATTTCATGTTCGTCGTGTTAGCTCAGTTGGTTAGAGCCTTGGGTCATTATCTAAACGTTTTGGGTTCGAATCGTGGTGTGAGATGTCTTTTTTGGTTTTTTTTTTCGATTTTTTAAATTTTTAATATTGAAGCAGGGTTATTTAAGCAATTTTTCATGTAACGTTCGTTTTTCTGTTTTTGTTTTTACTTCGCTTAGTCTTAGGTTTACATTAACACCCCCCACCCCTGACTTAGCACACACACCCAAAAACACCCGGCCAACGCCGGGTACCCACTGATTTTTTAAATTTTAATATTGAAACAGGCTTATTTCAGCCATTTTTCATGTTTCTTTTTTTTGTTTTTACTTTTCAGATTTTTTTAAAGAAGTTTTTCCGTTCGTTTTTCTGTTTTCTTTTTTTTTTTTACTTCGCTTATTCTTATATTTTTATTAACACCCCCCCCCACCCCCCGTCCGACAACACACACCTCCAAACACTTGGGCAAAGCCGGGACCCCCCCCCCCCCCCCAGTATATCTATATATATAAAAGCGAAAATGTATGTATGTATTAGTGTTGGGACGATTCCTAATTTTTATACGATTCCGATTCCGATTACGATTCCAGGTAAATATTGATTAACGATTCCGATACCAAGTACGATTCCGATTCCGATTCCTAGGGAATTTATTGTTTTGAAATATACCAGGTAGTTTTATACTTATGGTCGGTAGTTCCCAAATATGTTCCCTAACTTTGGAAGAGATATTTTATGTCTACACCGTCGTGTTTTTGATCAAATAAAATTATTATGTAGCAAACTAAACGGAAAAATTAGCAAAATTTATTCTAGAGAAAATTTATTTTACTTAATTGGAATACAGAAAAAAAAAACTCAAAGAAAATAGAATTTATCCTTCAGAGAAAAAACAAATAAAATAGAATTTATATAACAGAACAAAAACAAGAAAATTAGAGAATAAATACACATGATTCATTATTTTGGTCTTCATAATTAACAGATTTAATGAATTAAATAAAAAAAATATAGCGGAAGAGAAAGAAAATATATACTAATTAAATATAAAGAAGATAAATATTTAATTTAATAATTTATAAATGAACGTGCGTAATGAAAAAAAAACAATATACCATGTGACATGGTGCCGTAGATACAAAATAACCGGGTTTGTATTATTGTACACATAGATTCGAAAAAGTTGTCAAAAAACAAATATATAACAAACAAATATTATCAAAAGCAAGATAAGTTACTTTTCTACCAAACTGGATACATTTTTTTTGTTTTTATTCAATGTAACATGTTTATTAAGCTCGAAAAACATGCAGTGTTTACCGATGTATTGGAAAATTCAAAATGGCGCCCGACACTCTCTTTAACATGGTAAGTTCGGGAAAAGGTGTTATAAATAATAAACTAGACAAAATACTATTAAAAAAAAACACTGAATATATATCAAAATATGTCACGGTAACATATATTGAGCGAGTTTCTAGCAGTATTTTGTATAGTTTATTATTATTATTTATAATATTATTTATATGTTACATTGAATAAAAACCCGAAAAATATATCCAGTTAAGTAGAAAAATAACTTATCTTGCCTTTGATAACATTTATTTGTTATATATTTGTTTTTTGACAACTTTTTCGAATCTATGTGTACAGTAATACAAACCCAACTATAAGTCCTTAGTAAAATTCTATTTATAAATACTTTTTAAAATGAAATTATTTAATTAATCGTAAATATTATTTAGACATAAAAATTAACTGATTACAAAACCTTTTAAAAATATATATATTAATTTCTTTTTCGTTCGGCAAAGAACTGCACAAAACACTTTTAATTTTCAATTTAAAATTCTAGAAAAAAGATTATATTATTCTGCTTTTAATATAATCAAATTCAGGGTTTTATCTTTCTGGAGAAAAAAAAATAATGGATTTTATTTCAATGAAATAAAAAAAAAAACTTGACTGAATTGAATTAATTACCCTTAAATTAACGAAGGGGTTATTTAATAACTTTAGGTTTGGAAGAGATAGGTATGGGGTCGATTTTTTTGAAACTTCAAAAGAAACCGACTACTGTCAAAACTTTGCGAAATGATACAACGTGATCAATTTCATTTTGTAGATATTTCTGTCAAAAGCCTTCTTTTAAAAAAAGAAAAAGAAAAATATATTGTTCTATCAAACCTTTTACTGTTTAAATAATTTGAATAGAATAATATCTGCTAAAAACTTTCGAGACAGAACAAAAATTCACAAATTTGGTCTCATATGAAAGCCCCATCCTTTGCCAAACAAATATCGAAAAATTGGCCAAAATCGTTAATTTTTTCACTCTGAAATCAGCACTTTTCTACAGGGGGGGGGGGGGATCAGCAAAAACCGTCCTCTCATGACTAGATCGGTTCTATGCATGCGTCAGACGATGTCATAACCTGATTTAGTTTAAATATTTGAAGAACTGGCACAATTTCATGTTCGTCGTGTTAGCTCAGTTGGTTAGAGCCTTGGGTCATTATCTAAACGTTTTGGGTTCGAATCGTGGTGTGAGATGTCTTTTTTGGTTTTTTTTTTCGATTTTTTAAATTTTTAATATTGAAGCAGGGTTATTTAAGCAATTTTTCATGTAACGTTCGTTTTTCTGTTTTTGTTTTTACTTCGCTTAGTCTTAGGTTTACATTAACACCCCCCACCCCTGACTTAGCACACACACCCAAAAACACCCGGCCAACGCCGGGTACCCACTGATTTTTTAAATTTTAATATTGAAACAGGCTTATTTCAGCCATTTTTCATGTTTCTTTTTTTTGTTTTTACTTTTCAGATTTTTTTAAAGAAGTTTTTCCGTTCGTTTTTCTGTTTTCTTTTTTTTTTTTACTTCGCTTATTCTTATATTTTTATTAACACCCCCCCCACCCCCCGTCCGACAACACACACCTCCAAACACTTGGGCAAAGCCGGGACCCCCCCCCCCCAGTATATCTATATATATAAAAGCGAAAATGTATGTATGTATTAGTGTTGGGACGATTCCTAATTTTTATACGATTCCGATTCCGATTACGATTCCAGGTAAATATTGATTAACGATTCCGATACCAAGTACGATTCCGATTCCGATTCCTAGGGAATTTATTGTTTTGAAATATACCAGGTAGTTTTATACTTATGGTCGGTAGTTCCCAAATATGTTCCCTAACTTTGGAAGAGATATTTTATGTCTACACCGTCGTGTTTTTGATCAAATAAAATTATTATGTAGCAAACTAAACGGAAAAATTAGCAAAATTTATTCTAGAGAAAATTTATTTTACTTAATTGGAATACAGAAAAAAAAAACTCAAAGAAAATAGAATTTATCCTTCAGAGAAAAAACAAATAAAATAGAATTTATATAACAGAACAAAAACAAGAAAATTAGAGAATAAATACACATGATTCATTATTTTGGTCTTCATAATTAACAGATTTAATGAATTAAATAAAAAAAATATAGCGGAAGAGAAAGAAAATATATACTAATTAAATATAAAGAAGATAAATATTTAATTTAATAATTTATAAATGAACGTGCGTAATGAAAAAAAAACAATATACCATGTGACATGGTGCCGTAGATACAAAATAACCGGGTTTGTATTATTGTACACATAGATTCGAAAAAGTTGTCAAAAAACAAATATATAACAAACAAATATTATCAAAAGCAAGATAAGTTACTTTTCTACCAAACTGGATACATTTTTTTTGTTTTTATTCAATGTAACATGTTTATTAAGCTCGAAAAACATGCAGTGTTTACCGATGTATTGGAAAATTCAAAATGGCGCCCGACACTCTCTTTAACATGGTAAGTTCGGGAAAAGGTGTTATAAATAATAAACTAGACAAAATACTATTAAAAAAAAACACTGAATATATATCAAAATATGTAAAGGTAACAAATATTGAGCGAGTTTCTAGCAGTATTTTGTATAGTTTATTATTTATAACATCTTTTCCCAAACTTACCGTGTTAAAGAGAGTGTCGGGCGCCATTTTGAATTTTCCAATACATCGGTAAAAACTGTATGCTTTTCAAGCTGAATAAACATGTTACATTGAATAAAAACCCGAAAAATATATCCAGTTAAGTAGAAAAATAACTTATCTTGCCTTTGATAACATTTATTTGTTATATATTTGTTTTTTGACAACTTTTTCGAATCTATGTGTACAGTAATACAAACCCAACTATAAGTCCTTAGTAAAATTCTATTTATAAATACTTTTTAAAATGAAATTATTTAATTAATCGTAAATATTATTTAGACATAAAAATTAACTGATTACAAAACCTTTTAAAAATATATATATTAATTTCTTTTTCGTTCGGCAAAGAACTGCACAAAACACTTTTAATTTTCAATTTAAAATTCTAGAAAAAAGATTATATTATTCTGCTTTTAATATAATCAAATTCAGGGTTTTATCTTTCTGGAGAAAAAAAAATAATGGATTTTATTTCAATGAAATAAAAAAAAAAACTTGACTGAATTGAATTAATTACCCTTAAATTAACGAAGGGGTTATTTAATAACTTTAGGTTTGGAAGAGATAGGTATGGGGTCGATTTTTTTTGAAACTTCAAAAGAAACCGACTACTGTCAAAACTTTGCGAAATGATACAACGTGATCAATTTCATTTTGTAGATATTTCTGTCAAAAGCCTTCTTTTAAAAAAAGAAAAAGAAAAATATATTGTTCTATCAAACCTTTTACTGTTTAAATAATTTGACTTTGCTCGTTTTATTTTAAGAAAATATAAGTTGAAAAAGCATTTTCATTCACTATTAGAAGATTTGTCAGTAAAAAAACAATCGCCAAAAAGATAAGCGTTTTTTTTATTTTTACTCGCAATGTAGAGCCCTGCATACTTCTTTTCAAGTTAGCTCTTTTGTAGTTTGGATTACAATAGATCTGAATGAATGAACCTTGTAAGGGAGGGGAACTAAGCATTGCCCTGTCAATAATGAATTTCTTTGGTTTCTTTTTATTTCTCTCTTGCGGTTAGAAATATCAGGAATTTTTTTTCTTTTTTTCAACATCAGACTAAAAGAATCGTAATGAAGGAATCGGAAAATTAAGGTATTTTTTAACGATGCGATTCCGATTCCGATACCTCCCAAAATACACGATTCTTACGATTCCGATTCCGATTAATCGTCCCACCACTAGTATGTATGTTTGTGTGTCTGCTAAAAACTTTTGACCGACGGAACAAAAATTCACAAACTTGGTATCATATTAAAGCCCCACCCTCCGGACAACAAATATCGAAAAATTAGCCCAAAAGGACCATCAGAAGTGTGTCAACTGATCGATTTTCTGCAGGGGGGGGGGACCCAAAAAAGTGACATTTTAATGTTAAACATTACATATTTTTAAATCGATTTATAACTGCCACAAAAAATACAGGCACCAACTCTTCTACATAAAGTATACACGGGGTCGTTTATTTTGGGTCAACTTGTATTTAAAACCCGCTGAGTCATGTCACGTGATCTTGACGTCAGCAAGCTCTAATGGCAGTCTGAATTTAAAAAAACATGTTGTTATTGGTAGAAAAAAATTTAACCCTTACACAAGCTAAACTATGAACTTCTACCAAAGTTATGAGCACATTCAAAATAGTTAGATACGATAGTTAAACGAAAAATAACAAGCCAAAAATGTGAAGTAAAAAAAAAATACGCTTACAAAAAATATTAACGATCAAAGTTTTTACAAAAAAAAATAGCCAGATGCCATTTTAGAGTAAGGAAGACGAAGTGAGAGAGAGACACACACACACATACACAAACGCAAACAGAGAGAGAGAGAGAGAGAGACAGATAGAGAGAGATGTCTAGACAGGAAACGAAATACGTAATTTAATAAAAAATAAAATACTGCTACTTCATCTAACGCTCCCGCGATGACCTCATTTAGTGGCTATCTCTCAATCAAACCTCTTTCACTAGCTTTATAACCCTTATTTTAACACTATAATCAATTCCTCTTAATCTTGGCCTACACAGTTAAGTGGTTGGAGTTAGTTTCACCTCCACGTTCCGGGTTCAATCCAGCCTCACGACCAAAACTATTTTTTTTTCTTTTACATCTTTAGACACGCGGGCAACGTTTCTTTATTTTTTTTACTTCACTTATTCTTTAGTTTACTTCCCCCTCCCCTATACACACAGCGTTTTTTTTTCGCTGTTTTTTTTTTTTTTTCGCTTTTTTTTTTTTTTTCTGATTTTTTTAACATCATTTCAGGGTTATTACTTATCCCCCCCCTAGTGTATATATAAAAGGGCAAAAATCGGTTTTAATGTATGTATGTATGTTTGTATTTGACAGAGACAACGAATTTTCACAAGATTGGTATCATTTTGAAGGTCAACCCTTTGAATGACAAATATCAAAAAATTGGCTAAAAACATTAATCTATTATATAAAAGCAAAAATGTGTGTGTGTATGTGTGCTTTTTTGTATGTCAAAGACTTCTTTCAGGGGGAGCGATCAGGGGGGGGTATCATATCTTAGAACGTTTTATATACTCCCTAGATTATAATATCTACGACTTACAAAAGGAGGTCATCTCTATCTTTTATTTGAGCAACTTATTTTATGAAATTCATGCTATCCTGTGGTCCCACGTGTTTGTTTTGCTTTTTAATATAAATAAAGTGAAACTAATTGAAACTAAGTCAGTTCTTTGGCTTTCCTGCCAGGGACATCCAGAAAGCATAGTATTACAAGCGTATGCTGGATTTTCATGTACATACCTAATGTGCTTCAACAAGTCATATCTTTTTTATTTGTTGGTCAATTTTTAAAAGAATTACATTGATGGAAAGAGAATAAAGTAAGCATTCCAATGATGTTAATTTATTTTTCTTTTATGCGTTCAATGTTTTTATGCTCAAAGTTAAAAATGAAAAAGCAGTAAAAAATGAAAAGAAAAGAAACTGTTTTTTCAATGTTTACATTTTATACGTTACGTTTGGATACACATGCGCGGGATTACATTTGATTGAATATGGCTGAAATTTTACAGGCTATATAAGCATTTCTACTGGACTTTTATTTATATTTTTACGACCACAGGAAGCAAAGTTACGACCGAGCAAAGTTGACGAATAATATTTAAAAATTGATAAGATAAATCCGCATATATCATCCATTTTCATATAGATAATAGTTTCAGAATTATTTTCATGTATAATATGTAAATATTTGATAATTATTGAGTGGAAATTTCTTCAAAATGTTATCTTTTATAGAAATTTAAATCCGCTTAACGCAGAAAACAGTTCACTATTCGCTCAGCTGAGTAATGCACTGAGCTGACTAAAGTATTCTCTTAAAAATAAAAAAACTGTTTTTCTGCTTTCGTCTCAATAGACTAGTCATTTTTTATTCTGAGTTTGTCAATTTAAAAGAATTATTTTCGAGTTTTTCAAATTTGATTTCCAGACAATACTATTTTGTTGTTTTTAATGCTTTTAATACACATGCACTGAAAGCATTAAAAAACATGTACTAAGTACATGCGTTTAGCTTCTTACTTGTACTTAAGGTAAAATTGTGTTTTTAATGGTCCAAAAATAAAACAAATACATAAATAAAAGGTACTCGTGTACTTATACTACCATGCTGAAATAATGTTATTTAGAAACCCATTCTTAACATGGGGAAGAAAGGGTGTTTTGTTAACTATTCTGTACTTTCACCTAACAATTGAATAAAAATATATTGTGAAACTTGAGTTTATTTTTAACTCATTTTCAAGACCATTTTTTCGAATCTGGGAAACAAAACAGTTTTTTTTCTTTTTTAACTGAGGATATCTAAATAATAATAATTAGGTGGTTCGATAAAGAATTTCGTTGTGATGCATTTTGTAAATTTTTACCTTGTTTCCACCTTAACATTTTTCTTTAAAATGACTACCTTTTAAGGTTTTCGGGTATGCTGAAAACGAACATCGCATTTAAATTTTTCGCAAATAAGTAGCTTTCCGGATATTAAGCAATGTCATTTCTTACATTTTTGCTGGTGACCATCTTGGTATGCGCATTTGTGCATAGTTTTTCGGGGTTGCATTTGCGCGCTTGCACGAACCAAGATGGCCACCAGCAATAACATAAAAAATGACATTGTTTAATATCCGGAAAACTACTTAGTTGCAGAAATTTAAATGCGATATTCGTTTTTAGCATACCCTAAAACCTATGAAAGTAATCATTTTAAATGTTAAGGTGGAAAAAAGGTAAAAAAATTACAGTTTTATTTCTTTGTTTACATAATTGAATTTTCAGTAAAACAACAATAGAAACGAATAAAAATTACCATCAACTGGTAAATATATAGTTGTTGTTTATGATTCCTGGTATCCTGGTATTGTGAAAGATCGAGGATTAAAGTAGAGTATGATTTATGGTTGCATCTCAGAAAATAGGGGTATATTTTGAGCCAGATAGAGAGGATTTACAAAATTGAAAATTGGACTGGTCCCAAAATGCGTAAGTTCTGGTTGACTATGGGAATTTCCATCTTTTACAGAAATCCAAAATCTATATGAAAATTTTCTTTGATTTATTTCTGAGATTAATTCATATCTACTCAATTTTTTTTCTTATGGTAAAGAGATACATCAGATTTGACTGCATAATCAGAAAGAGCACACAATTTTACATAAGAGTGCCAAGTTTTATGAGAATAGCCTGAAAAAAAATGTCCATGGAAAAGCTTAAATTTTGGCACTTAAAATTCTCATAACTTTCTTGGTATTTGCATAATTCAAAAAGTTTTAAGCATCTTTTACACAGCTCTTTTCATGCAGGTTAATAAAATAACAATTATCTAAAAACAAAATATCAACTTTTAATGCTAGAAAGCAATGAGCTTTGATCAATGCGGGGAAAACCCGTCATATCAGACAATTGGTATTCACTTGGACACTCTCCTTTTTATGGGGAGCTGTTTTTTTCCCAACATCTTGCGGAAACAAAACAAAAAAAAAACTGGCTTGCAGCTAAAGTAAAGTGCGGGATTTTAATCCCCTATGACGTGAGGTTTGACCTCATTAAATTTACACACCGATGTGAACTCATTCACTTAATTTTTTAATTGTTTAATTTGAAGGATTCCTCTGCCCTCGTAGTGTCGCATTAAGTTATCAGGCTATCACTTTCTTTTCGGCCTTCAACTCGAGGCTTCGGGTCTAAGCCTACCTCCTACATACCAAAACTTTTTTTTTCCCCTACACACACACCGACAAACACCCAGGCAACGCCAGCCACCCCCGCTAGTCTCTTATATAAAAGGCAAAATGGGCACACACATTTTTGTATGTCCACGAAAGGCTTTTTCGGTGGGGGTTCTCGTGTCAATTAGATTTATGGAGAAGTTTCCTTATACCTTTTTTTTTTTTTTTTTTTTTTTTAAATACATGGAGGTCCCCACTTATTAAGGCCCAGAAGCCACTCGTGGATAAGGGTTATTGTATGTACAGTAATCAATGGGGTAGTGTTGTATTATTTGTTAGTATTGGAGATTTAATAAAGTGTCATTACTTAAGGGGGCGGTTCATCAGGAATTTGTTTATGTTGGACTTGAAGACATCTAAGTTGAAGTCAGGAGGGAAACAGGCAAGCGGAACAGAGTTCTAAGAAAGAAGCTTTGTTCATGGAATCTACGTTTTGATTTAGGCACAGATAAAAAGTGGAGAAAATTATTGACAGTGGTTTCAGCTAGACGAGTGTTTTTCGTGAAAGATTGGCGAGGGGGAACCAGAAATTGGAGCTCAGACGAGCACTTGCCATGGAAATAACGATAAAACAAGGATAGGCTCACAACGTCTCTTCTGTGGGAGAGAGGTTGCAGGGAAGAGAAAAGGGCATCCCCCGCTAAGCCACAAAGTCTATTTTGTACTCTGTCAAGGCAGGATAGGCTGTTTTTAGCAGCTCCTGCCCAGATTTGGCAGCAGTACTCCATCCTTGGACGTACTTGGCTTTTATATAGATAGAGAATTGCATCATTAGTGAGATATCTTCTGCAGCGGTAGAAGGATCCCACCATTTTCCCAGCGACCTTGGCAACAGACTTGATGTACGTGTTCCATTTCAGATCAGGAGTAAAGGTCAAACCCAGAAGCTTATCAAAACATGGGGCCTCGTCTAGACGAGAGCCATCCATTTCAATTGATGCCAGATGGGGATCAGAGCGTTGATGATGTAAAGATACGAGCTTGGTTTTAGATGCATTAAAGGTAACCAGCCACCTCTTCCCCCACTGTACCATACGCTCGAGATCAGAGGAGAGAGAATTTGAGAGAACATTGTCGTTTACTGCCTTTGATGTGTTGCCATAGACGGTCGTGTCATCAGCATAGATGTCAACGAATGATTTAAGTATGTGTTTGGGAGATAATTGATGTAGATCAGGAAGAGAGTTGGCCCCAAGATAGAGGCCTGAGGGACTCCAGCATTAATATTTCAGGCCTCTGATTTCTGCCCATCAATCACTACTCTTATGAGCCTATCAGAGAGAAATGATTTAATGATTGAGAAAACATTTCTAGTTACACCGTAGCTAGAAATTTTGTGAAGTAGGCCTTTATGCCATACCTTATCGAAGGCCTTTGATATGTCAAGAGCAATTGCCCTAGAAAAGAAGCCTTTGTTGAGAGATTCACTAATCCTATGAGATATAACCGTTAGCACATCTGCTGTAGACCTAGCAGAACGGAAACCATATTGTGTGTCACTAAGAAGATTGTTTCTGCTGAGGTGGTTTACTATTTCTCACTTTAATATGGATTCCAGCAACTTACTCATAACACACAGGAGGCTTATTGGTCTGTACTGAGAGGGAGATGACTTATCACCTGAATTCTTAAATACAAGGAATACTGATGAGGTTTTCCAGGGTGTTGGAAAGCACTTCTCCTTAAGGCAACGCTTAAACGGTTTTGTAAGTATGGGAGCAAGTTCTGGTTGAAGCTTTTTTAACACTATAATTGGGATGCCATCAGGGCCAGTTGCTTTACTGGAATCAAGGTTCTTTATTAGCTTGGCAACCTCATGCACAGATATTTGTATGTTACCTAGCATGTTGTGTGTTATAGGAGGAAATACGGGGAGTTGATGGCCTTCGTCGCATAAGGTAGAATTTGCTGCAAAGTTCCTGGCAAATAGTTTGGCCTTGTCTGATGCTGACGAGATGACCTCTGGTCCATTGATAATGGCTGGGATAGAACGCATGCTTCTGTTCAGGATCCTGTTTGCTATTTGCCAAAACTGGTGGGAACCAAGCCGCTGCTCAGCCACTTTGGATTTAACAGACTGGACATATAGCTCTCTTGCATTTTTTATTACTCTTTTACAGTGGTTGCTGGCGTTCCTGAAAGCAGCTTTAGTCTCAGTGCATCTATTACGTTGGTAGTTATGGAAAAAGGGATTTCTCTGCGCAATGGCCGCAGCACATTCTGGGGAGAACCATGGCTGGCTGTTAGGTTTTTGTTGGAATTTTTTAGATGGTATGAATTGGTCTATGCCTACAATTAACCATTCCGTCAGTTCTGATACTATAGAGGACACATCCTTTTTAAACATGGAATGTAGAGGTAGATCAGATAGGAATGTATGGAAGCTATCCCAGTCAGCCATAGAGTATCGGTATACAGTACAGTGGACAGGTATGTCTGAAGACTTATTACATTTCATTTTTATCTTAACTGCTACAACAGAGTGGTCGGAGGATCCCAGAGGAGATAGAACGTAACCTAAACATAGCTCAGGGGAAGTTGAGAGAAAAAGGCTTGCATACTGAACAGTAGTATCGGGCACACAGGTGGGCTCGCGAACAATTGGAGTGAGGTCATAAGCAATGGCAAAATCATGACAAAACCTCTCCTCATCATCTGTCTTATTTGAGTGGGTCAGCCATTTCACATTATGGACATTGAAGTCACCGCAAATGTGAATGTTAGCCGAGGGATGAGCAGACAGGATGTGGTCAATTTTCTCAGATATACTCTAAAGATAGCAACTCCGCTGTTGTTCCTAGATCATAATATCTCCGATTTGCAGACGGACGTCGTCTCTATCTTTATTTTGATAGTTTTTAAAAAAATCCCTGGTTTCCAGTGTTTGTTTGTCTTTCTCGTATAAATAAAGATCAAAGCAAACACATCTGCCTGGCTTTCTGGTTTGGACGTCTTGAAGGCAATCAGCTTTGATCAATGTGGGGGAAACCCTTCATATCAGACAATTGTTATTCATTTGGACACTGCCAGAGCTCCCCCTTTTAGGGGGGAGCTGGTTTTCCCCAACATCGTTGGGAAACAGATACGGCAGAAACTGGCCTACACCCAGAATTAAATATGTGATTCTTAACTTAAGCCAGACGTTCATTTCTGCACCTGCATGAACTCATTCACTTAACTATCCATTTCTGCAAGTTTTTTTGATTGACATGATTAAATTTGAACTTTTTTCACTTTCTGTCATGTCATAGCATAATGGTACGATATCAGGTTTTCTTTAACTTTCTTTTTCGCCTTCGCGTTACAGGTTTGAGCCTGCCTACCTGCCTAGTAACACCTTTTTAAAAAAAATTTTTGTGCTCAACACACACCTCCAAACACCCGGGCAATGCCGGGCACTCCTACTAGTCTATTATATAAAAGGCAAAATGGGCTTGAGCGTTTGTGTATGTCCACAAAAGGTTTTTTGGGTGAGAGTTCTCACATCGGTTAGATTCTGCAAGAAGTTTTCTCATACTTCCCAGATCGTAATATCTTAGATACGCAAACGGACATCGTCTTTATCTTTTTTGATAGAGTTAAACAAAATTCCCACCATACCATCATGTCGGCTGTTTGTTTGTCTTTTCGTATAAATAAAGCAAAACTATTTGAATGCTTACATCTGGCCTTCGCCTGGGTAGTATCTGTTCTGTAATTGGTCCTTGGCCAATAAATGGGAAATCCTTCATACTGAGACAATTGTTATTTATTTGGATACTGCCAAATATTGGGGCAGCTAACATTAAAAACGACCTTGTGTCTATTTTGCTTTCATAGGAAAACAAATAAAACGACAGAAAGCAGAAGCTTAACTGTGCCCCAGCCAGGTTTAAAAGCAACATTCATTTCTGAGCCTGCGTGGTGGCTCTTATTATTCTTAAGTTAATTACCAACTCATTGAATTCAATATCCTCTTTGGCCTGATGGTTAGCGAGGAAGACTAATTACCCTATGTTTTGGA
Organism: Euprymna scolopes; assembly: GCF_053919585.1. NCBI lineage: Eukaryota > Metazoa > Mollusca > Cephalopoda > Sepiida > Sepiolidae > Euprymna > Euprymna scolopes. Next base: position 32,307,067 of record NC_136515.1, read on the forward strand.
GTTCGCTCTCACCTCTCTATCTCTTTTTTTCAATATCCTCCACCCAGGCAAAAGTTAATTACCAATTCATTTAATTCACTATCCTCTTTTTTTATGTTCTTTTCCTCCTTCGCGTTATGGGTTTGAGCCTGTCTGTAGTCTTTTAATTATTATTTTTTTTTTTTTTGTGCTCAACACATGCCTCCAAACACTCGGGCAGAGCCGGGAATCCAGGCTAGTTACTATATGAATAGTAATCCTTATATTAAAGGTAATCTATTAGGTTGACAAGAAAGTTTTTGTGGTTTTTAACTTTTAAAATTTAGATGAACATATCTCGGTCAGACAAAAGTTTATTGATCGAAATAAGCACCATCAGAACCAACACACTTTTTGCCCATGCAAAACAAGTGTATTTATGCCAGTAACGTAATAATCTTGCGTTCTAGTGGCAATGAAGTCAGTGAAGGCGTTTTTGATATAACTTAGGTTTTTGAAGCATTTCTCATGCAGAAAGTTGTAGAGTAGGGCAGGTCGATTTTGGAACCCCGGTGAGGCAATGGTGATGATAGTTGGGGTTTGACATAGAAAAGACCTACACGAAATATATTTCTCAAAATAGTTATCTTTGCTTGAAGAAATGACTTTAAAAGTTGAAAAATTGAAGCGATTAAAAGTTTTTTGGTGAATTTGTTAAGAACGTTCCGTCATCAAAACAATCTGTACTGTTAAGAAAATGGAATCATTATTTTCAATATATTTTAAACTACATTTTTAAATAAAACGAGTGAGGATAATGAATAATTAAAATAAATGTTAAGTGTAAAGGCAAAATTATGTTTTTTAAATAATAGCAACCAAAGTTCGCTTTTTCATTTCAGGAACTTTTTTGGAATGGAAACATTTTAGATTTCACCGTCGCAAACACGCTTGTTATTGATATTGGAAATTAACGTTTGTTTATTATTTAATTTGAAAACATTACAATTTAGGCTTAATTATTTCGAAAGGAAAAACGAAAAAGACTTGTTTAAAATATATATTATATTTCAAGTGTCTGCAGTGAATTTAAACATGTTTTATCTTTTATAATGTGTTTTTCTATTAGGTTGGAGCAAAAATAATGTCATTTTTTGACGTTCAAAAGAAAGTCAAAGGCATTATTTTTACACCAACCTAATATTTCACATCAAATTCCATTTGAAATTTTTATTAAAATGTGGTAATACTCCAGTTTTATATTAAAAAAAAAAAAAATAGCCCATACAAGTTTATTCTACACATTCTTTACGAAACATATCTACGTAAATTTTCAAGTTTTTCTACTTAATAAAAAATATTTTGCAGAAAATTAGTATCAAATTTTAATTTCTTTTATTTTTAGGGAGTAATTGTTTTCAAGCAATATTTTTCTTTTAAAATTATAGTTTTAAAATCAGATAATCCACAAAGATTAATACGAGTAAATAAGGAAACTCCTTTAAAGGTTTTTCGTTATTTGTGCATCTATGTTATTGTTCTAAAATAACTTTATTTAGAAAGCCATTCTTAATATGGGAAGGGGGTTTTATTGTAACTATTCTGTACTTTCACCTAAAAATTTAATAAACAAATATATCATAAAAATGAAATTTAACTTGAAAATACTATTAAAAATAGTATAGTAACATAGATGCACAAGCACTGGTTTTTCAAACTCTAAACACTAAACACTCGTTTAAAATGGCACAGCTAAAGCAAGAATGAATCTCTTTATGGATAAATTCATGTTATCGAAGGCGGAGCTAAAATCTGCTAAAAATGTCTAAACTAAACACTACTATGCCTCTGATTTGGTTTGGTCCTCTCTCTTCAATACATCTAGTTCAGTTCTACAAAGTTTTTCATTATTTCTTATAACTAGCACTTATTTTTTTACGTATGAAACTGGAACGTAGCCTAAAACAGTTTCCATCAGTTATAATCCATTTATTTATTTCATTTTTCAGATTAGAATGTCAGTAAAAGCATGACGTTCAGTTTTAACACTGGGTTCACAAAATTTGCTGGTCCATCTTGTCATTTGGATGAAACAGCATTATCCCACTTAAAAAATAGTGAGATTTATAAGTTAATTGCTAAGGAATTAATTAGTATTGGCAAGCAGTCAATCCATAAATACCCTTGTTAAGGTAACATTATATAGGACAGAAGGTCAATATATTTTGCTATAAGAAGAACAAATCTTCTCCATGGGCATGGAATATGTGCCTACATTAAAGATGGCTTCCCGTGTGGCAGAGATATCTCTAGAGAAGATCTTAATTTACCCTATATGTGCTTCCGGGTTGCATTTGCTTACACCACTGCATTTATATTTGCACTCTATCGGCCCCATAACAGCGGAGTTACTATCTTTAAGAGTATATCTGAGAAAATAGACCACATCCTGTCGGCACATCCCTCGGCTAACATCCACATCTGTGGTGACTTCAACGTCCATAATGTGGAATGGCGGACCCATTCAAATAAGACAGACGCCGAGGGGAGGTTTTGTCATGATTTTGCCATTGCTTATGACCTCACTCAGATTGTTCATGAACCCACCCGTGTGCCCGATACCACTGGTCAGTATGCAAGCCTTTTTCTCTCAACTTCCCCTGAGCTATGTTTAGGTTACGTTCTATCTCCTCTGGGATCCTCCGACCACTCTGTTGTAGCAGTTAAGATAAAAATGAAATGTAATAAGTCTTCAGACATACCTGTCCACCGTACTGTATACCGATACTCTATGGCTGACTGGGATAGCTTCCATACATTCCTATCTGATCTACCTCTACATTCCATGTTTAAAAAGGAAGTGTCCTCTATAGTATCAGAACTGACGGAATGGTTAATTGTAGGCATAGACCAATTCATACCATCTAAAAAATTCCAACAAAAACCTAACAGCCAGCCATGGTTCTCCCCAGAATGTGCTGTGGCTATCGCGCAGAGAAATCCCTTTTTCCATAACTACCAACGTAATAGATTCACTGAGACTAAAGCTGCTTTCAGGAACGCCAGTAACCACTGTAAAAGAGTAATAAAAAATGCAAGAGAGCTATATGTCCAGTCTGTTAAATCCAAAGTAGCTGATCAGCGACTTGGTTCCCACCAGTTTTGGCAAATAGCAAACAGGATCCTGAACAGAAGTGTGCGTTCTATCCCAACCATTATCAATGGACCAGAGGTCATCTCGTCAGCATCAGACAAGGCCAAACTATTTGCCAAGAACTTTGCAGCTAATTCTACCCTATAAGACGAACGCCATCAACTTCCAATATTTCCTCCTATAACACAGAACACGATAGGTAACATACAAATATCTGTGCATGAGGTTGCCAAGCTAATAAAGAACCTTGATTCCAGTAAAGCAACTGGCCCTGATGGCATCCCAATTATAGTGTTAAAAAAGCTTCAACCAGAACTTGCTCCCATACTTACAAAACCGTTTAAGCGTTGCCTTAAGGAGAAGTGCTTTCCGACTCCCTGGAAAACTTCATCAGTATGCCTTGTATTTAAGAATTCAGGTGATAAGTCATCTCCCTCTCAGTACAGACCAATAAGCCTCCTGTGTGTTATGAGTAAGTTGCTGGAATCCATATTAAAGTGAGAAATAGTAAACCACCTCAGCAGAAACAATCTTCTTAGTGACACACAATATGGTTTCCGTTCTGCGAGATCTACCGCAGATATGTTAATGGTTATAGCTCACAGGATTAGTGAATCTCTTGACAAAGGCTTCATTTCTAGGGCAATTGCTCTTGACATATCAAAGGCCTTCGACAAGGTATGGCATAAGAGCCTACGTTACAAGATTTCCAGCTACGGTATAACTAGAAATGTTTTCTCAATCATTAAATCATTTCTCTCCGATAAGTTCATAGGAGTAGTGGTCGATGGACAAAAATCAGAGGCTTGCAATATTAATGCTGGAGTCCCTCAAGGGTCAATCCTAGGGCCAACTCTCTTCCTGATCTACATCAATGACCTCCCTAAACACATACTTAAATCATTCGTTGACATCTATGCTGATGACACGACCATCTACGGCAACACATCAAAGGCTGTAAATGACAAAGTTCTCTCTGATTTTCTCTCCTCTGATCTCGAGCGCGTGGTTCAGTGGAGGAAGTCGTGGCTGGTTACCTTTAATGCATCTAAAACCAAACGCCTATCCTTACATCATCAACGCTCTGATACGTATCTGGCATCAATTGAAATTAATCGCTCTCGTCTAGGAGAAGCCCCGTATTTTGACAAGCTTCTGGGTTTGTCCTTTACTCCTGATCTGAAATGGAACACGTACATCAAATCTGTTGCCAAGGTCGCTGGAAAGATGGTGGGATCCTTCTACCGCTGCAGAAGATATCTCACTACTAATGCAATTCTCTATCTATATAAAAGCCAAGTACGTCCAAGGATGGAATACTGCTGCCATATCTGGGCAGGAGCTGCTAAAAACAGCCTATCCTGCCTTGACATAGTACAAAATAGACTTTGTGGCTTAGTGGGGATGCCCTTTTCTCTACCCTGCAACCTCTCTCCCACAGAAGAGACATTGCGAGCCTATCCTTGTTTTATCGTTATTTCCATGGCAAGTGCTCATCTGAACTCCAATCTCTGCCCCCCCCCCTCGCCAATCTTTCACGAAAAACACCCATCTAGCTGAATCCACTTTGAAAAATTTCCCCCACTCTTTATCTGTGCCTAAATCAAAACGTAGATTCCATGAACAAAGCTTCTTTCTTAGAACTGCACGCCTGTCGAACTCTGTTCCGTATGCCTGCTTCCCACCTGACTACAACTTAGATGTCTTCAAGTCCAACGTTAACAAATTCCTAATGAACCACCCCCTTAAGTAAACTCTTCATCAAATCTCCACACTAACGTACTGTACTTGCAATAACCCTTATACCTGAGTGGCTTCCGGGCCTTAATAAGTGGTGACCACCGTGTAAAAAAAAAAACAAAAAAAACAGATTGACAGGAAATCTATTGCAGCAATCAAAGTGAAAAGAATGAAGGAACAGCTAGACAGAGTAGCTGTAAACTTTCTGTCTTGAGATATGATGACTTTGCAGTAAAGTGCAAGACAGAAAATTGTCATACAAGGCACTTAATCTGCACTTTTCCTTCTAACAAGGAGGTAAAATTACTTCTATAGATTCACCTGCAATCATCTTCCTTTTTTGTGGAAAATAAAATAATAGATTGGTATTTATTATGTAATCTGGTTCTATTATTAAACATGCAAATTTTCCAATTTTCAGGTTCCACTAGAAGAACTGCCATTTACAGCTATTTTAAAATTAATTGATGAAACAACAAAAAACCTAACAACATTTACTGGTCCTTTGAGGAAACTTTGTATCAATAATTATCAAGTTTTGCCTCAAGTAGAATTCTAAAAAAATTAGTGCCCCTCCCGATCATCATTATCTGACAGCAGAAGAAACAAATAATTTAAGTGTGAAGACCAGAGACTACTTTTTGAGTATGCTGTTGGAATTTCTTGTGGAGAAGTTAACTTAGAAAATTGGGCCCTTGAATCAAAGAAGGTGGCTAACATAAGCCACAAGATAATTGTGTTTATGGACTAGAGTTGTCTATCCTCAAACACTATGATAAATTAAACAATTTGGTCAAATTTATCATCCAAGTGTATGCAGTTAGTTGGTTTGAGATCAAAACTGACAATATTTTTTTTAACCAACAACAGTATGTTTTAATATGATTCAGAGAACAAAACATTTAACTGAAATCCAAATTACTGTTTTAAACTGTTCAAAATATAGTGCTTTTGCACTATTTCCGGAAAATATAATATCGATGATAAACTCACTCAGATGAATTGGATGTGAGAGAAGAGGGCATTCAAACGATTTTGTCCATTAGGTAAATAAATATTTATTCATTAAATTTTATTAGTTTTCTTAATTTACCCAAACAATAGTTAGTTTTTTATTCATATTAAATCGCAAAAATATAAAAAAATAAGTTTTTTCAAATAATTGTTTTTTTTTGTGTTTTTCCAGAAATAGTGAACAACTCAAAAAAAAAATAAAAAAATAAAAAAAAAATGAAAAATATTACTGCTATCAATTTTGCAGCCACACACTGGTCTAATTTGATTGATTTTTCTAAAAAAAAAGTTGTATATGGGCAGGAAGCAAGACATAGACACATTATTACAAAGTCATCGTGCCAGCAAATCAGGCCTTCATTTTCCTCAAAAGGAAATTATACATAACAATTTAGTTCTATTATAAGTTTATATTATTGCCTCTTATAAAAAATTAAAATACATGGTTCTGTAACTTGTATCAAGTTGTGATATTGTGTAATAGATCTCCACATATCTTTTTGAATTGTGACATTTAAGAGACTAAGTTGCTAATTAGCTTTTTTTACAATTTTTGTTTTTTAATTAATGCAGTAAAAGTTGAGATATTTTGCTAGTTGTGATTCATAATTAAAATTAGAATTCATGTATTTATTTTTCTTTCAATGTATTTCATATAAATATATAAATTTTAATTGGATTTTTTATAAAAATAGTGAAATTTTAAAGTCAGTGTTGTGAAAAATACAATGAAAATGAAGGATTTTTCCGCATTTTTCTACACGATTTTTAAAATTAAATGCTCAAGATAGGAATCTAATTTTTGGTACATGTTCTTATCACATCAAATCCCAACTATCATCACCAGTGCCATGTTGATTTTCTGAAAAAAGTTGCAAATCGACCTGCCCTATTGTAGAGATGCTTGAAAAAGTTGTAGTCTATAGGTGAGAAGTCTTGAGAGAATGGCAGATGAGGCAGTTTCATAACCCAATTTGTTCAACTTCTGCAGGGTAATTTAGCAACGTGCGGTCGGACATTGTTCTGAAGGAGAATTGCGTCTTTTCTGTTCTGCTGGGTGTTGTCGAAGTTTCTGATGCATTTTATCCATTTATTGACAGTACTTCATCACCATAATGATTTCATCACCATAATGATTTCATCACCATAATGATTTCATCTGCATTCAAAAAACTGTAATGGATGAGGTCGGTTGCAGAGCACCAAAAAGTCAGCATGACCTTCTTTTGGTGCAATTTTGGCTTCAGGAAGAATCGTGGTGCTTCATTGGCATCTAACTATTGAGCTGAGCATCGCAAGTTTTCCTAAAGAACACACTTTCATCGCAAATCACAACCCAGTCGAAGCTAAAACTCTTTTCAACAGTTTGCATTCTGGAGACGGAAGTCTTTTTTTTTTTTCGAGATAAGTGACTTCGATATTCATCTTTTTATCTTTAGATTCAAATATTAATTAACTACATTTTATTTCAGTATTTAATTTATATTATTTTCTGATTGTTTTATTTAATGCTAGTGTTTTCTCGTCCATAAATGTTGTTTATTACATCTTCAAAGCTTAATGCAAAAATAGATTAGGAAATTATATTCATTTTTAGTTCACCATCACCATACTTTCCCTTAAACACGCCAATTGGACTTTTATTAAGTACAATACTTATTAATTTTTTTTGTTTTTTTTTAATGGAGAGTAGAAAACGTATTGTGGATGCGTTATCGGCAGCTCCCATTACTCTCGCTTCTCTTTATTTGTCCCTCAGTCCTCATTTTGTAATGAGTGATTTTTCTGACAAAGGGAGAAGAAAAAGCTGTATTCTAGGTTGGCAGTATTTTGCGCGAACAGTTGGCAGAGGTGGCAGAAATTTTCTGTTTCTATGTCTATCCTTGTAGCCATGTCACTAGTAAGGGTGCTGGAGGTAAATGTTTTATCTGGGCTGACATTATCCACCTGATAGGGACCCGAACCTTGGATTAACCACTAAAGAGGCTGTCCTATCAGCAGGTGCAAAGTACGGGGGCTGCTGTATTGCCATTTGGTGAATGGATTCTGGACCATGCAGTAGCTTTTGGTGGGGCCTCTCGATGCCATATTAGTGGGTAATTGTTACAGCTTTACCATATCATGTTCTACAAAAAAAAAAAGAAAAAAAATTCATTTCTTTTTCTCTCTTTGTTTCCCCTCTCTGTCCTGCTCTAAGCAAGTCTGACGACCTGGTTCACAAATTCCAAAATTCCATCATGACAAGTTTCAAGAAAAAATACACGATTAAACCCGGATCTCCAACTTCCAACGAAGACCCCCATTACCATATCTCCTTCTCCAACATCAGGGGTCTACGTTCTAACCTTCCAGAGGTTGAAACCCAATTACAGAAGACTAAACTTGACCTTTTATTTTTAAGCGAAACTGGCATTGGACAGGCTATTTCCTTAGATGAGTTTATAATTAAAGGATACTCTAGTTAATTTCTAAATCTGACCCCAAGATGGCCATGAGTATGGAATATGTGCCTATATTAAAGATGGTTTTCCATGTGGTAGGGACATCTCCAGAGAAGATCCTAACTTACCCTATATGTGCTTCCGGGTTGCACTAACTCACAGTACTGTGTTTATATTTACTCTCTATCGCCTCCACAACAGCGGAGTTACTATCTTTAAAAGCATATCTGAGAAAATTGACCAAGTCCTATCTGCTTATCTTTCAGCTAACATTCACGTATGTGGAGACTTCAATGTTAACAACGTGGAATGGTTGACTCACTCACACAAGACCGATGATGAGGGGAGGTTCTGTCATGATTTCTCCATTGCACCTCACTCAAATTGTTTTTGAACCCACCCGTGTGCCTGACAATGACAGCCAGTATGGGAGTCTACTAGACCTTTTTCTCACAACTTACCCTAAACTATGTTCAGTTTCCATTCTGTCTCCTCTTGGATCTTCCGACCACTCTGTTGTATCAATTAAGATAAAAATGAAATGTAATAAGTCCCCAGACGTACCTCTCCATCGTACAGTATATCGATACACTATGGCTGACTGGGATAGCTTCCGTACATTTATATCGGATCTACCTCTGCGTTCCATATTTAAAAAGGATGTGTCCTCTATAGTATCAGACCTGACGGAATGGTTAATTGTAGGTATAGACCGTTTCATACCCTCGAAAAAGTTCCAGCAAAAACCTAACAGCCAGTCATGGTTCTCTCCAGAATGTGCTGCTGCCATTGCGCACAGAAATCACTTTTTCCACTGCTTCCAACGTAATAGATGTATGGAAACTAAAGCCGCTTTCAGAACTGCCAGCAACCATTGTAAGAAAGTAATAAAGAACGCAAGAGAGTTGTATGCTCAGTCCGTCAAGTCCAAAGTAACTGAGCAGCGGCTTGATTCCCACCAGTTTGGGCAAATAGCAAACAGAATCCTGAACAGAAGCGTGTGCTCTATCCCAACTAACATTAATGGATCTGAGGTAATCTCGTCAGCATCAGACAAAGCCAAACTTTTTGCCAAGAACTTTGCAGCTAATTATACCCTTTGCGACCAAGGCCGCCAACCCCCAATATTCCCTGCTATTTCAGAAAACGTGCTATGTGATATACATATATCTGTACGTGATGTTGCCAAACTAATTAAAAACCTTGATTCCAGTAAAGCAACCGGCCCTGACAGTATTCCAATTATAGTACTCAAAAAACTCAGAACTAGCGCCCGTACTTACCAAATGCTTTAAACGTTATCTTAAGGAGAATTGCTTCCCATCACCCTGGAAAATCTCATCAGTATGCCCTGTATTTAAGAATTCAGGTGAGCGCTCATCCCCCTCTCAGTACAGGCCAATAAGTCTCCTGTGTGTCATGAGTATTGCTGGAATCTGTGTTAAATAGAGAAGTAATTGTAGCGTCTACCCGGGAATTTATTTTGTCAGGACATTTGAACATTTCACCGTTTCCGGAGAGCTCCAAAAAAAAGACAAAAAAAGGCGTGGCGCCAAAATTCAAGAACTCTCTCGACCTCTTTTTTACTCGGCACCCGAAGAGTTAAGACGCGTTACTGTCACGCTCCGTCGCTTGTGCGCAAACAGCCGCAACACACTTGTGCTGATTTCCCATTGATGAAACAATACACAAAAAGAAAGAAAAACATTCTTATCTTTCCTTCAGCTCCTTACTCGACGCATTTCCTAAAAAAATTAATTTCCAACGTGACGTCAAAAAACATTGAACCGGTCAAGAAGGATTTCTTTTCTTTATTTTCGGACTAAAAATAACACGAGTGAGATATTCCAGGCAAATAAATTCACATCTATTACAAAGAGCTAAGTCTGATGATTTGTTTGTTTTTAATTGATTTTTCCAGATGTTTACTTTCGTATAAATGTTTTGAAAAATTAATCGTAAGCGAGATGCTCGTTGTTTTTTGCCCAACGCGCTATCCTTCGCTTCATAATCAACCATCTCAACAAAAATAACCTTCTTAGTGACACACAATATGGTTTCCGATGTGCTCACAGTTATATCTCATAGGATTAGCGAATCTCTTGACGGAGGCAACCTTTCTAGGGCAATTGCTCTTGACATATCTAAGGCCTTTGATAGAGTATGGCATGAAGGTTTACTTCACAAGATCTCTAGCTATGATATAGCTGGAAATGTCTTCTCAATTATTAAATCATTTCTTTCTGATAGGTCCATAAGAGTAGTAGTTGATGGGCAAAAATCAGAAGCTTACAGTATTAATGCTGGAGTCCCTCAGGGGTCCATCCTGGGCCCAACTCTTTTCCTGATCTACATTAATGATTTTCCACATCACATCCTTACATCATTTGTAGACATTTATGCTGATGACACTACCATCTGTAGTAACACATCTAAGACAGTAAACGACCAAGTTCTCTCCGATTTTCTCTCCTCTGTACACTCTGTAACCCTTATTCTCGAGTGGCCTCTTGGCCTTGATAAGTGGTGATCCCTATGTAAAAAAAAAAAAAAAACGGGCTGTTGTTGCATAAAAGGAAGAAAGATGACACTTCATAATGGTGTTTCTTTTGGTTGTCGTTCAATTTGTGAAGCACCCATTTATCAATTTTTTTTTTGTCTTTCTAATCTCTCAAGTGGTTGGAAATCGTCATATACATTACGTATAAAAAAAAATATATATATATATACATTACATCTAATTAAGAAGCAAGTTCTGGAACAATTGTGTGTGGATTGGCTTCAACTAAGGTTTTTAATTAATCGCTGTCAACATCTGATGGCCGCCCATTAGGATCATCATCTTCCAGACTCTTGTCACGGTCACAAAGTTTCTTAAACCACCATTGTGCTGTGCATTCAGTAGTGGGCCAAATACATCATTGATATCACAAGCTTTTCGCTTAGCTTGAATTGAAATAAGAAAATTGTACGAATTTGCTTTTTTTCCATCTTTTTATTCAACATTTGGAATAGAAGACATAATTGTTTTAAAGCTATTGTAATTTAAATGATTAGATGGAGCGAAAAACTCTTTAAAATGATATATAAAATAAAATTATTATCATGAAAACTTATGTAAAATACATCATTTGAAATCGATAAAAAAATTCCGCAAGAACTTTCTAGTCAATCTACTAGATATAATATTGACAGTAATAATGGTGACAATAATAATAGGAATGATTGTACTGATAATAATAATAATCTTCTCAGCATAATCTATTCTCATTGTTTAACGGCTTACTATTTGAGGTTGAAGTCTAAGCTACTGTCTTTTAGATCCAAAATATTGATAGCTAAAGATGTAACGCATACACATAGGTATATCTTTTTATTTTTAAGCTGTTCATAATGTTAAATAAGAATGATATTAATTGTATTCATTTTTATTCTTGTAACCATGCTTTGTAAAATGGTATAAAAGTATAAATTTTAAATTATATTTCTGTAAAATTTAATTCATTGAAGTTTTCAAATTAGAAATTTTTTGTAAAAATTAACTTAAAATGTATTTTCCCAGTAAATTGTTTTTATAAGATGGCATGATTTTTCAAAGTGGATTAATTAGGTGTGAATGGCACAGACATTAAATAATGAGACGAAAAATTTGTTGTTAAAAAGCTTAGAAAGACCGTATGGTCGTCTCTTCCCCCCCCCAAAAAAAAAAGAAAAAAAAAGCTTATTACTAGTGAACACATTGCAGAGGGCGCTGATGCTGTTTAGAACGCGTCTAATACTTGTTGTAGCGTCCTTTGATACAGCACAGCAGTTTGCATATGCTTTAGTTAACTGCTGGATAGCCATGAGGATGTGTGCATCTGTACGTTACTTACCTATCTGTGAAAGTGTACACATTCAGGCTGCTAACCAAAATGAGGTAACTATTTTAATACATTTCATATGATAAATATATTCTTGCAGAAGGCACTGACACCTACTTTTGTCAGTTAACCTATTTTTATATATTTATTTTTATTACATTTTCACGACAAACAAGGGACAGTGCCACTTTGATGTAGGGGGTTACTATCAGGGACATAAGTTGCAGAAATACTATGTAGGGAGTTGAGCAGCAAGATGCTGACTCTTTTGAACCCTGTCCAGGAGTGAGAGACTAGTAGCAGATGCATCAGCCTAAATGTGACAACAATACTCCATACATGGGTGAATGGTGGCCTTGTAGAGGTATAGAGGTACAGGATACTTTCAGGCGTAAGTAACTTTCTAGCACGGTAGAGAGAGCACACCTTTTTTACAGCAGCCTTGGCAATGCTCTCGATGTATCTGTTCCAACTCTCTGAACGTTTATCCGAGGAGTTTGAATGAAGTACTTTCAGGTAATGTATCTTTAGCCATAGCTATTTGTGGTTGAGAAGGTTTCTTGTAATTATTGAAGGAAACAAACTTGGTCTTGGCAGCATAGAATGTTACCATCCATTTTAGACCCCATTCCACTATAGACTAGAGGTCTTCTAGGGTTTCCACCATTGCCTTGGATATGTGTTTGTTTGTTTTCCCTTCGTGCCTGTTATAGAGCGTTGTGTTGTCAGCGAATATACCCATCTCAGAAACAATTTATCAGGGAGGTACTTTATAAATATTAGGAATAATAAAGCTCCTAGGATCGACCCCTGAGGTACACCTGCATTTATATCATATTTAGATGTACGACCATTGAGGACAACCTGGATTCTTCTCTTATTTAAGAAGGATTTAATTAAGTATTCGTCCAGTAGTACTGTATGATCTGATTTTCATGAGAAGACCATCGTGCCATACCCTTTATTATTAAATTTCTAAATGGGACTATATGATCTAGCTGGGCACTGGGCTAGTTAACTGAAGAACTGTATGGTCCTCTTCGGCATACGGGCGAAAATAACTATTGTTTTTACACTCCTAATAGTTTGAATATTTTATAAAGAAAATAATATGTATGGAGATTTTAGTATTCAAAGCTGCTTTATAAATGTTATATTTTTACCAAAACACAAACGGAATATGTAAAGAGGAATTTATTTACAAGGATAGATAGAAAAAGACCCTGGTCCTTCTGCTGTGACGTGCCTGTTTATGTCTTGACACACATGTGGGTGATTACAAAGGAAAAAATCTGAACAGTTCTAGCCTTTTGGATTGACTTCATCTCTACCAACATTTTCTTCAAACACAATATTATAGGGTCCCACATGAATGTAATAGTTATTCGATCAACCACAATATTACAGGCCCCACACAAATGTAATATTTTATTTATTTTAAATTATTTGACGGATCCCGAGTAAAAGTTAAAAAAAAAAAAAAAAAAAATTTGGAATAAAGTATGTAGAAGAGAAATAACTCCATCAATTCCAAAGTTTCTAATGCAAAATGAAAATGAAGAAGAAAAGTTAATGTAATATTTCAAGAAGTTTATTTCAAATGAATTACTTATGCAAAATTTGTGAGCAATCAAAAATATATTTTTTAAAAATGTAAACAAACCTCTCTTGGTTCATGCAGAACTTGAACAGTGGATTGGGATTGCAATACAAATGTCTGTCATGAAGATATTGGATATCAGGATACAATATTTCTTCAGTGACAATTTCTTTAACAGTGACACAGTAAAAATGGGAGAACAGAAAGGCTAATTTGCATTTAATGGACAACTTCACAATAAACGAAAATGATAAAGTCAGAAAAATAAGAATGCTTGTAAATCATCTACGTCAAGAATTTCAGAAAATACCAATGCTAGAGTTCTTATCTATCGACAGAAAAATGGTCCCCTTCAAAGGCACGTCATCAATAAAACAGTATGTGCCCAAAAAGCTACTTAAATGGTGTGACAAAATTTTTGTTTTAGCATACAGCACTGGCATATACAAGAAAAATTGACCCAGTGAATAATCCGGAAGTGCCTGACCTGGGTTCTAACTTAAATTCTGTCTTTTTTCCTATAAAACATTAAATACAAGAAGTTTTCCAAAAGTAATGCCTCCTATTTTGTGTATTCCGCCCGAATGGCTCAGAAGATAGCAAATTGCATTTTTATGATGACTGAACTTATTTATAAGCTGAACGTTTCATCTCTGTTGCAAATATTGATGATGTGAGACAGCAACCCCCGTCATGAACATGTCAGAATCAGACGCGTCATTGAATTCCTGGCAAAATTGCATTGAAAATGGTGATGACTATGTAAAAAAAAATAAATTCATAAAAAGTTGCTCTTTTTATTAGTACCACTTCGGTTTTCATAGTTCAACTTTTTGAAAAAAAAAAAAATATGAGGCTTTATTTTGGAACTACCCTTGTATAATTGTTTTATGCAATAAGGTTTTTGAAATCATGTAAAGAATAATTTTAGGATTCCCAAAATCTAATATTAACTCTTTGGGGTTTTTTTTTTTTTTTAGTAAGAATCATTGAAACAAGGAAACTTCTTGCTTTGACTAACTGAATCCAGTTAGCATTTTTTATCTATTTATTCATAATTGGTCTTTATTTTTATTTTAATGGCTTCTTTTTTTTTTTTTTTTTCCCTTTTTCAGTTTTCTCCTACATTAAAAGATGTTCCTGAACTGAATCGTCGTGCTCGTAGTTTTACTAGTGGTTACCAACCCTTATCAGGACAAACTGTATGTGTTGAAATATCACTCAAAACAACTGAAGGGGACTCTATGGTCTTAGAGACATGGCATATGGGTCTCAAGGCACTTACAGATAACAAAGAGAATGTGGATCGAGAAATCAAAGTCCCACATGTTCTTTATTCAAAAATGTCTTTGGCTCTGCGCTCTCTTGTCTATACATCAAGGATTACTCCTGGATATACTCTGTCACGAAAACAAGGACCTGACAATTATATAATTTGCTATAAAATTTATTATGGCCCTCCTCAACTACATGAACTTGGACCCGATCATCAAAGGTTAAAGGCTGGACGTTTTCCTACTGCTAAGGGGGGTATGTCCATCTTCGTTGACTATCGTACAAATATGCAAATGTCTCAGCACAAAACAACTCGACAGATTGCCATAGAAATGAAGGACGATCATTATAAAGCAGAGAGTGGAAGTCCACGGAAAAGCACTGCACCTCGCCCCTGCCATCCAGGACATAGACGGTAAATTTGCATATTTTGTATTTAATTTTATTTTCAATTTGCCATTATATCTTTTTCACAAAGGTTTTTCTCTTCATATTAATTTTTTTTTTCTAATTTTTATATTGATATATTGATAAAATTGTTTTCCTATATTTTATGTTTGTATGTTTCTCATCTCTTTGACTTACACATAATTATTTCAAATTTTATTTACAATCAATGGATTATTTGAAATCAAATTGACTTGTCATTCATCAATGGATGGTGAATTTTTTTTCTTAAAACTGTACACATGGCATGCCAAACCTGCACCTACGACTATGGAGTTTAACATAAATCCAATTATTGTCCAGACTGCTTTGTTTGTCCAACCAAGAACCACAAACAATAAACAAGGGAGATCACTTTAAGAGCTTATCCCAAAAGGAATAGAACACTTATATCTAATTACATAGGGAGATAATTTAACATTGTCTTTTTGTGAAGACATACAGTTCCATAAAAACAAAAACAAAAGTAAAACATCTCATTACAACAAATTACTCGGAATTTCAGAAGAACCTCCCATCTTTGTAAGACAATCTACAACCTATTGATTGAATCAGTTTAAATGATAAATTCTTCGCTAGTGTGTTATTCATGGTAATTGATGGCTGGAAAGGTTGTTTGTATTTGCTACAGAAAGAGTTTTGGGTTATTAGCATTAAATGTTACCATTCATTTACGTCTCCTCTGTGTGAATAGCTTTTCTTTTTGTGAGTATGGCAATATTTGCAAAAGCTTAATATCTTATGAATAATCCTGTTTCGGCATCGAATAAGATGGTTATTTTTATTTGACTACAAAACAGTTAATCTACCACCAACAAATGAAGTCCTTCTTATTAAGGAAAATATATAGCATTACAAGCGTCTGCTGTATTTTCGTGGACATCAGCAATATTACATACCTCAACAAGTCATATTTTTTTTATTTGTGGGTCAATTTTTAAAATAATTACATTGATGGAAAGAGAATAGAATAAGCATTCCAATGATGTTAATTTTTCTTTTATGCATTCAATGTTTTTATTCTCCAAGTTAAAAATGAAAAAAAAAACAGTAAAAAATAATGACAGCAAAAAGGGAAACTGTTTTTTCAATATTTACATTTCATACGTTACGTTTGGATACATATGTGCAGAGTCAAATTTGATTGGATATGGCTGAAATTTTACAGGCTATATAAGCATAGAAGTCCATCTCTACTGGACTTTGATTTATATTTTTACGACCACAGGAAGCAAAGTTAGGACTGAGCAAAGTTGACAAAGAACATTTCAAAATTGATAAGATAAATTGGTATATATCATTCATTTTCATATAGATAAGTTTCAGAATTATTTTCATGTATAATATGTAAATATTTGATAATTATTAATTGTGCAGAAATTTCTTTAAAATGTTATCTTTTATAAAAATTCAAATCTGCTCAACGCGGAAAATGGCTCGCTATGCGCTCAGCTGACTAAAGTTTTGTTTGTACTCTCTTAAAAATAAAAAAAACTGTTTTTTCTTCCTTCAAAACAAAAGCAGAAAATCAGTTTCATTTTTTATTCGAGTTTGTCAATTAAAAAAAATTATTTTCAAGTGTTTCAAATTTGATTTCCAAACAATACTATTTTGTTGTTTTTAACGCTTTTAGTACATGTGTACTAAAAGCGTTAAAAACCAACAAAATGTACTAAGTACATGCGTTTCTGTTATTGTGTTTATAACTTCTTACTTGTACTTAAGGTAGAATTGTGTTTTTTAGTGGTAAAAAAAAACCCCAAATATATAACAAATAAAAGGTACTTGTGCTACCATGCTAAAATAATAATGTTATTATTTAGAAACCCATTCTTAACATGGGGAAGGAAAGGTGTTTTGTTAACTATTCTGTACTTTCACCTAACAAATTCTTTTTTACATGGAAGTCACCACTTATCAAGGCCCGGAGGCCACTCGAGGATAAGGGTTATTGCGTATACAGTAATCAATGGGACAATATCGTAGTAATCATTAGTAATGGAGATCTGATAAAGTGTCTTACTTAAGCGGGCGGTTCATCAGGAACTTGTTTATGTTGGACTTGAAGACATCAAAGTTGTAGTCAGGTGGGAAACAGGCAAACAGAAGAGAGTTCCACAGGCGTGCACTTCTAAGAAAGAAGCTTTGTTCATGGAATCTACATTTTAATTTATGCACAGATAAAGAGTGGGGAAAATTACTGACAGTGGTTTCAGCTGTTTTTCGTGAAAGATTGGCGAGGGGGAACCAGAGATTGGAGCTCAGACGAGCACTTGCCATAGAAATAACGATAAAACAACGACAGGCTTGCAACGTCCCTTCTGTGAAAGAGAAGTTGCAGGGAAGAGAAAAGGGCATCCTCCACTAGGCTACGAAGTCTATCCTACCTTGACAAACTCTGTCAAGGCAGGATAGGCTGTTTTTAGCAGCTCCTGCCCAGATATGGCAGCAGTACTCCATAAGACCATTTTTTCAAATCTGTAAAACAAACCCGTTTTTATTTTTAACTAAGGATATCTAAATAATAATAATAATAATTAGGCGGTTCGATAAAGAATTTCATTGTGATGCATTTGGAAAATTTTTACCTTGTTTTCACCTTAACATTTTTCTTTAAAATGACTACCTTTTAAGGTATACTAAAAATAATATCGCATTTAAATTTTTCCGCAAATAAGTAGCTTTCCGGATATTAAGCAATGTCATTTCTTATGTTATTGGTGGTGGCCATCTTGGTATGTGCGTTTGCGCATAGTTTCTCTGGATTACGTTTGTGCGCTCGTGCGTACCAAGATGTCACCAGCGATAACATAAGAAATGACATTTCTTAATATCCAGAAAACTAGTTATTTGCAGAAAACTTAAATGTGATACTCGTTTTCAGTATACCTGTGAAAGTAATTATTTTAAATGTTATGGTGGAAACAAAGTAAAAAAATTACTGTTTTATTTCTTTGTTTACATAATTGAATTTTCAGTAAAACAACAGAATAGAAATGACAAAAATTACCATCAATTGGTGAATATAGTTGTTGCTTATCAGGATTCCTGGTATCCTGGTACTGTGAAAGTTACATCGAGGATTCATGTAGAGTCCGATTTATGGTTGCATCTCAAAAAATAGGGGTATATTTTGGGCCAGATAGAGAGGATTTACAAAAGTGAAAATTGGACTGATCCCAAAATGCATAAGTTCAGGTCAACTATGGGAATTTCCATCTTTTACAGAAATCCAAAATCTAGATGAAAATTTTCTTTGATTTATTTCTGAGATTAATTCATATCTACTCAATCTTTTTTTTTTTTTTTTTCTTGGAGGGGAGTAGTAAATACTGGCCATGAATGCTCTTTAGGCATTCAATGGCTACACCCAACATTAAGCTCTCCTTTGGTGAGAAGGAAGGAAAATGCCTATTCTCAATAAAGCTATATTTAAATACCACTATAATACTTAGTTTTGTTCATAAATAGACACTCACTCTATGATACCATGCGCCAGTTTTAAAACATTGAAATTTGTACATTTGAATTTATAATTCATGGTTTATGATAAAGAGATACATCAGATATGACGGCATAATCAGAAAGAGCACACAATTTTACATAAGAGTGCCAAGTTTTATGAGAATAGCCTGAAAAATAAATAAATGGTGGGGAAATTACCAAATTTCTTGAAATGTTGAGGTCTGTAATTGAGCCAACTTTCTCTAAAGAAAATGTTGTTTTTTTTTTTTTATTACACTTTCACCCCAAACAAGGCATGTTGCCACTTTGATGTAGGGGCTACTATCAGGGACCTAAGTTGCAGGGGTACTATGTAGGGAGCTTAGTAGCAAGATGTCTGTTAACATTACACTTGAATTTCTGCATGTCAGTACAGTTGGGGAAGCAGGAAACTGGAAGAGAATTCCAAAGTCCTGCAGTTTTGGGGAAGAAGCTATTAAAGTAAAAGGCTTTCTTACATCTAGGGCTCTCAACTGTGTATGGGTGGGACTTCGCTGCTTGTCGGGTTTGTTGGGGGTATTTTCGTCAAGTGGGTACAAGGGCTTGTAGTTCGTCAGAGCATCCACCATTAAAATACTTGTAAAACAGGCAGAGGGATGCAACATTACATCGGTGGGACAGGGGCTGAAGTTTAGATGACAGTTTAGGACCTATTAGGTTGGCTACTCTCTTTTGAACCCTGTCCAGGAGCGAGAGACTAGTAGCAGAGGCACCAGCCCAAATGTGACAGCAGTACTCCATACATGAGAAATAGTGGCTTTGTAGAGGTATAGGATACTTTCAGGCATAAGTAACTTCCTAGCACGATAGAGAAAGCCCACCTTCTTTGCAGCAGCCTTAGCAATAATCTCGATGTATCTATTCCCACTCATTTTCTTGTGAACGTTAAGCCAAGGAGCTTGAACGAAGTGCTCTCAGGTAAAGTATCGCTAGCCATAGCTATTGGTGGTTGGTAAGGTTTCATGTAATTATTAAAAGAAACGAGGTTTGTCTTAGCAGCTTTGAACATTACCATCCATTTTTGACCCCATTCCACTACAGACTGAAGGTCTTCCACTTGGGTTTCGGCCATTACCTTAGATATGTGCTCATTAGTTTTCCCCACGTGCCTGCTATAGAGCGTGGTGTCGTCGGCAAATATACCCATCTCAGAGACAATTTTATCAGGTAAGTCATTTATGAATATCAGAAATTACAAAGGTCCAAGAATCTATCCTTTAGGTACACCGCATTTATATCAAATTTTTTGGACGTACGCGCATCAAGGACAACCTGGATTCTTCTCTCATTTAAGAAGGATCTAATTATGCTAAGAATTCATCCAGTAATACCATAGGATTTAATTTTCATCAGAAGACCATCATGCCATACCCTGTCAAAAGCCTTAGATATATCAAGGGCTATTGCCCTCCCTTCTCCTGCTTGATATAAACGTTCAGAGATTACAGTTAAAATATCTGCAGTAGAACGGGCTTGCCTAAATCCATATTGATGGTCTGCCAAGTTTAGCAGCTGTAAGGTGGTGGACTAGAGCTTGATTTATTAAGGACTCAAATATTTTGGTGAAAAGAGGGAGGAGGCTAATTGGGTAATAATTTAATGGGTCAGTTCCTTCCCCAGAGTTTTTGTAAACTAGTACCACAGAAGCAGTTTTCCAGCAGCCAGGAAAGCAAAATTCATTAAGGCATTTGTTAGAGTTTAGAGAGAACAGGAGCAACCTCAGCGGAGCAATTTTTTAATAGATCAGTCGGGATGAGGTCAGGTCCACATGCTTTTGAGGTGTCTAGATTTTTTATAATATCATGTACTTGGGAAGGCGTGATCTTCAGATCATCTAGCATGGTTTCTGTCCGCAGAGGAAAATTAGGGAGAGTGGCTTGCTGGGTCCAAGGTAGAGTTTGAGGCAAACTGACAGGCAAGCATGTTAGCTTTCTCAGTTGCTGTGCAAACAACCTCATGATTGTTTGATAGTTGAGGTATTGTCGATTGCCCATTATTTACTACACTATTGTAGATTTTCAAGAAATCACGAATTCCTAATTTTTGCGCTTCAATGCGTTTCGTAGTGGTTTCAGTATATTCACTCTTAGCTGTCGCTACTTCTTTCTTGCAATTATTTCTAGCTTCTATATACTTTTGTCTGTTTATACAGAACTTATGCTGGATAAATCTACGGTATGCATGTTGCCTCTGAGCAATGGCAGCTTCGCATGTAGAATAAACCATTGGGGAGAATGGGGTTTACTGGAGAATGTCTACAGAAAAGCCTAAATTTTGGCACTTGAAA
Source organism: Euprymna scolopes (assembly GCF_053919585.1). Classification (NCBI taxonomy): domain Eukaryota; kingdom Metazoa; phylum Mollusca; class Cephalopoda; order Sepiida; family Sepiolidae; genus Euprymna; species Euprymna scolopes. The sequence goes on from NC_136515.1 coordinate 32,328,350, forward strand.
TTCTCATAACTTTTGAACTACTGATGGTATTTGCATAATTCAAACGGTCTTAAGCATCTTTTATATAGCTCTTTTCATGCAAGTTGATAAAATAACAATTATCTGAAAAGAAAAAATCAACTTGTTATGCTATTAAAATATATATTCAGCTTTTATTGTTTTCTTTTTGTCTCTTTTCATAAGGCATCATGTTTTTTTAGGATAGGTTCTTTCATATGACTAGTAGGGCAGGTCGATTTTGAAACCCCGGTGATGCAATGGTGATGACAGTTGGGGGTTTGACATAAAAAAGACCTACACAAAATATTTTTTTCAAAATAGTTGTCTCTGCTTGAGGAAATGACTTTAAAAGTTGAAAAATTGAAGCTATTAAAAGTTTTTTGGTGAGTTGTCAAAAACGTCCTGTCATCAAAACAATCTGTACTGTTAAGAAAATGGAATCATTATTTAGAATATATCTTAAACTACATTTTTAAATAAAATGAGTGAGGATAATGAATTATTAAAATAAATATTAACTGTAACGGCAAAATTATTTTTTTTAAATAATAGCAACCAAAGTTCACTTTTTCATTTCAGGAACTTTTGGGGGGTCGGAACAATTTAGATTTCACCATTGTAAACAGACGCTTGTTATTGATATTGAAAATTAACGTTTGTTTATTTAATTTTAAAACATTACGATTTTAAAGCTTAATTATTTTGAAAGAAAAAATGAAAAAGACTTGTTTAAAATATGTATTATCAGTTTTCAAGTGTCTGCAGTGAATTTAAATATATTTGTTAAATCTTTTTTAATTTGTTTTTCTATTAGGTTGGTGCAAAAATAATGTCATTTTTGACATTCAAATGAACATCAAAAAACATTATTTTTGCACCAACCTAATATTTCACATAAAATTTTAATGAAATTTTTATTGAAATATGGTAATACTCCAGTTTTATATTAAAAATAAAATAGCTCATACAATTTTATTCGATTCATTCTTTATGAAACATAACAATGTAAGTTTTCAAGTTTTTCTACTTAATAAAAAATACTTTGCAGAAAATTAGTGGCAAATTTTTATTTCTTTTTATTTTTAGGGAGTAATTGTTTTCAGGCAATATTTTTCTTTTAAAATTATAGTTTTAAAATCAGATAACCCACAAAGATTAATACAAGTAAATAAGGAAACTGCTTGAAAGGTGTTTTGGTACTTGTGCATCTATATTATTGTGCTAAAATAACTTTATTTATAAAGCCATTCTTAACATGGGGAGGATGGGAGGGTGTGTTGTAATTATTCTGCACTTTCACCTAACAATTTAATAAACAAAAATATCGTAAAAATGAAATTTAACTTGAAAATACTATTAAAAATAGCATGGTAACATAGATGCACAAGCACTGGTTTTTCAAACTCTAAACATTAAACACTCATTTAAAATGGCACAGTTAAAGCAAGAATGAATCTCTTTATGGATAAATTCATGTTATCGAAGGAGGAGCTAAAGTCTGCTAAAAAATGTCTAAACTAAACACTACTATGCCTCTGATTTGGTTTGGCCCTTTCTCTTCAACACATCTAATTCAACTCTACAAAGTTTTTCATTACTTCTCATAACTAGCACTTATTTTTTTTTTTACATATGAAACTTGAAGATAGCCTGAAACAGTTTCCTTCCGTTATCATCCATTTATTTATTTTACTTTTCAGATTAAAATGTCAGTAAAAGCACGACATTCAGTTTTAACCCGTGGTTCACAAAATTTGCTGGTCCACCTTGTTGCTTGGATGAAACAGCACCTCCAACTTCACATCAAGTCATCCAGTTTAGTTATTTCCTTGAAAGCAGTTATCCCCACTTAAAAAATAGTGAGATTTTTAAGTTAATTGCTAAGGAATTAATTAGTATTGGCAAGCAGTTAATGCACAATTGCCCTTGTTAAGGGAATGCTATATAGGACAGAAGGTTAATATATTTTGCTATAAGAGGGCCAAACAGATTGACAAGAAATCTCTTGCAGCAATCAGAGTGAAAAGAATGAAAGAACTGCTAGACAGACTGTTTGATAAATATCTTCTTGTAGCTGTAAACTTCCTGCCTTGCGATGTGATGACTTTGCAGTAAAGTGCAAGACAGAAAATTGTCAAACAAGGCACATAGTCTGCACTTGTCCTCCTATCAAGGAGGTAAAATTAATTCTATGGATTCACCTGCAATTATGTTCCTTTTTTTGTGGAAAATAAAATAATATATTGGTATTTATTATGTATTCTGGCTCTATTATTAAACATGCAAATTTTGCAATTTTCAGATTCCACTAGAAGAACTGCTATTTAGAGCAATTTTGCAATTAATTGATGAAACAACAAAAAGCATAACAACGTTTACTGGTCCTTTGGGGAAACTTTGTATCAATAATTATCAAGATTTGCCTCAAGTAGAATTCTAAAAATGTAGTGGTCCTCTCGATTATAAGCAGAAGAAACAAATAATTTTAGTGAAAACCAGAGACTACTTTTTGAGTATACTGTTGGCATTTCTTGAAGTTAACCTAAGATATGCAGCTTAGAAAATTGGACTCTTGAATCAAACAAGATGGCCAACATTAGCCACAAGGTTAATGTGTTTATGGACCAGAGGTGTCTATCCTCAAACACTATGATAAATTAAATATTCTGGTCAAATTTATCATTCAAGTATATGTAGTTAGTTGGTTTGAGATCAAAGCCGACAATAATTTTTTTTAACTAACATCAGTATATTTTTAATGATTCAGAGAACAAAACAACGGTTAACTGAAATCCAAATTACTGTTTTAAACAATTTAAAATATAGTGCTTTTGCACTACTTTCGGAAAATATCATAATATCGATGATAAACTCAGATGAATTGAATGTGAGAGAAGAGGGCATTCAAAAGATTTTGTCTATTATGTAAATAAATATTTATTCATTAAATATTATTAGTTTTCTCAATTTACCCAAACAATAGTCTGTTTTATTCATATTACGTCACAAAAATATTAAAAAAATAAAATGTTTTTAAATAATTTTTTTTTGTGTTTTTTTTCCAGAAATAGTGACCCCCCCCCACCCCATCCCCGAAAAAAAAAAGACTGAAAAAGATTACTGCTATCAATTTTTCAGCCACATACTTATCAGATTTGATTTTTCTCAAAAAGTTGTATATGGGCAGGAAGCAAGACACACATTATTACAAAGTCATTGTTCCACCAAATTAGACCTTCATTTTCCTCAAAAGGAAATTACACAGAACAATTTTAGTTCTTTTATAACATGGTTTTTATTATTGTGTTTAATAAAAAAATTAAAATACATGGTTCTGTAACTTGTATCAAGTTGTTATATTGTGTAATAGATCTCCACATATCTTTTCGAATTGTGAAATTTAAAATACTTAGTTGCTAATTAGCTTTTATTTACAAATTTTGTTTAATCAATGTTGTAAAAGTTGAGATATTTTGCAAGTTGTGATTCATAATTAAAATTATAATTCATGTATTCATTTTTCTTTCAATGTATTTTATATAAATATATCAATTTTATTGAATTTTTTTATAAAAATAGTGAAATTTTAAAGTCAGTGTTGTGTAAAATGCTATGAAAATGAAGGATTTCTCAGCATTTTTCCACACGATTTTTTTAATTAAATGCTCAATTTTCTGTTTTACCCTAATGACCAGCTGAACTCAAGAAAGCTATTTTCCACCCTTGTTGCCTTTATTTTTTTTTTTTTTTTGCGAACTTAAACTTTTCCCCAATCTGTTCTGTACTAGAACCTAATTTAAAGCCAGAAATAGTTTATACTGACATGATTCCAAAAATAAGAATTTTAATTATATTAGAAAAGTCAAAGAATTTCTAACTATAACATAATAAATCCAACTAAACTTTGATTTAATTTCTATTCTCTATACATAATAAAATAAGGGCAATTTTTTCCCTTTTGGAAAAAAGCATTGTAGTTTTGCAACTACAGATGCTACGTATAAATTCATTATGATAGGACTACTAGCCAGTATCTTATGTAGATTTTGCACATATTTACAGTTGCATTCATCAGTTATAAAAAATCTTATTTTAATTCCTAGGAGTGATACAATCTAAACTACATCTTAGTTACCGGAGGTAGCAAAACTTTTCCTCCCTAATTATTTCCTCTTCTCATTCTCCCATTCGTAACCGGGAAGTTTTCTACATTTTCCGCAAATTTTACTATAACCCTATATGTTCTCTGGGCCATATCCGTCGGATCCTGGTTCATTGGACTATATTTGGGATATATCCCTGGCCGTGTTCATCAATCCAAGCTCACAGGACCATATATGCAAGCCAGCAGGGCTGCATTCTTAATTGTCTAGTGGTGGACCCCTAAGGGGTGACCAGACGCTCTACTGCTCAGGGCACGCGAAATGTGCATGACCCTAAGTTTGTGTGGCAACACTGTCTATTTCGGCCATCACTTTGACTTTGTGCTGGATCTGGTCTGTCTCTTCCATCATCTGGCATTAGGACATATCTGAAAAAAACTGCATCTTCATTTAGACCGGTAATCGAAAAGTAAAGAAAAACTTGGGGTCATTTTCTTATAAACAAAATAATTATTGATAAAATATTCTTAAGATATACAGAGTACATTTGTATAAAGTTGAGTTCTTTGGATTCTTAATGGCTTTGTGATGCAGGTTGTACAACTTAAGTTCATTTAGGAACATTGCTAGGAACAAGAGCTTTTCAACTTAGTTTTCTGGGGGTTTGCCCCCACCCCCACCCCCAGGCAGGAGTCCAAGGCGGTGTACATTGCTCGATTTCAGCCAGCAAAGGTCTCCTATTTCTAAAAACACAATGGTTTTTATCAAATGCCAATTCCAGCCACTTATGTTCTGAGATCACCCTGTTTTCATCTCCATTTTCTCTATCACATTCGGTTATTCCAGCTCAATTCATCCAGCCCCGACACATCCCCTCTTGGATTTTTTTCATATTTACACCATACAAACTTTGGGTTAAAACAAAGAGAAATTTGCAATTTCAGCCCAGTTGGATTTGAAGAACATATTTTTTTTCACAGTCGGTTTCGGCCGGGAAATCAAAATTTGCTATATCATGACATAGAATTTTCGACACCCAGCGTTTTACAAAATTTGGATTTTTGTTGCAAAAAATAATGCTTTGCAGCAAAAAATTCACACAGACAAGGTTTTGAGAGCAAGGAATCCAGAAATCATGGTTAGAAAGATGGTAAATGAGAGGAAGTACCTTATTTTTACCATTTTAGGTGGTGCTGCAGCACTTTTTTAGAGCTTGTTGGGGACAATATTTTGTTGAGAAAAATAACTTAACTGTGGTGCTTTGCCAGACTTCTCCTTTAGATTTTTAAAGTTACCTTGGGTTGGAAATTAGAAAAATCAAATAAAACCTTTCGGCATATTTGACATTTCCAGACACTAAAGCCTCAAAATTGGCATTTTTATAAAAATTTAAGGAATTTTTTGATGAATTTGGCAACAATCTAATCTTAAGCCATGATCAATATCTAGAGCTGAAAAAGGACTTGGATCGACCCATTAGAGCCCATTTTCATGATAGAATGTCGAATTACATCATATAAAAGGATATGGACTCCTACTTCACAGTCAAAATGAACAAAAAATAGTCGAAAATAAAAGATTTTTGACACACATATGGACAGCAATTTTAATTACGTACAAGTTTTGAACATTTGAGTTTTTCAAAAAAACAACTTTTGGCTATTATCTTTTGATTTGCAGATAGCAACAGCTTAAAATTTGGAGGAAAGATGTAAGGTAACATTTAGAGATGAATGAAGTGGTCACATTTTCATTTGAAGCATAACATTCTGCTCATTATCATGTGGAGGCAAGATCTAACCTTCTCTTCTCTTTTATGTTTAGATCTAATTGAAAATGTGCAGTAGAATAGTACTGATCATTATAACAGTATGCTTTCATTTGTATGTGTGGAGGAATTGTGACTAGGGATAATGTACCAAAAAGTCAGTCGGAATAAGATATTGTGTTTTGTATTTATACCTTCAGGCACATACCATACAATTGTGCCATGCAGTTCATAATTTTTGGACAGTTGGATCATGGTTTGTAAACGATTAAATCAGCAAATCCTTATATTATGGGCTTTCAATCAATGCATTTAAGCTGTTCAGAATCATGTCTATCTGAGTAATCAAGTTTGTGTGTCAATTAGAGCAAATTCCTCTATCATATGATACCCAAATAATGTCCTATGCTGCTTTTTTTAAATGTTGATTTAAATGTTCTTTTTCCTGTTCAGTTTCACTCAAAAGACACTACATTGACTTCAGTTCTGATTGTTTCATGTTGATTCAAATGGATATACTTTTTCCTGATCAGTTTCACTCAAATGACATTACATTGACTTCAGTTGTGCTATGATTTCTTGCTGTTATGTTCTGTTTTTGATTGATCACTTTTGTTCTGTTTCTGGTGATACGTTTTCAACACAGTTTGTTCAGAGTTATTACCTGAGCATGATGTTAAACAGGGAAGTCAACGTTTGTGGCTCTCAAAAACATGATATATATTTGTAAAGGGTAATCTTCAGCAGAAGAAACACTTTCACATGAAACCCTTTTTGATAAATGGGTGTGTCTCTTTGGCTAGTTATGATGGTCTCATAGTTATATTTCATCGCTGCTATGATTAATTTTCTTCTTTCAGGCTATTTACTCGTTGCATTGATCTAATAATGCATTCTTTGGTGTGAACTTCTAAGTTTGTCAATAATCCAAGTTTATTCTTTCCTGTCACTTTTTTATGGTTTCTTACTAAATTATTGTTTAGCCCACTAATCTGCAAGGCATAATAATGGTTAAAATAGAATTTCTTATACCCCAGCATTGCAGTTCTGTAGCACCTTGAAATACATGCAGTTGAATTTCACACTTTAGGAATTACCATAATAAATCTTTTTTCATTATCAAATTTGAATGGTCAGAAACTAAGAAGATAAATATTACTTTTTGCAAATTTAATTTCTTTGATTACATTGCCTTTGATCAAGAATGTGCTACTGTTACAACATCATTTGTGTTTTATACTGTCTGTAAATCTCTTAATGTTGCAGTTGGGTATTGCAGATTCTGCTCATTGTTTTTATTATCAGATTGTAATAATTATTTCGCATCTTTCTTCTAGAGCAGTAAATTAAGAATATCTTCTGAAACAAGGAAAAGAGAGGGAGGAGATACATCATACATGAAAAGTGTTCCTCAATGTTCTTTTGGATTACTAATGAAGAGTGCATGTCACCGTAATCTTAAGCCATCTTACACACCAATAACTGCATTAGAGCATGATGTACGAACTGTACTCAAATTAGCAATACACATGAAAAAATTGAAATAGCTTGAAATATTTCAATATTGGTATGCATAGAAAGAGCTTGATGAGCTAAGAAAGAATCTTTTTAAATTTTTAAAATCTGATTAAAATTAAGGAAGTTATGGCTATTTTTGTGCCTCACACGTTTGGATATTTTTCCCTCTTATATATATGCATTTCGTCACATTTTTTACACTACTTTTTCAGTAAAAATGTCATATCTTTGTTAAAACACAGGACTAAGAAATGAAATTTACGATATAAGTGTATTTTTGTACAAGGAATCAGAATATGCAACTGAAAATCTCCCAAAGTTTATGGTTTCCAAATAATCTGCAGTAAATGTGCATACATATGCAGCAATTCCTTAAAAATGCCATGTATCCATAAACAGAAAAGAAGTTGGAGAACTCAAAGTTGAATTGTAATGTGCTTTATGTACAAAAAACTTAAATCTAAACATAAGACCATTTAAAAATGAATATATTGCAATATTTCTTTGGTATTATTGTAGATTAACACCTTCTGTTTAACCCGACTCAACTCCATCTGACCACCCCTCCAAAATGTGATTCTACCTTTTTAGGAAATTATGTATAAAATGCCATGAAAAACTTTAATGAAAGATAAACAAATTATTTTAGAATTGAATGTAAAATAATTTCCTATTACAGGTCATTCTAGCATTTTAGGGCAGTTAACTGTTTTTTTTCTATGGGAAAATATGCATGCTTTTTTTTTATTTTTTTTTTTTAAGATGATTATGTGTAGTTTTAAGAGGGTTTCTATGCAATGAGAATATGGGGAGGGTTGCCATTCGGACTTTGAATTAATTGTAGGGCTAAGGAAAATTATGTGTGAACATACTGAAAACTTGACAGAGACAAAGCTAACAAAAACAATATTAGAGGGGGGAGCAGTTAGTTTCATAAAAATTTAATGTAAAATAATTCACCATTTCCTGGCCATTCTAGCATTTTAGGACAGTTAACCAATTTATTTTATGTGTATTTTTCTTTAAGGAAGGATCTATTGTTTGTTTGTTTTAGATGCTTGTATGTGGCTTACAGAGGTATTTTGTTGGGGGGGGGGGCTTGCCACTCGAACTTAGTGTTATTGTTAGGGTTAAAGAGTGTTTTAGGAGGAGACTTGCGACACATAATTTGGATTAGAGGTAAAGTTAAGAGAGCTTTTTTTCAAAGAGAGCGTTCATCACTCATATTTACTGTTAGCGGTTCATAATTATTGGCTTTTGAAAATGTTATGGATTAAATTTGGAATATCACATTACTATTAAATATGTAAACTTATTTAAATAAGGATGTGAAACTTTACAAGAATTAGGACAAACAGAGAAAAATAATTTCTAACTGCTTTTAAAATTTCAAGAATATTGATATAGATTTTGAGGTTTTGTATTACTATACACATAGATTCGAAAAAGTTGTCAAAAAAACAAATATATAACAAATGTTATCAAAAGCAAGTTACTTTTCTACCTAACTGGATGTTTTTATTTAATGTAACATGTTTATTCAGCTTGAAAACGGTGTTTACCGATGTTTTGGAAAATTTAAAATGGCGCCCGACTCTCTTGAAACGGTAAGTTTGGGGAAAAGAGTTAAAAATAAAAAAGTAGACAAAATACTGCTAGAAACTCGCTCAATATATGTTACCGTGACATAGGCTGACATATATTCGGTGAGTTTTTAACAGTATTTTGTATAATTTTTTTTATTTTTAACTCCTTTTCTCAAACTTACCATGTCAAAGAGAGTCGGGCGCCATTTTTAATTTTCCAATACATCGGTAAACACTGTACGTTTTTCAAGCTGAATAAACATGTTACATTAAATAAAAACACTAGAAAATTATCCAGTTAGGTAGAAAAGTAACTTATCTTGCCTTTGATAACATTTATTTGTTATATATTTGTTTTTTGACAACTTTTTCGAATCTATGTATAAACGAGATTTTGATACTTATTTTGATTTTGAAGAAAAAACATTTGTGGCTGTTCGCAGTAAAACATTGTTTTAATTCGCTGTTCAAAACTAATTTAAAGAATAAAAGTGCATGCAAGCTATATATCTACAAAAGTTTTTGTTTTTTTAACCATGTTTTTAAATTTGACGAGAAATGTGAGAAATTGCAACAGATTCATAATGCCGAATTGGTTGGGATTTTTGTTATTATACATTCTGAAAACCGAATAGTTCTAAACTAATGTTATTCTGATAACAAAATAGCTCTAATTAAAACATATAAGAACATTTATATTCATATTTTCATGTTTTTCTTAATTCGTTCTTGAATAAAAATTAAAGAACGCGTGTTGTTTACGCTGTACTATCGCTGATTCTACAGGCTGGAGCTGCTGCTGCTGCTGCTTCTAGTAATACTAACTTCATTTGACCAAATTCGAGAAAAAGAAACAATTTTTTTTTCGGGTAGGTCCTTTTAAATTATCAATTACCGCGGTCCTACTCAACATAAAATAATACTTTTAATTGATAAAGATAGTAAAAAGATTGATTTACTTACTACTGGGTGTCCGAAGAATGTTTTTTCAAAATGTTCAATACTCGTCATATTAAAGTCTTATTTTTAACATGACAAAAAAAGAAATGGTCAAAAATATTTCGGACACTTGACAGTATTAAGATTAACACCTCTTCTAATTGGTTCCCAAATTTCTTGACGAAATTCTTCATACAATCACGGTACGGACCTTTAGAAAACAGGGGGGGGGGTCATTACAAAACCTTACCGAAAACGCCATTTTATGACGTTCACATTTTTATCACTTTATTTGCTTAAAACTCTTAAAATATATAATGTACATTCATATTTATTAATTCATTTGAAAGTATATTCATTTCCGAACAAAACAGTAGTAATTTGAAGACTTTTGAAGTGCTTTGGTTTAAAAAATATGGCTATTTTAGTAGAACTACCTTGAAATCTGTGATTATCCAAAGCGTTTTTTCGTCCGTGTGTATTACTACTCAAATTAAGAGCTGGTATCACATTCACTGATGAAACTGTTGCTAACATTTGCAGGTATCACGAACTTCATTTGGGGCATTACTTTGAGAAAAAAATATACAAAGTGCTGCAACATCTTTTTGAAGCACAAAAAGAAGGTAGAGGGTGATTGTGCTATCGAGTTAGACATGGCTGAGATGCTAAAGCAGAAGGGCTATCATGTTGTTCCTGGCTGGAAGCTTTGCCGTCACTGTGAAGCAGCTGCTAAGAAGTTAGAAGATTCAAGTGGAACAGAAGAAAGTGACAATCAAGACCTTGAAAATAAGTCACAAATTGAGCAAAAGAGAGAGAAACTGAATGACAGTCTAATAATGTTTGATATATCCCCTATAAAAACTGGTAGAATGCAGAAGTGCACAAAAATCAATATTGTCAGAGAGAAATTAGAAAGAAGCTATGAAATGCAAGTAGAGGCAGCTGCCAAAGTCCTTAACATCTCTAGCCCTGAATTAGGAAGCCCTATTAGCAGCCAAACGAATCAAACGGATTTAGTGGCAAAGGCAAAGGATGATGATCGTTTGTTGGATGCAATGAAGGCCAAACTTGAGAATAAAGAAATGAAAACCAGTGAGAGGATCCAGATGATGACTTTAGCTCCGGAAAGTTGGTCTCGAAAAGAGGTGTCTGAATATTTCAATGTCTCTGAATATTTATATAGTCCATGAAGCACGGCAACTGAAAAATGATCAAGGTATTCTTTCATTGCCACAGAAGAAGGGGAGAGGTCTCTCAAAAGAGGTTATCGATTCTGTCTTGGCTTTCTATGAGGATGATGAGTTTTCATGGTTAATGCCTAGAGGAAAAGATTTTGTGAGCATTGGTAACAAAGTTCATGTCCAGAAATGGCTGCTATTATGCAATCTTAAGGAGCTTTACAAAGAAAGGTATTCTGAACACAAAATAGGTCTTTCAAAGTTCTGTGAGTTCCGTCCAAAATGGCATGTCACCGTCTTGACATCAGGTTCTCATTCAGTTTGTGTTTGCACCCAGCATCAAAACAGCAAATTGCTTGTTGGCTGCTTTGTTTCAGCTGTCAAGACTCAGCTCAGAAGGAAAGCTGAAGAATCCAGAAATTAATGTACCAACTGAAAGTCCCAATTTTAATATCACTTACAAAGATTTGATGGCCTTGGTAGTTTGCGAGACCAATAGTCTTGAATGTATGGTCCACATTGTCCTAAATGCCCAGGCTTCCCTGCTCTAGAGAAGTATATCAGAGATAAATTTACTGAATTGGAAATTGACAGTGAGATGTCATATAGTCAATGGGAGAGTGTGGATAGAACAATGCTATGGACACAGATGGCTGATGTAGATGACTTCATAGAGATGTTGGTATACAGTGTTGATAATCTAACGACCCTTTTCCTTCACAGCAAAGAGCCAAGCTCAGTATCTAAAAAAAAAAAAAAAAAAAAAAAAGAAATAACTGAGACTGAATGCATCATTCTCCTGGACTTTGCGGAAAATTATCACTACATGGTGCAAGTTGAGATCCAGGGATATCACTGAAACAAAGACCAGTGTACCATGCATCCAGTGGTAATTTATTACAAAGATAACAATGGGAAACTTTGACAGATCTCATTATGCATCATTTCAGATGACCTTGAGCATGACATCTGTTTTGTGCATGAACTGCAAAGGGTAGTGATGTTGTACATCAAAGAGAAATTTCCCTGGATCAAGAGTGTAGAGTACTTCAGCGATGGCTGCGCTGGCCAATATAAAAACTTTAAAGCATTTCTTAACCTTTGCCATCACTCATCAGATTTTGGAATTGATGCAACTTGGGCATTTTTTGCAACTAACCAATGGCAAATCACCCTGTGATGGAATTGGTGGGGTTGTCAAGCGCAAAGTTCTCCGTGCCAGCTTGCAAAGGCCAATAAAAGACCAAATACTCACCTTTCATGCTGTTGCAGACTTTTGCAGATCATCGATCACTGGTATCATGTTTCTAAAGATCGACAAAGAAGACATGGTTTCAGTTCAAGAGAAACTTCGAATGAGATATAAACTGGGAGATACTGTGCCTGGTACAAGGAGCTGTCACTATTTCAAACCAACTTCTCAGTTTACTATTCAGGGCAAGCAATTGAGTGCTGATGTGACCTTGTACATGGTCTTACACGACCTTGAACCTCTGATCGCGGCCCAGTTATGATCTGCACCCTGGTCGGTACAGTTATGATATGTCGACTGGGCAACCAGGTCTGCCAACCGTTAGTACGTCGCGTCACCCAGTGAGTTCTTCGGTAAGGCGTTGGGGATTCTTCTCGGATGCTCGGTCCTCAAGGCCTGTTCTCCGTGGATCGTCTAGTGATTCTGGGTGTTCGTTGACGGATATGCTGTCACAAATGGCAAATAAAGAAATATCCACATATAGGGATCAACGCACATCAGCAACAAAACTCCGGAGGTTGGTTAATATAATATATATTTCGGAAATTCATAAAAGAAGTATTTACAGCATATACATATAGTTGACAATTAATTCAAGCAAGCAGTTAGTTCTACAACTGAGCTTCTGTTGTTGAAATACCTGGTCGGTATCGCGGACTTTGCGTAATTCTCGTTAAGTAATCGACACGCGTTATAAGCGTTGAGTTATCAGGCAACAAGCGAGGGGGAGAGAGAGGAGAGGTGATTCTGCCAAGACGGAACAACTCGACTTAGCTCTCTTTGACTCTGATTCCCAATCTCAGACCTGGACTCTGACTTAATCTCTGATTTTTCATTTCTTTTATAATACAATTATGGAATGATGACGACACCCATGTTCGTCATTGACCAATCAAATTGCTTGATTATAATTCGACGGGGCCTTTTCTCATTGGTTGATTATACTTCGACAGGGCCCTTTTTCATTGGTCCATTTCCAAAATTGGATTGACTCCTCCTTTAATTAACGCCCAACTTACACGTTGTATTATTTAACTCCTCCCTGGCTTACTAATGGAATTTTTCCATATCCAGGAAAATTATTTTTCCTTTGACTTAAAGTAAATCACGCGATTTTATTTGTTTTAAAATTATCTATTGATCTCATTTTTCGCTTTGATAATTCAAAGGAATTTTAGTTTATCTTTGAATTAAGTTCTGGTTGTCGGCCATTCCATTATATCAGACATTTTGATTACGTCAAAAGACCAAGAATGCATTTGTCGCTTTGAACTTATCGGACAACACATTTTCCCATCCGAGCAAAAATATTTCATAACTTCAATTTTCGTTCGACCTGATTCACCAAATGACAATTCTCGATACGTCATAAAAATATGTATTATTGTTTTGAAATTTCGGACAATTCATTTTTTCCTATTCTTTGTTCTAAAACACAATGCCGAGTCACTGCGTGTGTTTCTCTCAGATCAAAAACAACCCTACTTTTTCAACTGTCAAACTCACAGATCAAACGCCTGTGTATTTTGGCTAAAATATTTTATGCATTCTTTTTCGCTTTTGAAGTTTAGAATGTGATTTAACTTTTCGCTACAAAGGCACTTTTGCCGCCGCCATCTCAACAACAGACTTAGCTCAGAATTTATTGACAAAAAAAAGTTAATAATAATTTTTATTCCTTCAAAACCCGATCATCATCCGGGAACAAAAAACTACTTTTAACCAAAAGAAACGTCACATCAACCCTACAGGTCTGATGTGGCCTCTCTTCAGTGTTACATTTGCACCCCATGGGATAACGGCGCCCCATGTCCGTTAACACTCAAAGAGATTCTCTCATCTCATAACACAATTCTGGCCTACTCTGAAAACGAGAATTTGCTGAATTACATGCAAAACAAATAAAATGTCATGCAGAAGTTGAAAGTTCATATAAATGGCTACTGCCTTAACTTAGAGTGTTCAATAACAGTTCGTAGTGGTGGTTTCATAAGTACAAAGTTCGTGTAACAAAATTGGTAATAATAAAAAGTGTCTTTTTTTTTTTTCTTCATTTTGGAACATTAAGCATGCAATTAGTCCTACATTTACATCATTTAATAGTGTTTAAAAATATTCTGTATGTGCAGCTTCTTGTCGTAGGGGTGGATTTGGGGCGGGTTCCTCATCGCTCGTCTGTAGCTTCGCCAGGTTAATGCGGACCCTTTGTGATTCCTGACCAGGGCTGCTCCCCTCAGGGCCGTGGGTCGCCAAGAGGCATTTCGAACACTCAATTCCATACATCCACTTCTTCAAATAACACATCACCACCACTAATAGCCCTGCTATAACCCCTATTCCACCCGTCAGACCCCCACCATCACCAAGTTAGGAGGGTCGCTCGTTGACTCCTGCTTAATTATGTGGTCCAACTGACGTTGTAAGCTGTCTAATCATAACCAGGCGATTCCGATAGACTACTCTAGTCTTAACTGTCCCTTTTCGACTATTCTTAAGAAGCACCTTCTCTCGGAGTTACCTCAGCTCTAACCCCTATAGGGCTAATCTCATAATCTTTCTCTTTTGGTTCGTGGTTCGTAGGGTTCAAATCATGCACTGCGGACCGTCAGACAACAGACTTAAATTACTTGAGGATGTTTGCGGCATTCAACCCTAGAATGCGCATGCCCATCCGTGGCATTTTGGGAAGGGGCACACCCTGTGTCCCCTTAGATTGTATAGTCAGCCTTTATGATTGACAGACTCACGGCTTTCCTGCCGAATTTTACTCACTTCCTTCTTTCAGGAGTTCAAAAACTGTTTGGATAAGGGTGACAAGTGTCGCTCGAAGTTCATTTTGTGTACGGAGAGACCGCTCCATTTACCAAGGCTAATATTTTCTGCCCGTTTTCCACGGCTCTCCATCTTGATCGGACACTTCCGATATCTTCCCTAAGCGACCATACCACCAGAGTTCTCAGGGCCCTACCTGTCATAGGTATTATCGCCCACTCTATCGACCTCCGAGTTCACTTCTTCTCTCGTCACCTGTTGTGACTGAGACCTTCAGGCATGTCTGCCTACAATTGTTAGATCCTTCAGTCAATTATTTTGACTGTAACAGAATGTTGCCTCCGCCCGTGCTTATAGGTTTTCGAGGTCACTGAAAACGAAAATAACGTTTAAAATTACAGCAAACGAGTAGTTTCCAAGATATGAAGAAATGTTTAGTTTTAAAAAAGTGGGGGATCACTTTTCTATAATAATTTAACGTAAAATAAGCACCCACTTTATGGCCACAATTTTTTCGGGAGGTGGGGGACTTTCTTTTCAGCTTCGGACAGTCCTTTAAAATTGCCACTAACGTTTAAAATTGCAAGAAACAAGTAGTTTCTAAGAAGAAATGCACTCACTTTATGGTCACATTTTTTTTTTTTTTTTGGTGGGGGCTGCCGGTTTGTTTTTCGTTCTTTTTTTGGAGGGGGATATTCAATTGTAGAACTTGTATAGTTTTTTAACAGGCACTAATATATATATATATATATATATATATATATATATATATATATATATATAATTGGGTAGATTAGTGTCCGTTCGATTAAAATCCGCTGAAAACAATGTAAAAAAATAGACGGAAAAATATACATCTGGAATCATTATTTAATGCAAAACATCTCGAATCATTATTTAATGCAAAACATCTCGAATCATTATTTAATGCAAAACATCTCGAATCATTATTTAATTCAGAACATCTCGAATCATTATTTAATGCAAAAAATCTCGAATCATTATTTAATGCAAAACATCTTGAATCATTATTTAATGCAAAACATCTCGAATCATTATTTAATGCAAAACATCTCGAATCATTATTTAATGCAAAACATCTCGAATCATTATTTAATGTAAAACATCTCGAATCATTATTTAATGCAAAACATCTCGAATTATTATTTAATGCAAAACATCTCGAATTATTATTTAATGCAAAACATCTCGAATCATTATTTAATGCAAAACATCTCGAATCATTATTCAATGCAAAACATCTCGAATCAATGCAAAACATCTCGAATCAATGCAAAACATCTCGAATCAATGCAAAACATCTCGAATCAATGCAAAACATCTCAAATCAATGCAAAACATCTCGAATCATTATTTAATGCAAAACATCTAGAATCATTATTCAATGCAAACGCTAGTAAGATATAAATATATTTGTAAATTCTTGATTTAAGACGAGCAGAATTTTATTTTTTTTCTTAATTTGAGCAGATTAATGATAAATATTTTTTCTGTTTCGTTGAATATGAAATGTAATTATTTCGTTAAAATAACTTATGTCTAAAAACCTATAAGACAGTAATAAGTTTTGTTGGTGATATGTTGCACTCCTAAAAAAAAAAAAAATAAGTAAAGAAATTTGAATTTCTTCTTACGTTCAAAGTAAAGTTAGATAATAATTTATTCGACCTTGATATTGGGTCGTAATTGCATTTTTTTTAATTTAAGATCCCACGAGGATCGTGTACGTTTTATAATTGGAAAAAAAAAAACCTCACAGTATTTAACTTGGTGGTGGTGGTGGGGGGGTTTAACCCCTTTCCTTATTCATTATTCTTTCACAATTTAAATGTTAATTGTAAAAGTAACTCCTTGAATGTGTTATATTGATTAATTTAAATTAAATTGAGATTGCTAATATTTGATTTGTATTTGTGATGCCATGTTTTAATGTATTAATTATGTATATTGTTGTCATTTTTCAAATGAATGTGAATTGAAAATTAAAAAAAAAAATTTTAATGGGCAGGGAAGTGTTAGGCATCATTAGTAGCTCGGGAATTTCGAATTTGGTTATAATTATATAACTCAACTATTCATAGAGCTTAGCCTAAATTGGGCTTTTTAATCACTGGCGGCATGTTTATTTATGATTAAATAATTCTGTGTGGAATATTGCCGATTTCGCCATCTTAGTATTGCAGATAATTATATTTGTTATTTTAATAATAAAATTAATGGGAAGGAAAGGGTTTAATTCCCCCCACCCCACCCGTTTTTTACATAAGTCCGTTTGGAATAATATTGGCAGTTTTGCCATATTAATATTGCAGATAATTACATCTGTTATGCCCGAGACATGAAAGATGGCCCTAAAAGAGCTAATGTCTAAATGTGATGCTAAAAGGTTTTGTATCAATAGTGAGGTGAAGTGGTTGGAAATTAATGACTCTTCGCCAAAATTTCTCAAATCCCGAGAAGCGATAATTAGAGGATGGTTAAGTGACCTAGATGAATTGATAGACCAGATTCTACTCAAAACTCCAGAAGAGGAGAAACTTCAGCTTTGCGAGGTTTCAGTGAGATTTTCTTCAGAAATAGAAGAAAAATTGCTTTCGTTAAAATTGAAATTAAATATGCCTCAAATTATGCACGCTTCGACGGTCAAAAGGTAAGTGGATTGCCCGAAATTTTCTGGCATGTCCACAGATGATAAATTTTCGTTCAGAACATTTTTGAACAAATTCAAATTTTGCACTGACAGTTTAAATAAAGCTGACAAATTATTAGTGTTGAAATCGAAACTAGATGGTGATGCATTTGACATAATCTCCGGTCTAGATATAACTTCAAACAATTATGATATAGACCTAAAATTGTTAAGGGGAAAATATTTGAACCCTGATTTGATTAAAAATCAGGTTTTTGAGGAAATTATTCCTCCTCTGTCGGTTACAACAGATTTTTAAAATTTGAAGTCATTTCTTGAAAAAGTTCAGAGAAATTTGACTGAGCTCGACAAGTCCTATGGGACTGATTTGTTTGCTGAGGGTGACACCCCAGGGGCAGTGATAGCTCACATATTTGTTAAGTGTCCTAATGCCATTAGAAGAGAGTTGATGAATAGAAGTGGGGGAAGATACCCTTCACTAAATAATATTATGTCGCATGTATTTGAAGTAATGGAATACCTATTAGCCACCCGCTCGATGTTCGGCGGAAAATTTGCGCACAAAAAATGGCGCCTTCTTCACCCAAGATGAAAGCCAAGATGGCGTCTTCTTCCCCTCGTGAAGGGGGAGGGCACTTTATCTTGTAAACTGTGCCAAGCTACAAATCATTCAATCAATAACTGTAGTTAATTTCGTACCTTCGAAGCAAAGTGTCGAAGGGCTAAACAGTTAAATTTATGTACTCAGTGTTTGGGTGAGCATCTTGTCGTGGTAGTAAGGGATTTTCCATACCCGTGTGCGATATGTGGGTTGAGAACCCATTATACTGTCAGGTGTCTCAAAGGGAATAAATCCTTTGTGGGCTGAACAGCATATTCTGAATCACAGAATAGTATTTTTCCCGTTATCAGAATATCTATGAAAGCACACGGATGACCAGTATATTTCTTCTGTTTAATAGATACTGGGTCACAACATTCGTTTTTCGCCCATGAAATTCTCAGTAAATTGTGTTCTGTTAAACCCATACACCACAAGAAGGTTAATATGGCGGTGAACACGCTGATCGGGAGTGACTCCTTAAGATTGAAGGAGTACTATATATCAATCAAATTAGGGAATGAAAATCCCTTTAAATTTGCGGCTTTATTCTCCCAAAATTTTAATTTAAAATTCGAAGTGGATAACTTCGATAAAGTTGTCGATAACTTATCTCAGGAAGGTTTCTGGCTATAAGAATTTGAATGGAACACGCCTTATGGGGATTGGATTGGACTTTCTGAGCAAGTTAAATAATCTCAAGCTAGTTGAGTGTCTTAACGGAAATGCATGGCGACATGGAAAATTCATAATTCCGTTTGGCGAGAGCCGACATTTTTTAAAAAAAGATTTCAATGAGGTAGAATCGCCTCCCTTCAATTATATAGTAAAATCACTTTCTCAATCCAATAGTTATTTGATTGAGTCTGTGCTAAATCCGACACTCTCTTATGCGGACGGTTTGAAGCCTTTCTTTTCTGAGTCCGCGGTCGAGCGTGGGGTTAAGACGTTGCGCGGTCTCGATTCATTATGTATTAATGAAGATGCTATGTTGTCGGCTGTGGACAAAAAAAAAATAGAGTTCAAAAACTCTATCGTATGGGAGGAGGGAAAATATCACGTAGACTTACAGGATCCCACTGGTAAACAGTAACTTTGTGACTTTCTTAAAGGTAATGGACAAAGTAGCAGAGTCCTTAGAAAGGAAGGGAATGTATAACGAGTACCTCCAAGTGTTTGAGGGTTATGAGGAATGTGGAATAGTGGAGCAGTTTTTTGTCCCGCCTGGGAAGTATGAAGATTATATTTGGGTTCCACATAGACCCCTTATTAAGGAGGGAACTGGAGTGACGACAAAAATTTGTTCCGTATTCAACTGCTCCCTAAAACGTTGAGAGGGGATGTCAATTAATGATGCTACCTACATGAGCGTGAACTTAGAACTTATCTGCTAATTTATTGAATTTATTGCTGGGATTCAGGAAAAATAAATATGTCCTTTGTGATATAAGAAAGGCATTTTTACAAATTCACCTTAAGTCAGAAGGGGATAAAAACAGATTTTGTTTTTTCCTTAAAAAAGGTGACAAATTATGTACTTACAGGTACAAAACAATTATATTTAGGTTCAATGCTAGCCTCTTCATTTTGAAATTCCATGTGGAAAAATATGCAAAGGATGCAGTATCGCATGCTGTTTCCAACAATTTTTATGTGGATAATCTTGTCACTACCAGTTGCAGACTGTCAGAGGCAGGCTTCGATTAACGATCCTGCAATTCTAACTGTTCTAAGATACAAGAAAAAATGTTGGAGGATGAAACTATTTCTTCTCCCTTCCCTGCCTTTGAGAAGGTATTGGGTTACTTATATGATCCTGTTCGGGACACGTTCAAACTTTCTCCCACTTTAGTGGACCCCGAGGTTAATACCAAATGGGGGATTCTTTCGCAAATATCAGGAGTGTACAACCCTTTGTCTATGATACTCCCCGTCACAATACAGGGGAAGATCATTGTCAGTTCGATCTGGAAAAGCAAGTTGTCGTGGGATGAGTGGATACCCAAAGAACTCAATAAGCTGTGGCAAACTCATACCAAGGATTTAAACGACTTGGAGAAGTTTGAATTTCCCAGGCGTGTATTGTCAGAAAATCAGTCTGTCAAATTTATCTGTTTCTGTGATGCGTCGAAAAACATGTATGGATTTACCCTGTATGCGAAACAGGGAGTGAATTGTTTTCTCTTGTTCACAAAGGCCAGAGTGGCCCCAATTAAGGGGAAGCCACTTCCCACTTTGGAACTATTGGCTATGTTTTTAGCTCTTAAAGTAGCCTCTCAAGTTTTAGGTGCTCTGGGGCCCCTTAATATTGATAATTTTTTTCTGATGTCTGATTCCCAAGTTGCCCTCTCATGGATCCTCAACGGTAAAGGATCCAAGAAAAATATATTCATTGAAAACAGGATCACAGAGATCAAAAAATTTTCAGAAGATATTAATATTAAATTTGGCGTTCTACCAAAATTAAAACGTTTCTTCGTCGGAAAATCCGGCAGATCTTTTAACTAGAGGTTTTTTAAATTTTCCCAGTTATTCAATTTCTGGATGTATGGCCCGGAATGGCTAAATAGAGATGGCATCGATTGGCCAATCTCACCCTTACCTTGTCTAAACGAAACTAATAACAAAAATTGTATCATGTTTGTACTCTCAGGAGACACGTCCTTCTGAAAATACCTTCCCGTTGGATATTACAAGGTATTCCAGCTTATCTAAGGCAATCGGCGTCTTGGAAAAGGTGTTGAAATTTTATGATTTGTTACGTCACCATAGTGCTGACAATTTTAATAGGGCCAAATTATTGCTATTTGCTAATATGCAAATGGAGGCTTTCCTTCAGGAACTAGGTTATTTGAAACAACCATCCGGGAAAGTGCCTCACCCTAGGGTAACTGCCTTAGGGTTATTCCTTGATAAATTGGTTAATTAGAACCAGTGGTAGGATACAGAATTCTGATATTCTGCCCTTCAAGGTCAAGTTTCCCCTTTTGTTGGGAAAATATCATTATTTATCATAACTGGCAATTAAGGAAGCTCATCTTAACTGTTGCCACATGGGGGTTAATTCAACCCTCAGTAAGTTAAGGCTGTCTGGATTTTGGATCCCTCAGGGGAGACAAGCTGTAAAAGCTTTTGTGCGTACTTGCACCGAATGTAAAAAAATAAATGCTCTGCCTTGTAAGGCACCTGCAGGGTCGATATTACCTTCTCATAGGGTAAACTTTGTCCGCCCATTCAAACAAGTCAGTGTGGATTTCACCGGTCAATTTTCTGTTAAGGTTGGAGTAAGTTAAAATGTACATATTACTCTTTACATGCATGAGCTTGCATGCAATTCACTTGGAATTATTGCGGATATGAGCACCCACTCTTTTATGCTGGCCTTTGTGAGGTTTACCAACTTATTTGGTATCCCTACACATGTATATTCCGATAACGCAAAATCTTTTGTTGCGTCCGGAATATCGGACAAGTTGAAGGAACAATTTAAATCCATACATATCGTCCATGGAACAATTCCCCTTCACTCTGCCTGGCAGAGACTTATTAAAACTATCAAACAATGTTTGAGGAAACTGTTGGGCAGAAGAAAGTTGGATTATTTTGAATTTCTGACGGCACTTTCTGATGTGCAAAAGACAATAAATGACAGACCCCTCACTTATATTGTTTCTGCCGACAAAGACTTTAGTATTTTAACTCCGAATCATTTTCTTCAAACAGGATATCAACCTCGTTTGCTTCTTAATAATTATGATGCTGAATTATGTCCTGACCCCTCAAATAGGACTGCCTTATTACATTTCCTTGAAAAATTCAATCGTATCTGGCATAATGATTACCTCTTGTCATTAAGAGAAGTTGATGCCAAAATTGGGAGCAATTGTGCCCCCAAGTTATCTGTTGGAGAGATAGTACTTATTAAGACTTCCAACAAAACAATTCTGGAGTCTTGGTAAAATAATTAAATTAATTATGGGAAATGATAATGTTCATTCCGCGTTTGTTCTTAAGGATGGGTGCGAACAGGTCCATTCCTTAAAAAACCTTGTGCCCTTGGAAATTAAGGGTAATGATGATATTGCATCAACTGAATTTATAGAAGGAGATCCCTTTTTCTATCCAACCTGTTCTGTCGCCAATGGTGTGCTGCGATTCTTGTGACAGCTGGTACCATTTTAGCTGCGTAGGAGTTAATCATCAAGATACCTTAGGGGAGTGGGTTTGTTCTAATAGTAAGGATGAGGCTCCTCGGGGCAGTCCATATAATGGAAATTAGCTAATGTCTGGATGCATGAAAAGTTGAAGTTTATACTGAAGATTGACAACAGACAATGGCACACATATATTAATATTAAAAAATTTATTGAATTAAAGTTGTAATTAACTTGTATTGTGAAAAATTAATGATCATCCATTACTTTTTCCTCTCCTCCTTGGCAGTGTAATATGAAGAAAATTTACTGAATTAAAGTTATAATTTTGAATCTCAATTTGAATTGTCAACAAATAACCATATTAAGTTAATAAATTTAACTGAACTAAACATATTGCAATTATAAAATTGTCTAAGTTAAGACTTATGTTTATTGGATTAACTTGTTATTTGTCGTTTATCCGACTGTTTATTAATTAACTTGCATTAGGAAAAAAGTAATGATTATCCATTACTTTTTCCTCTCCTCCTTGGCAGTGTGTGAGAAATTTTTCACGTACAACCGCCATATTGTTTTTAGCCGCCTACATGTTTTGTAAGCCGGTCTGTCATTGGTTTAATTTGAATGCGGCAAATCTTGTTTTGGCGCCAATTTGTATTCATGTATTATTTTTTTCAGTCTGAGAATGAACACAGGAACCAGCAAACTCACAACAGCAGCGCTCTGTCTAGAGTGCCAGGATTTTACCTTCTTGGACACCAAACAGTGGGTGAATGAAGGATATTTGTCTAAATACAGAAACAACATAATTGCTGAACTTATTCTACCCAATGAGGATATTCTACTGTGTTCGGCATGATATATTTTATTATAGGAATTTATTCCTATTTCTTCCAGAGACCACGAGGTCCCAAAATATGCCATAATGAACAAATTAAAATAAAAAATAATTGCAACCAAAGGCAAAATAAGTCAACGTAAAAAGGAAAGCAGATTTTTTTAAACAGCGAAGTTCAAATGTTTGCTTGCATAAAGAAGTTCAACGAATTGCTATTTTTTTGTTTTGTAAATAAAACAATTCGGAGCTGAGATAAGTAGGTCCAGCAGACGAGTACTTTCTATATCCATCATTCAAACGGTCAATAATTGTAGAAGCACCGGTGTCACATGTCATGTGACCTAACTGTTCAGATTTTTCAGAAGGAAACTCGTCTGCTGGACCTACTTATCTTAGCTTCACCGAGAAACTTGGTATGACCGCTTACAAATCGGGGGGGTTCACTACAAAATCTTACCGAAAACACTGTTTTATGATAACATTTTTAGCACTTTCTTTGCTTAAAACTCTTAAAATATATAATGTACTATTATTATATGAATGTAAATGTATTATTTATTAATTAATTTGAAAGTATATTCATTTTCGAACAAAACGGTATTTTGAGGACTCAAGATGCTTTGGTTTTTAAAATATGACGATTTTAGCAGAACTCCCTTGAAATCCATAATTATCCCAAGCGTTTTATCGTCCGTGTTAGATGAGTAGCACACCTTTCCCTAGTTGACGAGGAATGAGCGAAGAGACTGACGATCTTGATGTAGTCTGAGTGCGTCCTCCAAGTTCCACTAAAGAATGCTGAGCGTTCTTTTTCACAACATGAGCATGGACAATCAAAATTCTGATGTTGAACTTAATTCAGCCACTGACAGTTTCTTTCATTTATATCACAATGTGCGCTGTTAAGACTATTCTCATCTGCGCAAAAACTGAAAGGTCCCATTTCAAAAAGTATTTGCCCCTGCATTTAAACCTGCTCGACATGCATTCCTCTCCCCCACAAGTTCACGAGGAATTTCGGGTGAGTGACGTGAAAAAGAATGCTGTTCACTCTACACTCTGAAACAATAGAGAAGAGGGTTGGTTAGCTTATGTCCTAGGTGATCAGAGGAGACATTTACATTAGCTATCTCCCTCACCCACGGTGAGTTTTTTGCGGGCACGACAAAAAAATCCTGTACAAAAGTCCTCTGAAGCTATATACACTGTTATGGAATCACTGGTCTTGGTTTCGCCGGGGCCGCAACCTACTCGCTGGTGCAGTCTCTGAGGCACCAGGAACATTGTGTGGCATCAGTCGGCTCAATGCCCTGGGAGCCTTCTTGGCAATTGTATGTATGTTCTTGGGGGTGGTGTCGTTTCCAGCTCCAGCGTTCTTGGGAGTGGCAGAATCTCTAGCTGGGTTAGAAGCATGAGGGGTAGTTGGAAGGATCTCAGAAGGGCTCAATGGCACGTCATAAAAATCCTTATTGCTGGACTTAGGTATGGGACTATCCGTTTGATTACTAGCATGGACTTCTGGCAGGGTGGCAGGAGAGTCCTCTGACGCCCCTGGTATTGTGCTGACAGAGGCGTCTTCCGGCAGCCTGGTGACTGGTAGGAAGGACTCTATCACGTCTTCATTAGTTGTGGTTCTGAAAGGCTTGAATTTCCGAAGGTGTTGTTGGTTTCTGAGCGTAAGTCTCCCAGAGCCATCTATCTTGACCACATATTGGTGAAATTGTCTCACCTCCACAACGGTGCCTGTTCGTTCCCAGCGTTTAGGGTGATTTCCAGTTAGGTTTTGAATATACACGTGATCTCCCACGCCCAGAGAGGGCAAAGATCTTGTATGCTCGTTCCACTTTTCATGCTCAAGTTTTGCTAGTGCCTTCTCCCTGTTTACAAGCATTTCAGACCATGTGGAGTGGGGGCAGTACCGACCCATTGGAATCGGGATGGGATCTCTAATGGGTCGTCCGAAAACTATAAGAGCAGGAGATGCCTTCGTCTCTGGGTCGATGGAGTTGCAGTATATTAGCATCGCCCGTTGAAACTTGTCCGCATTGATGGACCCGCCTGCTGAGGTGTTATCCATCAGCATTCGTTTGACAGTTTTGACTGCAATTTCTGCTCTGCAGTTAGCGTGAGGGTTGGCAACAGAGGTAAGGCGATGGTAGACTCCCCATGATTGGAGGAAATCCTGAGTTTTCCCAGCAGTGAACTGGGGTCCCCCGTCAGATGTCAGTTCCTCAGGCACTCCGAAAGTCACAAAGACTTCTCTTAGGCGCTTGATGAGGCCATCTGCGCCGTTCTCCGGTTGGAATACCATCGGCCAGTTGGAGTACCGGTCGACCACCACAACATAATCATGGTTGTTGTGTGTGAAGTAGTCGCTGGCGATCTTGTGAAACGGGTACTCCGGAGGTGCAGCGTTGAAAGGTGGCTGCATAGCATTCGACTTTGCAATCCGATGGCAGTGGGTGCAATTGTCCCTGACACGTTGGATGTCGATGCTGATATTGTGCCAGTAAACCGAGTCAGCCGCGCAGGCACACATGAAGCTGACTCCCTGGTGGGCTGCATGCAGGGCTTCTAATATCTCTTGGCATAATGTTGCCGGCACAATGATGCGGTTGCCGGCAAGGATCACGCCATCAACGGTGCAAAGGCTGCTGGAGATGCGGTGGTACGGCCGGAGTGCGGTCCTTAGCTGTCAGCAGTCCAAAGCAAATCCGTCATGAATCAGTCGGTGTAATTCCTGTAGGTCTGCGTCCGAAGATGTAGCTTCCCGCACCATGTCCCAGGAAACCACATTAGTGACTGCATAAAGAGTGTTAGACATGGATGCGTGTATCCCATCATCCTCTCCAATATCTGCGGTGTCATCTGTGCTAGAAGCATCATCTGCGTGGCCAGCGGCGGCAGGTGGGTACCGGGAGGCAGCGTCAGGTCCCAAGTTCTTTTTTCCAGAGATGTGGATGACTTTAAAGTTGTAGGAGAGAGTCTTCTCCTTTAGGTTCCATAGACGGCGATTGTCTATCTCCGTCAAGGAGCGGTCATTGAGTATCCCAACCAGCGGCTTGTGGTCGGTAGCCACAGTCAAGTCACGGCATCCGAGGATGTAATATCGTGTTTGGTGCAAGGCATAGACAACAGCAAGGGCTTCTCCTTCAATTGGTGCATACCTAGATTCTGCCGCGTGGGTGAAGCGGCTACCCACCAGGCAGAGCTTCCAGCCCTCCTTGCAGCACACAGGCGTCCTGGTGGCGCAGTCACAGTACTTCTGCATCATGAAGTACCTGATGCCAGTGACCGACCAATCGGTTAACAGACAGGTTGGGCGGGATGGCTGGAACAACCTCACTCCTTCCTTTATTTCCTCTATGATCTTGAGCTTGGATTCAGTGAATATCTCATTCAATTCCTCCGTCCACTTGAATTTGGTGGATGGTTTCAGGAGATGCCGGAAAGGCTGCATGCGCTTGGCCATGGAGAATGCATATGCTCCCTGATTGACCAATCCAAACCAAGCCCGTGCGCCAGTGATGTCCTTCGGGGTAGGGAAATTCCGAATTGATTCCAAGAACTTGTCAGACGGGGTGACATTAGTGGGCGTGATCTGGAGGCCCGCAAAGACAACAGTCTCTTCGGCGAACTGGAACTTTTTGGGGTTGAGAGTAATCCCATTTCTGGTGCAGAGGTCCAACCACTCGCACGCCTGAAAGAATGATGCCTCCACTGAGTCAGCCCACATGCATGTGTCATCCACGCACTTAACCTTGTTTTTGAAGTTGGCGATAATAGCATCAAATCGCTGGTTGTAGGCGTCACCACTAGCGAGGAAGCCCTGTGGTGCCACCTTGTAACGATAGCGACCCTATGGGGTTATGAAGGTTGTAATGTGGCGATCTTCCTCTCGGATGGGAACAGAATGGTAACCATTCTAAGCGTCCGTGACAGTCTTCCGCGTGTGCTGGGGGACACGATCTGCCAGATGGAATGGACTCTCCACATGGTGAGTCTGCCTCACGGACCATCGATTCTGTGGCTGCAGATCCACTGTTCTTCTAGGGGAGCTGTCAGCTTTTGCAGTCACCACCATGCGGGAACACCAGGTGGTCGGCGTGTTGGGGCTGACCTTCTCTAGGGCGCCGATAGTGACGTCTCTCTCAAGGTCATTATAGACCTTATACTGCCAGTGTAGGGGGACCAATGCAGGCTTATGAATGGCGACTGGCTTTGCGTTGAGGTCGATATGAAGCTCCAGCGGTTCACACTTCATCATGGGAAGTGGCTAGTGCTCGCATGTATTAAACGTTGTTGATGAATAGAAGTCAAGCAGCCATTGCTTCAGAATTGGCACATTTTCATCGGTGGGTGCAATACCTATTGGAAGCTTTGTTGGTATAGGTGGTGGTAAATCTGTGCGTTTTAGGCACGAACACTGATTATATTCATCTTCCACTGTAGTCAGGGAGTCTTGAGGCCAATTTACTGGCACAGTTGGGAAACTGGCAGGTATGGCCCCTAATGCCACTAGTGCTTCACGACAAAGGAAAGCTTTGCCGATTTTCCTAGACACATAACAACTGCTTTGTTGTTTTTGGTGTGCAAGATACATCAGCTGTTGATACCTCCATGAAGATACCTCCTTCAACCCCTAGATCCTCCTCAATAGCTCCTCACATGGACAATTTGACAGGAAATATGTCAGTCTTGGCGATGCCCATCGAAAGTGCTGATCTGATGGGTATGATGGAACTCTGACAACCAGAATCCGCCACCATAGGTATTTCGATTGATGTGGGGTTGGAGGATTTTAGTGGGCAGCCAAGCTTCTTGTGGTCATCTGGTAACGGGGTGAGCTTCACTGTCATCATTGGGTGGGGCTTAGAAGGTTTAGCGACCCATTTGCCTTCGTATACATGGTGGTCGATTGGCTTGCAGCTGCTAGTCAAGCGTTGATGAGTCTGGACGGTACAAAGCTGGTCACATAGTGTGCCAGCTTCGTCATCCTCCATGTGCAAGCTGTCATTACTGTACTTGGGCTTAGCCTTACGGCGGGGGTTCTGAGGGCACCACCTGGAAGATCTGTCTTGGTGGCCCCATAACCCGCTGTTCGAGCACTTACTGCAGTTGGTCGCAAAATGGCCTTTTACCGAGCACTTGCTGCATGTTACAGACCAAGCACTGCAGGACTTGGCTCTGGAATTCCGGTCGTTTGACTTACCATGCTGTTGTTCTCCGCAGGCCCAGCACTTGCTCTGTTTGTTGCTGCGAGATGGTTGTGATTGGTGGGGTTTGTCGTTGCCATGGCTCATGGCAGCGGTAGTTTCTCCAACAGCTGCCCTGGTGGATTTACCCTGTTCCTTCTGGGCTATATAGGCAACAGTTTCCTCCAGGGTTCGGTCTGTTTTGGGATCGCCCAACAGATCAGAAAGAATCTCTGGATCAGCAATACCACGAATGAGATTATCCCTAATAATCTCACTGCTATAATCATAAGTGTGGCCGCAGCCCGGTTCCTTACACTTTGCTGTGTACTGGCATAAAGTGGACTAACCCCTGAGAGCTGCAAGGAAGGTTCTGATAGGTGTACCAGGGGCCTGTGTCATCCTACTGAGTTTGATGCGGTGGACCAGAGTGCTCTCCTCCCTGACTGCCAGGCGCCTTATAGCAGCAAGGAGGTCTGCCTCGGTCATTGATGACACATCTTCCTGCAAGTCTCTCAAGAGGTCATTCATGAGGTCCTCATCACAGCAGTGAAAGAGGGCCGTGACGCACATAGCATCAGTGATAGCCATGCCGATCTTATACATAGACCATTGTCGCTTGAAGGATGACCATTGATCGGGGGTGCTTTCAGCACCAATAGATGGGGACTTGAGCTTAAGCCTGGGAGCTGCTGGTTGTTGGGGGTTGGCCATCGGGGCTGGATGGGCAGTTTGGGCATGAAGGTTCATGGAGGTAATGAGCATGTTACTGAGGGATTCAGGGAGTTTCTGGGATTTCCAGCCACATCCAGTAACTGAGCAGGTGACTTCAATTTTGTCGCTCATTATTTATTCAGGTGTAATGAGTTGCTTTCAAAAGCGGCGAGATCCAGACGATGTGTAGTCGTAGAACAGCATAGATGAGTAGCACACCTTTCCCTAGTTGACGAGGAATTGGGGTAGAGACTGACGATCCTGATGTAGTCTGAGTGCGTCCTCCAAGTTCCACTAAAGAATGCTGTTAACTCTACACTCTGAAACAATAGAGAAGAGGGTTGGTTAGCTTATGTCCTAGGTGATGAGAGGAGACATTTACATTAGCTACGTGTGTATTGCTAATTATTATTAGTGAGCTGTCAATGTTTGTCATTAAGTATGGTGATTCAGTGATATTTTTCAGATATACAATTATTATCGTTTGAGCATTGCTGTCTGTTTTGGTAATTACAATTGTTAGTAG
Source organism: Euprymna scolopes (assembly GCF_053919585.1). Taxonomy (NCBI): domain Eukaryota; kingdom Metazoa; phylum Mollusca; class Cephalopoda; order Sepiida; family Sepiolidae; genus Euprymna; species Euprymna scolopes. The sequence goes on from NC_136515.1 coordinate 32,358,171, forward strand.
GGGTTAAGTGGATGGGATTGTCTAAGCAGTTTTAATTTTCTTATTGTTCGATGAAATTATTGTTTGGGCTCAAATTAGGCATTGTGGAGTATGAAACTTTTAGTTTTATTTAAAATAGCGCTGTATCTGTGTGGGTACTTTGAAAGATTTTTCTATAATTTTAAACTGTGTTGTTTACTTTGTTTATTTCCAGCCCTGTGAATTCATCATTTATTTAAGGCTTTTACTCATGGAAATGGTGTCAAACAAAGTATCAAGATAGATAATATATTGTTGGAAATATTGCCAATGATGTTTGTTTATTCACAAAGGAGGAGAGAATGTCAAAAAAAAAAAAGAAATATAAATATGTATATATATTTATATCACACATGGCAGCACAGTCCTGTACAAATTCGTCCACACAATCTTGAACACATCCAACAATTCAGCACAACACGATCCCGAACGATACCGTCGATTTGACACAACACGATCCACGAATGACGCCGTCGATCGACACAACAAAATCCTGAACAATACAGTCAAATTGAAATGTCAGGACATGATCATGAACACAGTAACACAGAGCAATCTTTTTCAACTTTCCCCAAATGATTTATCAGCTTTTTTTTTTTTTTTTTTATAGCCATTGGGCAAAACTCAATTATAACTTTGGGTAGGATGGATGTAGCTCATTGGTAGACTTTTGATTTGCAATCAAAAAGTCCCAGGTTTGCTTTTCGCCACAGGTAGGCCTGACATACACTGGCATACAATTCTTGTGCACTTCCACGCATGCTCACACTCCTCCCTGATCTCAAGATGAGACAAATGACAATATTGGGCAGGCCAGTTTCTCCTTAATGGTACAGGCTCAGGAACTTCCTCAGTGGTGCCTTCATCTGTCACATCATTAAACTTTCCTGCTCTGAATCGTTGGGTACATCATCTTCTGAGAAGCTTTGTTCATCTGGTTGTTTGTACAGCAGTGGGTCCTCGTTATCTGATGAAGTAATTTTGTCACTGATTATGCAATTATGTCGACACGCTGGGCGCACATCCTTTATGTGACATGGTGTTCCATCAACTGAGATTGAGTGTTGGCTATTGATTTCGTCACCATTCCTTTGCCGAACTGCATTTTGCAACTTTCCCATGGATTCTTCACCCAAACCGCATCTCCCTCCTTGTACGGATTAGCAACTGTAGTGTTGGGCACTATCACTTCATCGATACCCTTGACACGGATCTTTAAGTGTATAGCACATTCGCAGGTGCCATCATGGCCGCTTTGTCGCCTTTAGGTGCGAAGTTGTGCCAGTACACTGCCTCTAAGATCGTGCACCTTGTTCTTGTCGCAATGCGCTTTATTGTGTGATGGAACCTCTCAATTATTCCGTTTCCGGAGGGTACGTGGACGTACCGAAATTGAATGTGCACACCCCACATCTGTGTAGACTCAGCAAAAATCTTTCTGCAAAACGCAGCGCCATTATCCGTGAGCAATTTGATCGGTGGCCCCCCTTCATACTCTCCAATTGCTTAAACACGCTAGCAGAATCCTGTCAGTGCAACTACCTCCAAATGGTAAAACAATTAGGGCCACAGTCTATCAACCTCATGAGTTATATCCATAGCAACCCTGCTCCAGATTTCTGGGACGTCAAGCCTACCTGGCCTCCAATGCACTGGAGTTAGATCTACCATTCTTTGCAATCTCCAACCACCGCCTGCATTTCAGTTTCAGTTGTTAATGGTTTGACTAACTTCACAAAGTACTATGTCCTTTTCATACCGGGATGTCCACTAGACCAATGAATTGTCTGTATCTGAGACATGTTGTATGTGCCAGGTGCCGCAGAACAAGTTCTCAGGATTCTGTCACTTTATGAATCTCATTTAACCATCGCTGTGATACCCGAGTAAGTTTTTCAACTCTGTTATTGTGAGGCTTAACAAGCCCTATATTGATTGTCAGCAGCGAGGCCTAATTAACATTTCCAAGACTGCTTTGGGTATGCACTCATATATCCAGACAAGGTGTCAGTTACCCACTGATATACACAAGCAGTCTGTTCGTAAATGTATGGTTTTGGCTTTCCACTGTAAGCAAGGTTGATACCTCGCAGCACAGCATCAAGCTCAGCTAAATTTATGTGCTTGTCCTCATGCAATGCTCGGAGCCAGCTTTTGTCTTTTGCCACAGAACCATTGCTTTTTACAATCATGCCTGTAGCAATGGAACTAGTGTCCACCCACACTGTAACATCTTCTCCACAGATACACCAGTTACCTTTCACTGGATCGTCCCTGGCTGCTCTCAAACAAATGTCTTCGATCATCTGTGCTAGAAGAGGGTATCATACTTCGCCATCCCATCCAGTTGTCATCATTTTTACTCTTTGTTTTACAAATGTTGTGGTTACACGTAACCAGCCACACACCGGGAAATGCCCAGTCAGTTTCCCACACACTGAAAATACAATTCGGCAAGAAAGTCTATCGGGCACTGCTGGAAGGTCACTTCCACGCCGCCATAACAATGTTCCGTGCTTCTCTTGGACACGTAATCCCAACACTCGTGAGCCCAGTCTCAGCTGTTCTGGGATTTTGCTTTCCAGACCAAACTTCTAATGTTTCTGTACACAGGTTGCAGAATACACTTTCATTCACAAAAATTTCGTCAATATACAAAAACATAGCTGCGTTTATGGTCTTGTCCTGGCTGAGGATGATATTAACAATGACCTGCATTATTAAAGGGGTGATGTTAAGCCTAAATCCGAAGTGGTAAGATGATATTGCTGTCCCTTCATCTCTACTGTTTGAAACGGCCAAAGAGATTTGTCAAATTTGAAAATAGACTCAGCATAAATTAGCACTTCAACGTTTGGTCCCTGTTGTTGCCATTCCCTCAATTTTTGTAAGCAAACCTCCACATTGGTTGTATGCATGTCCACATACTCATTTAGCTCCTGATAATCCATAATGGACCAAACTTTCTGTTTGTTCTCCAGCACAACAGACATGAGGGGGATTAGACCTTTTGGAGTGCCAAGTTCGTCCTCAGGATATGGCAGCAGCCAGCCATTATCGATCTACATCTGCAGTTTACAGTCATATTCCTCACGAATTTGTGTTGGGGTTGGATACTCTGAAAGTCTATTTCTCAACATAAGTGGAAGTTGGTCGCCAGCCCATTTCCATAATGTGGTCCACTTCCGAGTGTTTATACTCTAAGAAATCAAGCTTGATAATGGTAATAGCAGCAAAATTGGTCTTGCTGAAATGTGGAAAAGTTACCTCACTGGCACTAGACACAGCTATTCCTCCCAGTTGCTTGATTGCATCCAGCCTAAGCAATAAATCAAATCCCAGTAAGTATCCATCCACAACTAAAACTTGTATGTTAATACTCCCCGTTGCACCAAGGTTCACTTGAACCATTCCTATTCCACAGCAGCTAAGTGTGCTTCCATCTGCTGTTAGTACAGGGGTCACTTTCCTCGTTTGTTTCTTGCAACACGACTTGTGGACTAGTGACTGTGTGCATCCAGTATCCACTAGAGCTGTATGTGGTAGTCCATTGATGTGAAACAGTTATAACCAGCAATGCCCCATTTATACCAGTTTGGGGAATGAGATTGGCGCTGAATTCTTGCTTGTTTCCCGAGACAAAATCGAGCAATGTGCCCACGCCATTGACATCGATAGCATGTGAAATTTTTCCAAGACATAACACCAATATCTCTACCCGTCACACTATCTAGTAGACAATCGCTTGCCCTATAAGTCCATTACAATTCGTCTCCTTAGGTGTAGTTTGTGTTGACTGTGTAGCTAATGCAGCTTGCTCTGGAACTTCCGGGCAGTTCTTTAAAATGGCACGAGCGCGCGCCAACACGTGTGACAGATCTAGGTTATTCATCTGGGAGGATGGTCGTAATGAGTTTTCTGCATGTTCAGGCAAACCAACAATGAATGCACATTGCAAGCATTGATTCAATACACTGCCAAGCAGGACTGCAAGCCTACGTAGTTCTGCCAAAAATACATTTGTTTACCATTTCACCTGGTTGGAGGCAGTCATGCAGCGAAGGGATCCAAAGCAAACGCTGTGTACAGCATTTTTTTTTATACAGCCAAAATCCGCCTGCTTTTTCTCACTTAATTGCTGGTACATGGCATATGCACCGCTCGACAAGAGCATCAGAATGACGCACTCGATGCGCTTCACCCCACTTAGCTGACATATCAGTTCAGCTTTCTCCAACCACTCCGCTATTGCCGGTCTGGATTTACTGCCATCAAATGCTGGTATGAGCTTTGGATCGAAGGTCATGATGGCCGAAATAGCTTGTTTGTTCACGAGGGAAAAAAGAGAAATATAAATATTTAGATATATTTATATTACACATGGCAGCATGGTCCTTTACAAGTTCGTCCACACAATCCCAAACATCTCCGATCTGACACGAGACAATCCTGAATAATACTATCATCTCAACATGCCACAATCCCGAACAATACAGTCAAATTGACAAACCACGATCCCGAACAACGTCAATCGACACAATTCCAAAAATTCCAAACAATGCTGTCAATCGACACAACACGATCCCAAACAATGCTGTCAATCGACACAACACGATCCCAAACAATACAGTCGAATTGGCACGACACTACACAATCATGAATGCAGTAGCACAAAGCAGTGTTTTTCAACTGTCCCCGAATGACTTGTCAGCTTGCTTTTTATAGCCGTTGGGTGAAACTCAATCTTCACTGTGGGTAGAATGGATGTAGCTCATTGGTAGACTAATGATTTGCAATCGAAAAATCCCGGGTGCACTTTTCACCTCAAGTAGGCCCGACTCATACACTGGCATACAATTCTCGTGCACTTCTCCACTTGCTCATCATGAATTACTGAATTAAAATGAATTGCAGAATATTGTTTGTACTTTTTTTTCTGTAGCTTTGAGAGGTCTTTTCTTACAAAGGATTTTAGTTGTCAGTAATTCTTTATTCATGGATGAACTTTAATACTTCCAACAGTAACAATTTAATATTTTGATTTTTTTAAATTGAGAAAAAAAAAAAATGTATATTACTTGGATGGCTTTTGCATGCCTTTTTTTTATGGAATTTCTGTTGATGTCTTCTCTTTTAGTGTTGCTAGTTCTTGCTTGATTTATGTTTTCTTTGTGAATTTTAAGTTAGGTAAAAAGAAAAACATTTTGTTTTCATTCTTGCTCTTCTTTACACTTACATGAACCACTCAAATCCCGTCTTTTTTCTTTTTATAAATTGGTTTGAAAATTTGTTTCCGGCTATTAAACCAAATGTTTTTAGAGAATAAAATTAGATTCATAATTCGGTTAATATTATAAACAATTCTAAAAATAACTACTATTCCAAAAAATGCCAGGAAATACATTTAAGAAAGAATCAATATTTACATTAGTTGGAGCAATTGAACATGTTTCTTGTTTACATGTGTTTCTACATGTTTTTCCGAATATTTTCAAAATGGTCATTCTATGCTGAGTAATGGTCATAAAGAAATTTTTCTGGACAAATAAAATTACAGTAGAACCCCGTGATACGGTTGCTCTAGGATATGATTTTTTCAAATGACGTAGAATACAATGTTTTTCTGGACCCTGGTTACTGTATTTGCCCCGCCCTGCAGTGTTATTTATAATGTCATTTGATTATATATATATATATATATATATATTGTACTGTATTTTGTTACTAATTTTTAATACTATATCCCGGAGTTCTACTGTACCTGTTTTGGAAGAGTGCAAAGTTTTATGGATAAGAACCTCATCTTCAAAAATTGGTAATTTTTCTCTAAATTTACTTATTTATAAATAAATAAATTCCTTTTTGACTACTAAAAAAAAAAACATGTCAAATCAAGTATAAACAAGAAGCAATTGTATCGCTTCAGTCATGATAATTGCATTTTTATTATAAAAAATGCAATTTTATTATAAAAAATGCAATTTCATTTTTTGGAAAACATTTTTAAAATAGTACTGAACAAAATTTTTCATGATTCCCTTCAAGTATTAACCGATTTTAAAAAATAGAAATTTTTAAAAACTTAAAATATTGGAATAAATTTGAGTTCACTGTCAGTGCAAAATGTTGCCCTTTTCTCATGTTTGTATAAAAAAATATTTTCTTTAATCCTAATTTTAAAATTATCTTTTAACAAATGCTATTTTAATTTTTCAATACCAAGTGTGGAGAGAGAGAGAATCAGTCAGTTTTTAAATATCAGTTTGTATTTACTTAAAAACCCAGTTTCATAAAAGGAAATTAAAATTAAAATAAAAGTTGACCAACTTATCAATTAAAAAAAAAATTTTTTTTTGTTTTTCAAGAGAAACTATTGAAAACATAGTTAGGTGCTAGGTAATATTAATTATAGGAGAATCTTAAAACATGCTGCACAGTATTATTTCAAAGCAACTTATTACATAATCAGTGTTTTTGATAAATATATTTAATTTTTTAAATTATCTCTTTTTTATACACTAACTGAAGTTGTTTTCAAAATGCAATGGTTAACACAGTAGTTGGAGATATTTCAAGATGATGATTCTATGATGACTGATACAATCTGGGATTGTAAGATTTTATTTTTTTATTTATAAGAAAAATACCAAATTTGAAATGGTGAAAAGTTTGAAGAAGTTTTTTATTTTTTTTTATTTAGTTTTTAATTTCTTCAATCCTGAGAACAATCACTAATTGTAAAATGGAAATATCTCCAACCAGTTTAACCAGATGGAGTCATATTGGATCATAATTTTTATTAAACATATTTTTGTCAAAAAAGAAAAAAGAAACCATTAAATATAATCTGATAAATTGTTTAAAAATAGTGGCAATTAGCATTTTTAGGATTCTCTTAAATTAGTATTAGATATTATTAAGTTATTTAACTTATTTACCTTTCAGAACTAAAACAGTTTCTGAGCCAGAAAATGATGGACTGAATGGCCGATACTCTGAAGGTTCTTTAGATGGACAACCTTCTCCTCATCTTAGCAATGGCAACATCCCGAAATCACAACCAATTGACATTTGTCAACAACTAAATGGTCACCGAAATGATTGTGATCTTTCTGAGTAAGAAAATTTCTTAATCCTTTGATTGTTTAGATTTAGATGATTTTTTTTTTCTGGTGCTACCAGATCAGGCTGTCTAGTGGCTTCCTGAGAAGAAATGCGCCTACATTAAACTTCTGTTTTTGTTTTCTATTCTCTTTTGTAAAACTTAATTATGTTCTGCAAAAACAAAAACAACAGTCCCTTTCCCCTTCCCCTCCCTTTTTTTTTCCTTTCATACTTCCCAACCCCGTCGGTAGGGCATTAGAATACACCGACTGTCCCCCTACAGGGAGTAAAAGCCTCTCAAAGGGGCCATCTGTTGGCCGTGGGTGGCGACCCGTAATGACTCGGAGAATGATCCTGGTGGCTGAGAAACTGATATTTAGGGAAATTAAAGATATCAGTTGCAACACTCCACTTTGGCTTCGTACAAGGCTAGACGCGCAGTCGGAGGGGCCCGATCCTATTAATCGGCTAGTTACGTCAAGCCCTAACGCATCTACATATATTACCCCCAAAAATGTAAAAACTTTAAAAAAATAAAACCTTACTGGTGGAAGTGGAAAGAGAAAAACATGCCACTTTTCTCCTAGGAATGAAAACTTTCCACAACATAAATATCAAAACTTATCCACACAAAAATCTGAATACATCCAAAGGTGTAATAAAATCGAAAGACCTCTCAATGTGCACTAATGAAGAGATAACAAAAGAACTTAAACCAAGGAGTAATAAACGTTAAAAGAATTATAATAAAAAAAGACAATCAGACTATACATACGAATACTTACATTATGCAGTTCGATAGACTCACTATCCCAAAAGAAATCAAAATCGAGTTCAACATTGAAAAAGTTGAACCCTTTATACCAAACCCACTTTGGTGCTTTAAATGCCAGAAGTTTGGGCACCATGAGGATGCATGTAGGAGACGAGCAGTGTACGATAGATGTGGCCAGAAAGATTCAGACCCCACTGTCAATGACTGCAATCTTGATTGCAAATGTGCAAATTGTGGAGAAAACCATCCTGCTTATGCTAGAACATGCAGAATCTAGAAGAAAGAAAAGGAAGTGTCAATAAAACATACCAAAAACATCTCCTTCCTTGAAGCCAGGAAAATAGTAGATGGATACATGAAGGAAAAGACGTACTCTCAAGTCACCTCAAGTTGTATATCATCCAACATCACTAACCAAGACTCCAAATATGAAATACTAATGAACAAATTGTTACAATTGGGACCAAACGACTGGTCCAAATTTATAAAAGAAATCAAACCAAACATATCATCAAAAATTAATCATCCCATTAAATCATCAACTAATGTTACCAATAAAACAAATTCTCAACTAAAATCAGAGCATTCAAGAGAACAAAGTCGATCAAAAGAAAGACCACAAAAATCACCAGTACGTCATGTAGATGCTGAAAAAGACGAAACTAAGGAAAAACAAAATCAGTTAAAAGAAAGGACCACACAGGTCACCAATATGTCTTCCCCGTGGTGAAAAAAACACACTTGAAAAACAAACAAAAAATACATCTACCAAAAAACAAAATAATATAAAAAAATTAACACAAACAGAAGCCACTACTACTAGTACAAATAGATTTACGGAATTAGAAGACATGGAAACTGAAGTTACTCCTCAAACCAAAAAAAAAAAATCATCATGATAATCCAATGGAATTGCCATGGATTGAAGGCAAATTACAATAAAATTTTATTGTTGCAAACTAAATTTAATCCCTTGGTTATTTGTCTCCAAGAAACCTTCCTTAAGAATGAGGACAATTTGAATATAAAATACTATCAACAATATAACTACATTTGTCAGGACTTTGTCAGGAATATAAAATATATACATTTGTCAGGATTTGTCAGGAATATAAAATACTATCAACAATATAACTACATTTGTACAGGACTTGGAGCCTCTGGTGGTGTATCAGTATTCATTAAAAATAACATACCCCATAGCCAAATTGAATTAAAAACAAATTTGCAAATGGTTGCCATAAGAGCAACTTTACACAAACTGATAAGCATTTGTTCTTTATACATACCTCCACATGAACAAATAGATGAAAATGAATTGGAGAACTTGATAGGGCAAATACCCAAACCCTTTATTTTCCTAGGGGATTTAAATAGTCACAACTCCTTATGGGGATGCAAGGAAATGGATAGAAAGGGAAAGAAAATTGAAAATCTAATAAATAAAAATAATCTATGCTTGTTCAATCAAAAAAAAAGTCACTCACATCAATCCAACAAATGGATCGCTTAGTTCGCCTGATTTAACTATATGTGACCCTTCCACTTATCTGGATTTTTCTTGGAGCGTATTCAATGATGCCTGTGGTAGCGATCACTACCCAATCATTCTCAAAAGCAATGAAAAAAAATTTCAACATCCACCAAGATGGAAGCTTAACAAAGCCAACTGGGAAAAATTCAAGAATCTTTGCTCAGAACAATTGACAGAAAACAACATCGATACAATCGAAACATTTACACAAACATTAATATTAATAGGAGAAGAGTGCATTCACAAAAACACTACTTCAGGAAAAAAGAATAGACCATGGTTTAACAAAGAATGTAAAGAATCAATAAATCTACAAAAAGCAGCATTAAGAAAATTTAATAAAGAACCAACAACAAGCAACTTAATTGAATACAAATTGCATAGAGCAAAATCACGCAGAATAATAAAGAAAGCAAAAAAAGAATGCTGGCAAGATCAATGTTTCCACTAAACCAAAGACAATTTGGGAAATGGTTAAAAAAATATCTGGAAAACATAACCTGATACCAATTAAACATCTTTTTACTGAAAATACCAAAATAACAGAAACGAAGGCTATAGCGAACAAATTAGCCAAAATATTTTCAGAGGACTCTTCAAAAAACTATAACAAAGAATTCCAAACTATTAAAAAAAATATCGAAAAGTACAAGCTAAACTTCAATTCCAAAAACCTTGAAGAATAATAATAAACCTTTTTCAATAAGTGAATTGGAAAATTCCATAAACAAATCACACAACACAGCCGTAGGACCAGATGAGGTCCACTATAGTTTTTTGAAAATACTTCCAAAAACTTCATTAGAACTTTTACTAAAAATCTACAATGACATCTGTATTAAAAAGAAGTTCCCGGAATCTTGGAAACATACAACGATTATTCCAATACCAAAACCAGGAAAAGATTCTTCAGATCCTGGAAATTATCGACCAATTTCACTGACAAGTTGTATGTGCAAAACATTAGAGCGAATGGTAAATCATCGCCTAATTTGGTATTTAGAAACAAATTAATAACCAATGCACAGTGTGGTTATCGTAAAAATCATGGATGTCTTGACCATTTGGTCAACTTAGAATGCTATGTCGGAGAAGCCTTCATAAAAGAGGAATATGCCACAACTGTCTTTTTCGATCTAGAAAAAGATTATGATACTACCTGGAAATTTGGAATTATAAAAGATCTATTCAACTTTGGACTTAAAGGTAGATTTCCCGGATTTATTCAAAACATTTTAACGAACAGAACCTTCAAGGTACGCATAGGGTGTACTCTAAGCGATATAAATAAACAGGAAGAAGGTGTGCCACAGGGTAGTATATTATCAACAACCCTATTTAATATAAAAATCAACAACATAGTAAAGGAACTTACTCCCGACATAAATAGAACATTGTACGTGGATGATTGCTTTATAAGCTATCGTTCCAAGCACATCCATACTATACAAAGAAAATTGCAACACAGTATAAACAAAATTAATAAATGGGCAAAAGAAAATGGTTTTAAATTTTCAAAAAATAAAACTAAATGCATTCATTTTTGCAATCAACACAAATTACACAATGATCCCAAATTACAACTCGATGGAGAAGATATCCCCTTTGTTGATGAATACAAGTTTTTAGGAATGATTTTTGATAAAAAAGTAAATTATATTCCCTACATAAACTATGTTAAAAAAAAAATGTAATAAAACACTGCAACTTCTGTGTGTTGTGGCTCATACAAACTGGGGAGCTGACAGGCAGACTTTGTTCAACCTGTACAGATCCCTAATTCGTTAAAAAATTGACTACGGCAGCTGTATAGACCAAGCAGCAAGAAAATCCTATATTAAAATTTTAAATCCCATTTACCATCCAGGACTTGCACTGGGAGCTTTCAGAACATCCCCAGTAGAAAGTTTGTATGCCGAAGCAAATGAGCCTTCACCTAACCTCAGATATAACAAGATAGCACTGCTATATTGTACAAAATTGAAGGCAGATCCTGACAATCCTGCACACGACTGCATTTTTTATCTTAAATATAAACATTTATTTTAAAAAAAAAAGCCATTAAAACATTTGACCTACGAATGGAACCTAATATTGAAGAAGCAGAGATCCCGATAACAAAAATTCACAAAACATTTACTCCTAAAATACCTCCTTGGAACATTATAGTACCGATAATAGACTTAAGCCTCTGTAATTTAAAAAAAAAAAAACAACTCATCCTATAAACTTTAAAGAAAAATTTAGAGAAATCACAGAAAAATACCCTGGACACCTGTATTTATACAGATGGATCCAAAGAAAACAACACATCAACCAGTGCAGCCATAATCAACAAAAATACTAAAATAACAAAATGCCTCCCAAAAAGCTGTTCAATTTTCACTGCAGAAATTACTGCTATAAATTTAGCTCTAGACCTAACCAAAGAAAATAAAACCGCAAACTTCATCGTCTCCGATTCTCAATCTGTCATCACAGCAGTTAAAAATAAAAAAGTAAATAACCCCCTAATTGCAAACTTACTCACAAATTTCCAGCAACTAAAAAATGAAATCATACTCTGTTGGGTCCCCAGCCACATTGGCATACAGGGCAATGAACTAGCCGACACAGCAGCAAAGGCAGCCCATAACCAATCTATCGACCTCACTTTCAAAATCCCATATACAAACATCAAAAGAAACATCAATATATATATCCAAGATAAGTGGCAGTCCTATTGGAATAACTTCCCAAATAACAAACTTTTCCGAATTATGCCCAAATTAACAAAATATGAACATCAAAAAACAAACAAAAACAAAATGTCATTTTAACAAGACTTAGAATAGGTCACACACACCTAACACATTCTTACCTCCTAAAAGGAGAAACTCAACCCCAATGTATTCCCTGTCAAGCACCACTTATTGTAAAATATCTACTAACTGAATGCATAGATCTTTCACAAATCAGGAAAAAAACACTACAAAGAAATAGTTTCTTAATTTCCGAAAGCGAAAAAGTAAGATAAATCCAAAACAATGATTGACAACATGGAATGAAAAACAAATTTCGATTAACAAAAAGCATATGGAGTTCCTATATCTCTGGTTAGAAATTTGATTTGTTAAAGGATTGAGCAAAGATTCATCAAACAAAATGTTTTGTGCTTCTCTGCAATTCAGGAAAAGCCAGGGCGAATAGCACCATACTTAGAATATCTCAGTTGTTGTATCAAAGGCTGAGGTGCAATCCAAAATTGATAAGAATCAAATTTCTACCCAAGTGCAACTCTGAAACTTTGAGCATGTGTGATTATAAGCAAGACAATAAAAAATTATGAGTAGATGAAAGTGGTGTGAAATAGAATAAGCCACTGATGAATGCATTCATGAATGACACTACAATCTTCATCTGAATAATCTACAACTCTCAAATCAAATCTGATGATTTGATATAGAATGAAATGTAAAACCAAGAAGCCTAGAAAATGGAAGTTAAATATAAATTTTCAAGTGAATACTTAAAGAATCCTTACTTGAAAGATAAAAATTAACTGGAAGAAACCATGAAAACATTTCAAGAGAATTCAATAAAATTGGATCCCTTTCCACTGATGCCTTCAGAATATATTTTAATGTTATTATTGGCCCCATCTTGTGTACAAAATTCCTGCAAGTGCAGTTTAGATAATTGAGACAAAGATGTTCCGTTGAGATGTTTGGGTTTACAGCAGTATGTCTGATATTGCAATGTACTGTAGACAAACAAAACTGACTTTCTCCATTATGGAGGAATTCAGATTCAGAAAGATCAGATTTCAGGTGATATTTCTCCATTATGGAGGAATTCAGATTCAGAAAGATCAGATTTCAGGTGATATTTCTCCATTATGGAGGAATTCAGATTCAGGAAGATCAGATTTCAGGTGATATTTCTCCATTATGGAGGAATTCAGATTCAGGAAGATCAGATTTCAGGTGATATTTCTCCATTATGGAGGAATTCAGATTCAGGAAGATCAGATTTCAGGTGATATTTCTCCATTATGGAGGAATTCAGATTCAGAAAGATCAGATTTCAGGTGATATTTCTCCATTATGGAGGAATTCAGATTCAGAAAGATCAGATTTCAGGTGATATTTCTCCATTATGGAGGAATTCAGATTCAGGAAGATCAGATTTCAGGTGATATTTCTCCATTATGGAGGAATTCAGATTCAGAAAGATCAGATTTCAGGTGATATTTCTCCATTATGGAGGAATTCAGATTCAAAAAGATCAGATTTCAGGTGATATTTCTCCATTATGGAGGAATTCAGATTCAGAAAGATCAGATTTCAGGTGATATTTCTCCATCATGGAGGAATTCAGATTCAGAAAGATCAGATTTCAGGTGATATTTGATAACTCCAACAATCATTAAATTTTATATTGAAAACAGGAAGGTAGTAGACAGTGAGAAACATCAGAATAAGTGTTAAGGACAATAATTTAGCTTCCACTCCTTTAAACAGGGAGACAAAAGTGAGGAAGGAATGGAAATGGTGATGAATTATAGGCAAAGATTGCCAAGAATAATAAAATACTCCAAAAAGGAGTACAAGAATCTATAGAAAACCAGTGGCTAAACTTGAAGAGACATTGCAAAAACCTATTAGTTGGAATAACATTTGACTGATAAGTCCTTTTAGGTTGATCTTTTTCATACATTCTACATATGAACTGCTTCCATCTAAGAGATCCCTTGTTAAATGGAAGAAAAAAGTGAACTGATTTATGCTCTGTGTAAGGGCAAACCATAAATATTCGAACAACTCATCAGAATCATATGGAAAGCGATGAAGTCTGAATCGATTAATTCAGCCAGCAAGTTGTTGGAGAGAATTGCAGAATGTGTGTTGGCTCTCGACAAAAAAAGTAAATATCTTATACTCTGGCAAAATCTTCTAAAAACTGGATAGAATGAAACCACAAATACAAAAATCTAAAATAGAAAAAGAGTAAAGTAATTATATTATATTCTCCCCCCCCTTCCCCTCGCAGGAAAAAAAAAAAAAGTAGCCCATTCATTCAAACTAAAACAGTGATATGATGAGACCTTGTTTTAATGAGGAAGGCTGTTGTGCAAACAAAGCCATTGAAAGGTAAAGGTACATGTTCTCTCCTGATAACACCTAAACTCTGATGTGATTTTATTTATGTAAGCGTATTGCTAATGGCATGAGGATCATTGTCTATTCGCTTTCTAGTGAGTTTCAATTGACAAGAAATTTCCATTTTCAGTGATATTTTAAAAGGTATAATGTGGATAAAAAAAGTTTATGGAGAAGAACTGCTCCTACTCCGTAGTCACTTGCATCTGATGCAACAATCAATTCTTTCTGTGGATCAAAATGTGCTAGAGCTAAATCTGATAGCAGGCATTTCTTAATATCTTCAAATGCATTTTGGCATTCTTTTGACCAAATCCACTTTTGTCCTTTTTTTTAACAAATCATTCAATGGTGCTCTCAACTTATGCATGTTTGGAATATAAATAGCATAATATTGAGCCAAACCCAAAAAAGATTGTAACTGGGCAACATTATTGGGTGCTGGCATCCTCTCGATTGCTTCTGTTCTCTGAGGATCCGGTCTTCTGCCTTGGCTGTCGATAATTTGACCAAGATATTTTATCTGTTTTAAAAAGAATTCACATTTTTTGGCACTTAACTTGAAACCAAATTCCTCAATTCTTTGGAAAACTGCTCTGCTGTGTTTCTTATGTTCCTGTACATTTTTACTTTTGACAAGGATGTCATCCAAATATGCGATTGCAACATCTAAATCAGCAAGCATCATATCCATTATTTGCTGAAATAGTGCTGGGGCCACTTTTAATCCAAAAGGAAGTCTTTTTAGTCGGAAAAGTCCTAGATGTGTATTGATACACAAATACTTAGAACATTCTTCACTGACTTTTACCTGAAGGTAAGCTTCCGATAAGTCGATTTTGGAGAAAATTCTACCTCCATTCAGCTTTGTAAAAATGTCTTCAGGAGATGGAAGTGGATAACTATGATCCATCAGACAGTCATTAAGGCCTGTAGAAAAATCGGCACATACCCGAATCTTCTTATTTTTCTTTTTAACATGCACAGTGGGGCTCGCCTACTCAGAATAGTCAACTTTTTCAACTACACCATTCTTCTGTAGTCTTTTTAGTTCAATTTCAATATCTTCTTTTGAAGAAAAAGGCACATTTCTTTTTGGTCTAAAAACAGGCTTCACATTCTGTTTTGATTCAAAATTTACTTCAGTTTTGGTGCACACTCCTAATCCCTCTGAAAAAAAACTTTGGGGAATTCACTTTTTAACACTGCCAGAAAATGGTCATTTTGTTTGGAATTTTTCTTTTCCAACGCTCTTACATTATTGCAAAATGAATTTATGGGTAGCTCCCATAAATCAAATAAACAATCCAATCAATTCCAAAAAGGCAAGAATTTATTCCTGGAACAACTGAAAGGTTTGAGGAAAAAGTTTTCGATCCAAGCGAAACACTGCAATTAAATTCTCCCATGAATTTTAATCGCTCTCCGGAAACACCTTTTGCAATTTTTTGTGTTTTTCTCAGTTTTGGACCACCAATTCTCTTCCAGGTCACTTCGTCGATAATTGATATGTCGCTACCTATGTCTAAAAGTAGCTTCACTGAGTGACCATTTATTTGTGTATGAACGAATTTCCGTTTCCCTCCTTGTTTTATTTCTTCTTTGGACAAGACCACATTTATTTTTGGCTTCCATTTCCGTCTTTTGTCTTGTTTAGTTCGGCAGTGGGATGCCCGGTGTCCCACTAGGCCACATTTGGTACAACGTTGCCCTTTATAAGGGCAGTTTTTTCTTAAGTGCGGACCCGCACAACTCCAACATTCAAAACTTTTCCCTTTGTCTTTTGGAAATGTCTTCTGTTTTACTACCTGGAATTGGGATGTGACTTTTCCCTCTATCCTCGTAGTGTCCCTTTTTACATTTATCAATTTTTGACATTCTTCTGTCACTTTTTGCAAGTTCATTTCCGGGTCTTGCTCCATGATTGATAATATCCTTGATCTTAAATCCTTGTCCTTCGGTGCTGTCAGTCCCTGGACAAATATGTAGCACTTAAACATGTCCACTGATAAATCCTTTAATTTAAACAGTTCACACTGGGCGTTGACTTTGCCCACATATGTGACAATGTCATCAGTTTCGTCTTTTGACATATTTAAACACCTATACCGTGTATGAAAAAGACTTTCACCGAATATAACACAAAATTTTCACCGTTTCAGAAAAAGAGATCTCTTCCGTTTTTTTAGGCAATATAAAATTTGTGAATTTAGTATTTTCTTCTGTGCCCATTTTTTGGAGTAATAGTGTTATTTTTTCCTCATCCGACCACTTCTCGCATCGTTTTGTAAATATCGTTTCAAACCTACGATAATAGGCTGGAAAAGTGTCACCTTTTTCTGGGTCATATTTAAACTCTGAAAGCGAGTTCGCTATACCCTCAGCCGAAAAAAATCTGGATGCACCCTCCTTAGATTTTTCTGACAAAATCGTTTCACAAAATAAGCGATTATCCGTCGTTTGTTGTATTACAAGAGTTTCGAAACGTTCTTGTTGAATTAGCATTTGTTTTTGAAAATCCATTTGGGCTTTTTGTTGAGCGATTAAACTCTCAGTTAACATTTTCGTCAACGTCGCTATTTGTTCCGATGTCATTTTCTTTTTAAATGTATCAATAGCAAGTTAACGTATACCACAGAGATGAAAAAAAAAAAATATTGTTCAAAAACAAGATGCTTATTTTCACAGAAAATTGTCAACACATAGGAAAGTTCCAAAAAAAAAAATATCACCGTTAAAATAACACTTGACAAAATTTCAAGAGACTCTTTTATCGTCTACTTCAGCAGACACACGTAAACTTCTTTTAAAAATTTTCTTTATTAAATAAACACAGATTCCTCAGTATTGTTCATTTGTTGGTTTTTTATCGTATTAACCAAATACAAAACACATGTAAAAATATCTTTCATGAAGAAAGTCACAATTTACACACACACACACACGTTATATAACGTCAACTCTTTGGGAGTTTAAAAAGAGAAAAACGGAGTTTAACTCGTCAATAATATAAAAATTATTTTTTACTTGCGTAAATTTGTGGCAGACACCAGTCTTTCTCAGTGTGTAATAAATTGCGAACAGACGGGCTTACCTGACAAACGCTCGAGGTGTGCACTCTGCAAAGCGGGCACGTCCAAAGAAAAATGGCAAGATGACGGCGGCCGGTTAATATTGGCAAGTAATCACGCAAAATCTCGTGTTCTCTCGCACACACGAGAGTTCAGCTTAGCATAAAAACGGGTCACTGTGAGCAAGAAGGGAGAAGGAAAAACGTAGTCAAGAAAAGACGACGCTTCTGACGACTGAGAAGAAAAAAGAAGAAAAAGAGCAAGAAGTAGAAGAGGAAGAAGAGAACAATACATGAGAAGACGAGGTGTGTACGGTTTTGAGTAAATCGAAACAGACACAAAAAAAAAACTCTGATTACAAGCTATCTCGGCTTTGGTATGGAGAAATTTGACATCAGATTAATTCCGGAATTCGATGGCTCCCCCACTGGTCCCTCGGTGGTCGAATGGCTGGAAAAGGCTGAGCGCGTTTGCCGGTTGTGCAAGATTAAAGACCCAGCTATGGTTATCCCATTGAGACTCACTAAAGGGGCTTATGCCGTGTACCAGCAGCTAGGTGAGGATCCGACCATGGAGCAGGTTACACAAGCGCTATACGAGGAATTTGGTACAGACCCTTTTGTCGCCTGGAGGCAGTTTTCCGAACGCCGACTTGGGCCGGGGGAGACAGTGGATGTCTACATGGCCGACTTGAAAAAGCTTGCCACTCCCTTCGGCGGTGCAAGTGATCGCATATTGGCATGCGCCTTTTTGTCGGGACTTCCGGATGAGGCAAGTCGACTGCTGCGAGCATCGTCAAGACTCATTGAGATTGGATTGGAGGAGTTATTGGCGAGAGCACGAAACATCTTGAAAGACGATCGAGAACTAGTCTCCGCAGCTGTTGACACTCTGGACTCGCCAACGAAGGGTCTACGATGCTATACCTGTGGTGGCCCCAACCACTTTTCCAGAAACTGCAAAAGCGGTACAAGGCGCACCCCTAATTATGGAGCACGACAAGTAATACGGTGTCACCAATGCAATAAGCCAGGCCACATAGCGCGGAATTGTCCGGGAAACGGGCAAGGGGAGGACGCCGCAGCGCTAGCACCCTCCCCAACGCGGCATTGAACAAAGCGCTGCCTGCAGTAACAGTTCAAGTTGATGGATGTGAACGTTCAGCGCTGGTTGACACCGGCTGTACCCAAACCCTTCTTTGAAAGGAATATTGCGCCACATGGAAGAAACGAAGGATCCCTGTACTTACTGTTGGCCAAGGGTCATTGGTGTGTTGTGGGGTCAGCGTTGTTCATATCAGCATTGGCAATGGCTCTCCGGTTGCTGTGACGGTGTTAGTGGTCGATGGGGAGCTGCTCGGATATGACCTTCTCCTTGGAATGGACGCTATCACACAGCTAGGCGGAATTACTGTGAACGGCGCCGGTGATGTGAGCTTCTCTCGACCAAACAAACAAATGTGTGCAGCAATCACTCTCGATGAGCCCGACTTCCATGCAGAATACGATAAGGGCACAAACACTTGGACAGCGTCCTGGAAATGGGCAGGCGACCAGCCACCAGTGTCATTGCGGAATCGACTTACAGAGTATCCTCCTCCTGCGTGGCTTAGGGGGCAGTACGAGGCAGAACTTCAAGTGTGGCTGGATAATGGCTGGTTAGTTCCATACCCAGAGGATGAGCTCGGGCCCCCGCGGGGGCTAATTCCCCTGATGGCTGTCAGACAAGAGAACAAGCAGAAAGTTCGACCTGTTCTTGATTACCGGGAACTTAATGAATACGTTGACCCACACACTGCGGGGGCTGATGTCTGTGCTCATAAACTACGGGAGTGGTGGCGGCAGGGTGCGGAAGCACCCATACTGGACTTGCGAAGAGCATACTTGCAAATACGTGTTGAGAAATCGCTGTGGCCGTTCCAGACAGTGGTGATCAAAGGAACTCGCTATTGCTTGACCAGGCTAGGATTCAGCCTGAATGTAGCCCCTAACATCATGACAGCAATCATGCAGGCGATCCGGCGTCAAGATGAACCGGTGCAACATGCGACATCGTCGTATATAGACAACATTTTTGTCAATGAGAGCCTCCTGTCTGCGCAGGCGGTCAAAGAACACTTTGAGCACTTCGGATTGTCGTGCAAGGAGCCGGAGCGGCTACAGGACGGGGCAAAAGTGCTCGGACTGCAGGTGAGCGGAAGTGCAGATGGCCTTCAATGGGGAAGGAGTGGTGAAATCCCGGAAATCCCATCTACCATCACACGTCGGAGCACGTTTTCCATTTGCGGAAAATTGGTGGGTCACTTCCCTGTGTGTGGGTGGCTCCGAGTGGCTGTAGCGGCCATAAAGCGACGGGCAACTTCTATGTCAACTGGATGGTACACTGAAAGGAGTCAATCTAGCGCTTCAGTGGCAGGCTAGAATCCTTCACATCATCACGGATTTCACGTGTGTGCATCGGTGGATGACCAATGCCTTGAACGGAAAAGCACGTCTGACAACGAAGGCGTCGGCCGAAATGTTGATCCGGAGGCGGCTTGCTACCCTAACCGAAACCTCTAAGGAATACGACTTGGTCATAGATGTGACACTGGTGCAGTCCTGTTTGAATCAGGCGGATCGTCTGACCAGAGTGCCACGCCGTTGGCTAGACCTGCCAAAAGAAGTGAACAAGTCAGCACCTGTAAATTGCGCTGCAGTGGGACATAGACTCAGCCCGGAGTATATTAATGATGTCCATTGCCAAAGCGGGCACCCCGGTGTAAACCGAACGCTTTACTTCGCCAGATTGGTTGACCCCTCTGTGTCTCGGAGGGCTGTGAAATCTGTTGTGGGAAGCTGCAACACCTGCCGATCGATCGACCCAGCACCTGTCCGGTGGAAGAAGGGAATACTCAGTGTGAAGCGTAATTGGGATAGGATTGCGATGGACATAACGCACTACAACGGGAGGCATTTTTTGACGCTTATCGACTGTGGACCATCTAGGTTTTCATTGTGGCGGCCCCTTCGCCGGCAGGACGCGGCTGCCATTATCCATGAGTTGGAAGGTGTGTTCCTCGAGCGTGGCCCTCCTTCTGAGATACTCACCAACAATGGCCTCGCTTTTGTTAGTGAGCCGTTTAAACAGTTTGCAGATGGCTGGGGTGTCCATCTGCGTTTTCGGTGTGCCCATGTTCCCAGTGGAAACGGGATTATTGAGCGCAATCACAGAACTGTTAAGACAATCGCAGCGCGGAAGGGGTGTACGGTACCTGAAGCAGTCTATTGGTACGACGTCACCCCTAAGGACGATGTTTCACCCTCCACCGCGCCAGCCAACGCGCTACATACATACCGTGTCAGGGTGAGAGGTTTGGAAAGCAGCTCACTACCCGAACCGGAGCCACCACAAAAGAACATAAAAGAGGGAGATGTCGTCTGGGTTAAAAAACCCCGAGGCCAGTGCACGACTCGCTACGGAACCGGTCATGTCACTGAAGTGATCAGCCTGCAGGTGGTGCGAGTTGATGGAGTACCTCGTCATATTAAAGACTTAAGATCAGTATTCCAAACGCAGCTGCCGCTTGACGAAGATAGTGAAATTGAATCCGTGACCAGCGACCCATCATTCTGGTTCATGACGGCTTCAACGCACAGCGACACTGAGAGTGGTAGCCTTCAAAGTACTGACCCTCCTGCTGATGATGAAGACCCGGACAGTGATACTGCGATGCTCAGCTTTAGGTTCGCCGACCTTCGTGTCACGGAAGACAGCGCAGACGATGATGAAGCCCCGAATCCCCCTCTCCGAAGAAGCACTCGAAGAAAAAGGCCACCGCCTCCCTGCTCTTTCTGTGATAATGAGATCAGGGGGGAGTGTGTAATAAATTGCGAACAGACGGGCTTACCTGACAAACGCTCGAGGTGTGCACTCTGCAAAGCGGGCACGTCCAAAGAAAAATGGCAAGATGACGGCGGCCGGTTAATATTGGCAAGTAATCACGCAAAATCTCGTGTTCTCTCGCACACACGAGAGTTCAGCTTAGCATAAAAACGGGTCACTGTGAGCAAGAAGGGAGAAGGAAAAACGTAGTCAAGAAAAGACGACGCTTCTGACGACTGAGAAGAAAAAAGAAGAAAAAGAGCAAGAAGTAGAAGAGGAAGAAGAGAACGATACATGCGAAGACGAGGTGTGTACGGTTTTGAGTAAATCGAAACAGACAGAAAAAAAAACTGAT
>NC_136515.1:32387075-32427674 GCF_053919585.1 Euprymna scolopes
CTTCTTCCGTCTTAAAAAGAGCTGCCCATGTGTTATATCCTTTGCATTTTGTGATCCGCTCAGCTCTTAAACCTGCTGATGAAATTAATTTGGTGACAACATCTTTCGTTGATCTAATTAGTTTTTTTGTTTTACGGTCTATTACAAATAGAGAAATAGTCCTCTTAGCAAATTCTTGTAACCGCGGTTGTTCCAACTTTATACCCGTTTCAGTCGTAAATTCCACACATTTCTTTGCGTCTTCGACAAATTTAACGACGTCGATTTTTACTTTTGGTGGTTTTGTCCATCCACCTAATGCCTCATCTTCCTTCACCTCAACCGTCGGCACACAGCTAGCAGCTGCCATGGCCGGCGTATAACAAGAGGAGAGAAAGATAACAGTCCAAAAAACAAAGAAAAAAAAAGAAAAAAAAAAAAGAATCCGGTAATTGAAAAAGTGGTGCCGGGGGAAGAAGAAGATAAGCAATAACAAATTTAACAAGGTGATAACAAAATATTAACAATATAACGTGCAGAATAACAATATACGAACCAACAAATTTTGAGCGATAAAGACGTAGTCAGACGGAGAGTAAAGGTAATATTTATTTTATTGTATAAAATAAAATTACACAAATAAAAATGTGGCACAAGGCCGAAAAAGGGGATGGGGGTTAATGTTGACCTAACTAACATAACGTTAACTTAACTAGACTCTTTCACCAAAATACCAGAATCACTCTGTGGACATCCTACTTAAAACCCGAAAGTTACAAATATATATACATGATGTGGGGGGGTTGGGGATAAAAATCTTATTTACAAAATTGGATGAAAAATATACAATGGTACAAGGTGGTTAGTAAAAAGAACCCCCTCACTACTAATTGTGGCGGATAAAAAGTTTTGCCAGTCGAAAAGATGTGGGTCCCACGAAAACTGACTTTATTCAAACACAACAAAAAAGGCCCACATCTCTGGCAAAACAGTTTATCCATCACCTAAGGGGCCGGGATTGGGGGTTATCGAACCAAAAGTGGGAAAAAAAAAAAAAAAAGGGGGGGGGGGACGCTGGGACAGGGAAAACCAAAAAAGGGGATTGGGGCGATGATAGCATGCATACTCTAGCTAAGTTAAAAATCGAACAAAAAAGCCTAACTAGCCTACTCTAGGAGGTCCGATGCATGTCTATGTTTGATCAAGTCACCCAAAATCCTTAAAAAAACCTAAGCCACTCAAAAAAGAAATTCAAGATTAGCTCCATTCACTTTACACAATCGCGAAACTTTCACCCACCTGTCGTTGAAATTCACAGAAGTGAGTTTCACCTTCTCCAGCTTAATTCGCATTTTCAATCGATATTTGAAAATGAGGACAAGCTGGGGAGCAGTGAAGGTCTCACCTCCGTAAACCTCCTTCTGTCGCGTCGTCCAAATCACGCCTCTCATAACTGCTAGTAAACACAGAAAAACATAGCGTTCTTCTTTCTTCATGGTCGGTGCCCAGTTGCAGCACGGGGAAACCGACTCCAGCACAAAAAACCGCTCGCTCAGCATGCGAACCGTGAAGCCTTCAACTAACTCACACAACGGTCGAACAATGGCGCAGTGGAAGAAAGCATGATCAAGGTCTTCCTCCCATTCTCCGCATCGGACACAATTGGGTGTCTCCGTAAAACCCGCTGCGTGAAGTCTTTTGCCGACCCAGAGGGCACTTCGTATTACCAGCCAGGTGAGTGATGCCTCGTAATTATCGAAGCAGCTCGACCCAGGCGCCCAAGGCCATATTAAGCGGCGCTCCTCCTTCGTAAAACCGAACTCCTCAATCTTTTCGTCTCGAACGGATCCCCTCACTAAGGCCCGATATAGCGCCTTGCGAGACAACAGCTGGGTGTCAGAGAGGCTTTCTTGGACCCGTAGAAGAAATCTCAAGGCCTGCCGACACTCGCGATAGAAAGGGCACTCGTTTCGGAACAACTTGTGTGCCTCTCCTCTAGCCGAATGCACACTCTCCAAAGCCGGAAAGGCTTTCTTAGTGTCTTCTATCCAGAAGACACCGTTTCCCTCACTTGGTGTACACATTCGATCCAGGTATATCAGCCTAAGAGTGTGTCTACGTATTAGCACACTAGGCATACCCAGACCGCCTTCAGACGGATGCAGGTAACAGACCTCCCGAGCAACCATGGCTTGCTTTCCGCGCCATAAGAATGCAAAAAGAGCACGCACCAGATCAACTAGTGTGGTTTCCGGGAGTGGAAGTACTGATAGACGGTAAAGGATCAGGGGGTAGATATGAGAATTGCATACCTCCGCCCGACCCTTCAAAGACAGATTTCTCAAGGCCCACAAATGAGATGCGACCTTGACCGCTTCCAATACCTCCGACCAATTTTTCTCCAGCTGGAGACCGGGGCCAAACCAGACGCCGAGTAGCTTGCACGGCCCATCAGTCCAACCAAAGGGTCCCTGAAGGGGCATACCCCTCCAGGCACCGATACGTAAGCCAATAGACTTAACGTAGTTAATTATGGCCCCTGTGACCTTGGCATACCGACTTGTTTCTATGTCAACGACTCTAATCTCGGCACTGCTCGTTACAAGCACAGTCACGTCGTCAGCATAGGCGGTATACTTTACCGGGGTAGAGCCACCTGGCAAAGTAATCCCGCGAAGGACCGGATTCACCCGAAGCTGGCGCAAATATGGCTCAAGCGCCAGCACATATAACATTGGGGATAACGGACAACCTTGACGGATCGATCTTGTTAACATGAAGGGTTTCGACCTCACCCCATTCACTTCTACCATAGCACCAGGGTTGGCATACAAGAGGCAAATCCAAGAGCGAAACTGGGGACCAAACCCAGCCGAGCGAAGAACAGCCTCTAGGTAACGATGGTCTACTCTGTCGAATGCTTTGGACTGATCTAAGTTGATCAGCGCGGCTTCTGTGTCGACTTTTTCTACGATCAAGCGTATCGTGTGCAAATTGTCTTGAATCGTCCGACCCTTAACAGAACAAGTCTGTTCGGGACTTATTAGACGGTGTAAGACAATCTGCAGACGATTTGCTAAGATCTTGGCCAAAATCTTTAACTCTGTGTTTAACATCGTTAAGGGCCGGAAATTACCTATCCCATCCCCTCCATTTTTATCTTTGCGTAACAATTTAATGATCCCCCTGGTAAAGTACTGAGGTATGCACCCGTTCCTAAACCAGGAGTTAAAAAGTACGGTCAGCAAAGGGATAAAAATGGGCGACAGCCTCAAATACACCTCGTAGGGCAGACCATCTATCCCAGGGGTCCTGTCTAGCCCGACCTGTTTCAAGGCCTCAATGACTTCTTCCTCTTTTATGCTACCTTCACACCTAGCTGCTTCGGTCGCCTCCAGGCGAGAAAAGTCGGCTAAATAGGTGTCAAACTGTTCAATAGTCAGACCGGGCTCCTTGGTAAAAAGTTCCTGAAAATGAGTCCGAAAACCCTCCAAGATTCCGTCGTTTGAAGTTACGGTTCGTCCGTCCGGCAATGTGACACTGGCGATGTGTCGATCTGCAGAACGTCGAAACTCCTCCGCACGCAATGACGCGGCCATGTTTGTTGCCTCGTTTGGCGCTCTTTTTAATCTAGCCCTAACTAATACTCCCTGGTCCTCCCTGTTATCCAAGGAGTCCAGTTCAGCCTTAACTACAGTATAGCTAGCACTATCCCCCTCCTCCACCGCCCTTTCTAATCTATCTTCTAGCGCCGCTTTCGCTGCTCTAGAACTACGTTTGAGCCGGCGACTAAAATCAGCAGCGAAGGACCTAATGACTTTTTTAAGGTTGCCCCACCACTTATTCCCGATGATAGCCCCCGTCAATTCCCTCTGTATTGTTAGTAGAAGCTGTTCCCGGAAGTCCTTCACATCGAACAACGACGTGTTGAACTTCCAGTAACTAGCCATCCTAGGTTTAACACTATCTAAGTTTACTCGAACCCGGACAAGCCTGTGGTCCGAATAAACTATACTATGAAAACTTGGACAGTCTAAAAGCCCTAAGTCGACTCTCCTAACTAAGAACCGATCGATGTAACTCGAAAGTTGCACCGAATCGGAGCCGCGTCTACCTGTCCAAGTCCATGCTAAATCCCCGGGTTTTTCGTTCCGAAATTTATCGACAAGATCAAACTTGTCGACAAAGTCTCGAAACGCTTTAGCATCCCGGTTCTGATTAGTATCCCTTCTGGTATTAACCCCGCGATCTAATTCGGGATCCAGGACCGCGTTCCAGTCTCCCGCTAAAACTAACCGTCGAGACGAATTCATGAAAGGCTCGATTCGCCGAAAAAAGGAAACTAGCTCAGCATGGTTATTGGGCGCATAAACCCCAATAAAACGAAATGCCACATCCTTTACGGTAACATCTAGAACGAGTAATCTTCCCTCTGGATCTGCATAAATAGGGTCACACGACGCATCAAGAGTGCGCTTAACTAGCCAAGTAACCCCCCTTGCATGGGTATCATAATGTGCTGAATAGAGCTGAAAGTCTCTAAGGAGCACACCCTGATAATCACTAGGAATGAAGTGAGTTTCCTGTATACAACAAATATCCACACCAAGGCGTTGAAGGTCGCGTGCAACTCGAAGTTTACGAGAGGCGTCCCTCAACCCTCGGACATTTAAACTAGCTAATCTTAAGGAAGCCATCTTGAGTTACTTAGGGTTGAGAAACCTAATCAAACATAGACGGTGTCAAGACACCGACAGCTGTCCCCAATGATCCAGTGGTCATCTCAGTGGTGATAGACCCGTCAGGGGACAGACCGCCGATGTCTAGGGGGAAGGTTAGTTTAACTGCCCTATAAAGTGAAGGATGGAGTTTGATGGGGACCCGTCCAACACATCGTTTTCTAATTTCGATTAATTCGGTGTCGTTGAAATAGGCTGCTGGAGGATAAAGGTTGAAAGCAGAGTTTGCTTCCTCCAGCATAGTCCATAGACCTTTGGCCTCCTCGCGTTTCCTGACAACTGTTAGTATGTGGTTTGTTTTAAAATTTTCAGGGTTAGTAATGTCTTTTTTTTGGTATGATTTGAAAGCGAGGAGGTTTCTGTATTCTTTCCTGCTATGGGACTTCATTATGGTCTCTACTTCTGCTGTGATTTTGCACACATCCTTCCCATTAAAGAAGGGTTGTTGTTTTTTTTTTCTCGATTCAGTCTCTACAGAGGGGCTTCTATGTCTTTTCTTATCTGAGGGGGGAGGAGGGGGCATGTCTGTTTTCATTGGAGAAGGGGGAGGGGTGTTCTTGGGCGTGTTGTTTGGCGAGCAGAATGGTGACGGTTTGGGGGTCTTTTTGGAGGGGGAACCTAGAGATGTCATTTTGGTGTCTCTATGGGGCAGAGGAGCTTTAGTAAGAGGGGGGGCTTTGCGAGGGATTTGCTTTTCTTTTGAGGTCGGTTTTTCAGGGAAAAGGGATTCAGGGAACTCTTTCTCCTCCGATTTTCTCCTTTTCTCATCAAGAGTTTCTTTTAGTTTCAGTAGGGTTTTGAATTTATTGCCCCCTGGGTCTTTACTTGTCCTAATTTCAATTTTCTCCTCTTTAGAGAGGGACTTAGCATAAGTCTTGGGTGGGGATTTTTTTGAAAGAGGGATGAGTGTCCAGTTGTCCTTTTTGGGGGATTGTTTTTCTGAATTAAAAGTCTTTTCAAACTCGTCAGGTGTTATTTCTTTTTTCTCTTCTGCTGGTGTCTGGGAATTGTCCTTAGGTTCTACATAACCTATTTTCCGGTCATTTGTAGTGATAATTTTTACAGCTGGCTTCCTTTTGGGGCATGTGTAAGTGAGATGGCCGACTTCCCCACATATCCAACATGCTGGTCTTCTGCCTGCGACCACGATTGGCAGCTTCTCTACTCCAGCCTCCAGGTAGTAAGGTATGCGTAGAAATGCTTCTGCATTAAGCAGAATGTCGAAAGTCCATACTCCATTATAATGGTCTTCTTCTATTCCGGTGATGTCCCCAAACTTAAGTAAGAAAGCGGCTAGGTATTCCCCGGGGACAGCACCAGGAACTTCAAAAATGGACACTGTAGTTCTTCGCCTTCCTAGGTATTCCATTCTCAGAACGTACTCGGTGGTAATAATTTCTTTTTTTGTCATTGCTATGCATTCTTCTTCCGTCTTAAAAAGAGCTGCCCATGTGTTATATCCTTTGCATTTTGTGATCCGCTCAGCTCTTAAACCTGCTGATGAAATTAATTTGGTGACAACATCTTTCGTTGATCTAATTAGTTTTTTTGTTTTACGGTCTATTACAAATAGAGAAATAGTCCTCTTAGCAAATTCTTGTAACCGCGGTTGTTCCAACTTTATACCCGTTTCAGTCGTAAATTCCACACATTTCTTTGCGTCTTCGACAAATTTAACGACGTCGATTTTTACTTTTGGTGGTTTTGTCCATCCACCTAATGCCTCATCTTCCTTCACCTCAACCGTCGGCACACAGCTAGCAGCTGCCATGGCCGGCGTATAACAAGAGGAGAGAAAGATAACAGTCCAAAAAACAAAGAAAAAAAAAGAAAAAAAAAAAAGAATCCGGTAATTGAAAAAGTGGTGCCGGGGGAAGAAGAAGATAAGCAATAACAAATTTAACAAGGTGATAACAAAATATTAACAATATAACGTGCAGAATAACAATATACGAACCAACAAATTTTGAGCGATAAAGACGTAGTCAGACGGAGAGTAAAGGTAATATTTATTTTATTGTATAAAATAAAATTACACAAATAAAAATGTGGCACAAGGCCGAAAAAGGGGATGGGGGTTAATGTTGACCTAACTAACATAACGTTAACTTAACTAGACTCTTTCACCAAAATACCAGAATCACTCTGTGGACATCCTACTTAAAACCCGAAAGTTACAAATATATATACATGATGTGGGGGGGTTGGGGATAAAAATCTTATTTACAAAATTGGATGAAAAATATACAATGGTACAAGGTGGTTAGTAAAAAGAACCCCCTCACTACTAATTGTGGCGGATAAAAAGTTTTGCCAGTCGAAAAGATGTGGGTCCCACGAAAACTGACTTTATTCAAACACAACAAAAAAGGCCCACATCTCTGGCAAAACAGTTTATCCATCACCTAAGGGGCCGGGATTGGGGGTTATCGAACCAAAAGTGGGAAAAAAAAAAAAAAAAAAAAAAAAAAAAGGGGGGGGGACGCTGGGACAGGGAAAACCAAAAAAGGGGATTGGGGCGATGATAGCATGCATACTCTAGCTAAGTTAAAAATCGAACAAAAAAGCCTAACTAGCCTACTCTAGGAGGTCCGATGCATGTCTATGTTTGATCAAGTCACCCAAAATCCTTAAAAAAACCTAAGCCACTCAAAAAAGAAATTCAAGATTAGCTCCATTCACTTTACACAATCGCGAAACTTTCACCCACCTGTCGTTGAAATTCACAGAAGTGAGTTTCACCTTCTCCAGCTTAATTCGCATTTTCAATCGATATTTGAAAATGAGGACAAGCTGGGGAGCAGTGAAGGTCTCACCTCCGTAAACCTCCTTCTGTCGCGTCGTCCAAATCACGCCTCTCATAACTGCTAGTAAACACAGAAAAACATAGCGTTCTTCTTTCTTCATGGTCGGTGCCCAGTTGCAGCACGGGGAAACCGACTCCAGCACAAAAAACCGCTCGCTCAGCATGCGAACCGTGAAGCCTTCAACTAACTCACACAACGGTCGAACAATGGCGCAGTGGAAGAAAGCATGATCAAGGTCTTCCTCCCATTCTCCGCATCGGACACAATTGGGTGTCTCCGTAAAACCCGCTGCGTGAAGTCTTTTGCCGACCCAGAGGGCACTTCGTATTACCAGCCAGGTGAGTGATGCCTCGTAATTATCGAAGCAGCTCGACCCAGGCGCCCAAGGCCATATTAAGCGGCGCTCCTCCTTCGTAAAACCGAACTCCTCAATCTTTTCGTCTCGAACGGATCCCCTCACTAAGGCCCGATATAGCGCCTTGCGAGACAACAGCTGGGTGTCAGAGAGGCTTTCTTGGACCCGTAGAAGAAATCTCAAGGCCTGCCGACACTCGCGATAGAAAGGGCACTCGTTTCGGAACAACTTGTGTGCCTCTCCTCTAGCCGAATGCACACTCTCCAAAGCCGGAAAGGCTTTCTTAGTGTCTTCTATCCAGAAGACACCGTTTCCCTCACTTGGTGTACACATTCGATCCAGGTATATCAGCCTAAGAGTGTGTCTACGTATTAGCACACTAGGCATACCCAGACCGCCTTCAGACGGATGCAGGTAACAGACCTCCCGAGCAACCATGGCTTGCTTTCCGCGCCATAAGAATGCAAAAAGAGCACGCACCAGATCAACTAGTGTGGTTTCCGGGAGTGGAAGTACTGATAGACGGTAAAGGATCAGGGGGTAGATATGAGAATTGCATACCTCCGCCCGACCCTTCAAAGACAGATTTCTCAAGGCCCACAAATGAGATGCGACCTTGACCGCTTCCAATACCTCCGACCAATTTTTCTCCAGCTGGAGACCGGGGCCAAACCAGACGCCGAGTAGCTTGCACGGCCCATCAGTCCAACCAAAGGGTCCCTGAAGGGGCATACCCCTCCAGGCACCGATACGTAAGCCAATAGACTTAACGTAGTTAATTATGGCCCCTGTGACCTTGGCATACCGACTTGTTTCTATGTCAACGACTCTAATCTCGGCACTGCTCGTTACAAGCACAGTCACGTCGTCAGCATAGGCGGTATACTTTACCGGGGTAGAGCCACCTGGCAAAGTAATCCCGCGAAGGACCGGATTCACCCGAAGCTGGCGCAAATATGGCTCAAGCGCCAGCACATATAACATTGGGGATAACGGACAACCTTGACGGATCGATCTTGTTAACATGAAGGGTTTCGACCTCACCCCATTCACTTCTACCATAGCACCAGGGTTGGCATACAAGAGGCAAATCCAAGAGCGAAACTGGGGACCAAACCCAGCCGAGCGAAGAACAGCCTCTAGGTAACGATGGTCTACTCTGTCGAATGCTTTGGACTGATCTAAGTTGATCAGCGCGGCTTCTGTGTCGACTTTTTCTACGATCAAGCGTATCGTGTGCAAATTGTCTTGAATCGTCCGACCCTTAACAGAACAAGTCTGTTCGGGACTTATTAGACGGTGTAAGACAATCTGCAGACGATTTGCTAAGATCTTGGCCAAAATCTTTAACTCTGTGTTTAACATCGTTAAGGGCCGGAAATTACCTATCCCATCCCCTCCATTTTTATCTTTGCGTAACAATTTAATGATCCCCCTGGTAAAGTACTGAGGTATGCACCCGTTCCTAAACCAGGAGTTAAAAAGTACGGTCAGCAAAGGGATAAAAATGGGCGACAGCCTCAAATACACCTCGTAGGGCAGACCATCTATCCCAGGGGTCCTGTCTAGCCCGACCTGTTTCAAGGCCTCAATGACTTCTTCCTCTTTTATGCTACCTTCACACCTAGCTGCTTCGGTCGCCTCCAGGCGAGAAAAGTCGGCTAAATAGGTGTCAAACTGTTCAATAGTCAGACCGGGCTCCTTGGTAAAAAGTTCCTGAAAATGAGTCCGAAAACCCTCCAAGATTCCGTCGTTTGAAGTTACGGTTCGTCCGTCCGGCAATGTGACACTGGCGATGTGTCGATCTGCAGAACGTCGAAACTCCTCCGCACGCAATGACGCGGCCATGTTTGTTGCCTCGTTTGGCGCTCTTTTTAATCTAGCCCTAACTAATACTCCCTGGTCCTCCCTGTTATCCAAGGAGTCCAGTTCAGCCTTAACTACAGTATAGCTAGCACTATCCCCCTCCTCCACCGCCCTTTCTAATCTATCTTCTAGCGCCGCTTTCGCTGCTCTAGAACTACGTTTGAGCCGGCGACTAAAATCAGCAGCGAAGGACCTAATGACTTTTTTAAGGTTGCCCCACCACTTATTCCCGATGATAGCCCCCGTCAATTCCCTCTGTATTGTTAGTAGAAGCTGTTCCCGGAAGTCCTTCACATCGAACAACGACGTGTTGAACTTCCAGTAACTAGCCATCCTAGGTTTAACACTATCTAAGTTTACTCGAACCCGGACAAGCCTGTGGTCCGAATAAACTATACTATGAAAACTTGGACAGTCTAAAAGCCCTAAGTCGACTCTCCTAACTAAGAACCGATCGATGTAACTCGAAAGTTGCACCGAATCGGAGCCGCGTCTACCTGTCCAAGTCCATGCTAAATCCCCGGGTTTTTCGTTCCGAAATTTATCGACAAGATCAAACTTGTCGACAAAGTCTCGAAACGCTTTAGCATCCCGGTTCTGATTAGTATCCCTTCTGGTATTAACCCCGCGATCTAATTCGGGATCCAGGACCGCGTTCCAGTCTCCCGCTAAAACTAACCGTCGAGACGAATTCATGAAAGGCTCGATTCGCCGAAAAAAGGAAACTAGCTCAGCATGGTTATTGGGCGCATAAACCCCAATAAAACGAAATGCCACATCCTTTACGGTAACATCTAGAACGAGTAATCTTCCCTCTGGATCTGCATAAATAGGGTCACACGACGCATCAAGAGTGCGCTTAACTAGCCAAGTAACCCCCCTTGCATGGGTATCATAATGTGCTGAATAGAGCTGAAAGTCTCTAAGGAGCACACCCTGATAATCACTAGGAATGAAGTGAGTTTCCTGTATACAACAAATATCCACACCAAGGCGTTGAAGGTCGCGTGCAACTCGAAGTTTACGAGAGGCGTCCCTCAACCCTCGGACATTTAAACTAGCTAATCTTAAGGAAGCCATCTTGAGTTACTTAGGGTTGAGAAACCTAATCAAACATAGACGGTGTCAAGACACCGACAGCTGTCCCCAATGATCCAGTGGTCATCTCAGTGGTGATAGACCCGTCAGGGGACAGACCGCCGATGTCTAGGGGGAAGGTTAGTTTAACTGCCCTATAAAGTGAAGGATGGAGTTTGATGGGGACCCGTCCAACACATCGTTTTCTAATTTCGATTAATTCGGTGTCGTTGAAATAGGCTGCTGGAGGATAAAGGTTGAAAGCAGAGTTTGCTTCCTCCAGCATAGTCCATAGACCTTTGGCCTCCTCGCGTTTCCTGACAACTGTTAGTATGTGGTTTGTTTTAAAATTTTCAGGGTTAGTAATGTCTTTTTTTTGGTATGATTTGAAAGCGAGGAGGTTTCTGTATTCTTTCCTGCTATGGGACTTCATTATGGTCTCTACTTCTGCTGTGATTTTGCACACATCCTTCCCATTAAAGAAGGGTTGTTGTTTTTTTTTTCTCGATTCAGTCTCTACAGAGGGGCTTCTATGTCTTTTCTTATCTGAGGGGGGAGGAGGGGGCATGTCTGTTTTCATTGGAGAAGGGGGAGGGGTGTTCTTGGGCGTGTTGTTTGGCGAGCAGAATGGTGACGGTTTGGGGGTCTTTTTGGAGGGGGAACCTAGAGATGTCATTTTGGTGTCTCTATGGGGCAGAGGAGCTTTAGTAAGAGGGGGGGCTTTGCGAGGGATTTGCTTTTCTTTTGAGGTCGGTTTTTCAGGGAAAAGGGATTCAGGGAACTCTTTCTCCTCCGATTTTCTCCTTTTCTCATCAAGAGTTTCTTTTAGTTTCAGTAGGGTTTTGAATTTATTGCCCCCTGGGTCTTTACTTGTCCTAATTTCAATTTTCTCCTCTTTAGAGAGGGACTTAGCATAAGTCTTGGGTGGGGATTTTTTTGAAAGAGGGATGAGTGTCCAGTTGTCCTTTTTGGGGGATTGTTTTTCTGAATTAAAAGTCTTTTCAAACTCGTCAGGTGTTATTTCTTTTTTCTCTTCTGCTGGTGTCTGGGAATTGTCCTTAGGTTCTACATAACCTATTTTCCGGTCATTTGTAGTGATAATTTTTACAGCTGGCTTCCTTTTGGGGCATGTGTAAGTGAGATGGCCGACTTCCCCACATATCCAACATGCTGGTCTTCTGCCTGCGACCACGATTGGCAGCTTCTCTACTCCAGCCTCCAGGTAGTAAGGTATGCGTAGAAATGCTTCTGCATTAAGCAGAATGTCGAAAGTCCATACTCCATTATAATGGTCTTCTTCTATTCCGGTGATGTCCCCAAACTTAAGTAAGAAAGCGGCTAGGTATTCCCCGGGGACAGCACCAGGAACTTCAAAAATGGACACTGTAGTTCTTCGCCTTCCTAGGTATTCCATTCTCAGAACGTACTCGGTGGTAATAATTTCTTTTTTTGTCATTGCTATGCATTCTTCTTCCGTCTTAAAAAGAGCTGCCCATGTGTTATATCCTTTGCATTTTGTGATCCGCTCAGCTCTTAAACCTGCTGATGAAATTAATTTGGTGACAACATCTTTCGTTGATCTAATTAGTTTTTTTGTTTTACGGTCTATTACAAATAGAGAAATAGTCCTCTTAGCAAATTCTTGTAACCGCGGTTGTTCCAACTTTATACCCGTTTCAGTCGTAAATTCCACACATTTCTTTGCGTCTTCGACAAATTTAACGACGTCGATTTTTACTTTTGGTGGTTTTGTCCATCCACCTAATGCCTCATCTTCCTTCACCTCAACCGTCGGCACACAGCTAGCAGCTGCCATGGCCGGCGTATAACAAGAGGAGAGAAAGATAACAGTCCAAAAAACAAAGAAAAAAAAAGAAAAAAAAAAAAAAGAATCCGGTAATTGAAAAAGTGGTGCCGGGGGAAGAAGAAGATAAGCAATAACAAATTTAACAAGGTGATAACAAAATATTAACAATATAACGTGCAGAATAACAATATACGAACCAACAAATTTTGAGCGATAAAGACGTAGTCAGACGGAGAGTAAAGGTAATATTTATTTTATTGTATAAAATAAAATTACACAAATAAAAATGTGGCACAAGGCCGAAAAAGGGGATGGGGGTTAATGTTGACCTAACTAACATAACGTTAACTTAACTAGACTCTTTCACCAAAATACCAGAATCACTCTGTGGACATCCTACTTAAAACCCGAAAGTTACAAATATATATACATGATGTGGGGGGGTTGGGGATAAAAATCTTATTTACAAAATTGGATGAAAAATATACAATGGTACAAGGTGGTTAGTAAAAAGAACCCCCTCACTACTAATTGTGGCGGATAAAAAGTTTTGCCAGTCGAAAAGATGTGGGTCCCACGAAAACTGACTTTATTCAAACACAACAAAAAAGGCCCACATCTCTGGCAAAACAGTTTATCCATCACCTAAGGGGCCGGGATTGGGGGTTATCGAACCAAAAGTGGGAAAAAAAAAAAAAAAAAAAAAAAAAAAAGGGGGGGGGACGCTGGGACAGGGAAAACCAAAAAAGGGGATTGGGGCGATGATAGCATGCATACTCTAGCTAAGTTAAAAATCGAACAAAAAAGCCTAACTAGCCTACTCTAGGAGGTCCGATGCATGTCTATGTTTGATCAAGTCACCCAAAATCCTTAAAAAAACCTAAGCCACTCAAAAAAGAAATTCAAGATTAGCTCCATTCACTTTACACAATCGCGAAACTTTCACCCACCTGTCGTTGAAATTCACAGAAGTGAGTTTCACCTTCTCCAGCTTAATTCGCATTTTCAATCGATATTTGAAAATGAGGACAAGCTGGGGAGCAGTGAAGGTCTCACCTCCGTAAACCTCCTTCTGTCGCGTCGTCCAAATCACGCCTCTCATAACTGCTAGTAAACACAGAAAAACATAGCGTTCTTCTTTCTTCATGGTCGGTGCCCAGTTGCAGCACGGGGAAACCGACTCCAGCACAAAAAACCGCTCGCTCAGCATGCGAACCGTGAAGCCTTCAACTAACTCACACAACGGTCGAACAATGGCGCAGTGGAAGAAAGCATGATCAAGGTCTTCCTCCCATTCTCCGCATCGGACACAATTGGGTGTCTCCGTAAAACCCGCTGCGTGAAGTCTTTTGCCGACCCAGAGGGCACTTCGTATTACCAGCCAGGTGAGTGATGCCTCGTAATTATCGAAGCAGCTCGACCCAGGCGCCCAAGGCCATATTAAGCGGCGCTCCTCCTTCGTAAAACCGAACTCCTCAATCTTTTCGTCTCGAACGGATCCCCTCACTAAGGCCCGATATAGCGCCTTGCGAGACAACAGCTGGGTGTCAGAGAGGCTTTCTTGGACCCGTAGAAGAAATCTCAAGGCCTGCCGACACTCGCGATAGAAAGGGCACTCGTTTCGGAACAACTTGTGTGCCTCTCCTCTAGCCGAATGCACACTCTCCAAAGCCGGAAAGGCTTTCTTAGTGTCTTCTATCCAGAAGACACCGTTTCCCTCACTTGGTGTACACATTCGATCCAGGTATATCAGCCTAAGAGTGTGTCTACGTATTAGCACACTAGGCATACCCAGACCGCCTTCAGACGGATGCAGGTAACAGACCTCCCGAGCAACCATGGCTTGCTTTCCGCGCGATAAGAATGCAAAAAGAGCACGCACCAGATCAACTAGTGTGGTTTCCGGGAGTGGAAGTACTGATAGACGGTAAAGGATCAGGGGGTAGATATGAGAATTGCATACCTCCGCCCGACCCTTCAAAGACAGATTTCTCAAGGCCCACAAATGAGATGCGACCTTGACCGCTTCCAATACCTCCGACCAATTTTTCTCCAGCTGGAGACCGGGGCCAAACCAGACGCCGAGTAGCTTGCACGGCCCATCAGTCCAACCAAAGGGTCCCTGAAGGGGCATACCCCTCCAGGCACCGATACGTAAGCCAATAGACTTAACGTAGTTAATTATGGCCCCTGTGACCTTGGCATACCGACTTGTTTCTATGTCAACGACTCTAATCTCGGCACTGCTCGTTACAAGCACAGTCACGTCGTCAGCATAGGCGGTATACTTTACCGGGGTAGAGCCACCTGGCAAAGTAATCCCGCGAAGGACCGGATTCACCCGAAGCTGGCGCAAATATGGCTCAAGCGCCAGCACATATAACATTGGGGATAACGGACAACCTTGACGGATCGATCTTGTTAACATGAAGGGTTTCGACCTCACCCCATTCACTTCTACCATAGCACCAGGGTTGGCA
This sequence comes from Euprymna scolopes, assembly GCF_053919585.1. Taxonomy (NCBI): domain Eukaryota; kingdom Metazoa; phylum Mollusca; class Cephalopoda; order Sepiida; family Sepiolidae; genus Euprymna; species Euprymna scolopes. The sequence goes on from NC_136515.1 coordinate 32,402,186, forward strand.
TACAAGAGGCAAATCCAAGAGCGAAACTGGGGACCAAACCCAGCCGAGCGAAGAACAGCCTCTAGGTAACGATGGTCTACTCTGTCGAATGCTTTGGACTGATCTAAGTTGATCAGCGCGGCTTCTGTGTCGACTTTTTCTACGATCAAGCGTATCGTGTGCAAATTGTCTTGAATCGTCCGACCCTTAACAGAACAAGTCTGTTCGGGACTTATTAGACGGTGTAAGACAATCTGCAGACGATTTGCTAAGATCTTGGCCAAAATCTTTAACTCTGTGTTTAACATCGTTAAGGGCCGGAAATTACCTATCCCATCCCCTCCATTTTTATCTTTGCGTAACAATTTAATGATCCCCCTGGTAAAGTACTGAGGTATGCACCCGTTCCTAAACCAGGAGTTAAAAAGTACGGTCAGCAAAGGGATAAAAATGGGCGACAGCCTCAAATACACCTCGTAGGGCAGACCATCTATCCCAGGGGTCCTGTCTAGCCCGACCTGTTTCAAGGCCTCAATGACTTCTTCCTCTTTTATGCTACCTTCACACCTAGCTGCTTCGGTCGCCTCCAGGCGAGAAAAGTCGGCTAAATAGGTGTCAAACTGTTCAATAGTCAGACCGGGCTCCTTGGTAAAAAGTTCCTGAAAATGAGTCCGAAAACCCTCCAAGATTCCGTCGTTTGAAGTTACGGTTCGTCCGTCCGGCAATGTGACACTGGCGATGTGTCGATCTGCAGAACGTCGAAACTCCTCCGCACGCAATGACGCGGCCATGTTTGTTGCCTCGTTTGGCGCTCTTTTTAATCTAGCCCTAACTAATACTCCCTGGTCCTCCCTGTTATCCAAGGAGTCCAGTTCAGCCTTAACTACAGTATAGCTAGCACTATCCCCCTCCTCCACCGCCCTTTCTAATCTATCTTCTAGCGCCGCTTTCGCTGCTCTAGAACTACGTTTGAGCCGGCGACTAAAATCAGCAGCGAAGGACCTAATGACTTTTTTAAGGTTGCCCCACCACTTATTCCCGATGATAGCCCCCGTCAATTCCCTCTGTATTGTTAGTAGAAGCTGTTCCCGGAAGTCCTTCACATCGAACAACGACGTGTTGAACTTCCAGTAACTAGCCATCCTAGGTTTAACACTATCTAAGTTTACTCGAACCCGGACAAGCCTGTGGTCCGAATAAACTATACTATGAAAACTTGGACAGTCTAAAAGCCCTAAGTCGACTCTCCTAACTAAGAACCGATCGATGTAACTCGAAAGTTGCACCGAATCGGAGCCGCGTCTACCTGTCCAAGTCCATGCTAAATCCCCGGGTTTTTCGTTCCGAAATTTATCGACAAGATCAAACTTGTCGACAAAGTCTCGAAACGCTTTAGCATCCCGGTTCTGATTAGTATCCCTTCTGGTATTAACCCCGCGATCTAATTCGGGATCCAGGACCGCGTTCCAGTCTCCCGCTAAAACTAACCGTCGAGACGAATTCATGAAAGGCTCGATTCGCCGAAAAAAGGAAACTAGCTCAGCATGGTTATTGGGCGCATAAACCCCAATAAAACGAAATGCCACATCCTTTACGGTAACATCTAGAACGAGTAATCTTCCCTCTGGATCTGCATAAATAGGGTCACACGACGCATCAAGAGTGCGCTTAACTAGCCAAGTAACCCCCCTTGCATGGGTATCATAATGTGCTGAATAGAGCTGAAAGTCTCTAAGGAGCACACCCTGATAATCACTAGGAATGAAGTGAGTTTCCTGTATACAACAAATATCCACACCAAGGCGTTGAAGGTCGCGTGCAACTCGAAGTTTACGAGAGGCGTCCCTCAACCCTCGGACATTTAAACTAGCTAATCTTAAGGAAGCCATCTTGAGTTACTTAGGGTTGAGAAACCTAATCAAACATAGACGGTGTCAAGACACCGACAGCTGTCCCCAATGATCCAGTGGTCATCTCAGTGGTGATAGACCCGTCAGGGGACAGACCGCCGATGTCTAGGGGGAAGGTTAGTTTAACTGCCCTATAAAGTGAAGGATGGAGTTTGATGGGGACCCGTCCAACACATCGTTTTCTAATTTCGATTAATTCGGTGTCGTTGAAATAGGCTGCTGGAGGATAAAGGTTGAAAGCAGAGTTTGCTTCCTCCAGCATAGTCCATAGACCTTTGGCCTCCTCGCGTTTCCTGACAACTGTTAGTATGTGGTTTGTTTTAAAATTTTCAGGGTTAGTAATGTCTTTTTTTTGGTATGATTTGAAAGCGAGGAGGTTTCTGTATTCTTTCCTGCTATGGGACTTCATTATGGTCTCTACTTCTGCTGTGATTTTGCACACATCCTTCCCATTAAAGAAGGGTTGTTGTTTTTTTTTTCTCGATTCAGTCTCTACAGAGGGGCTTCTATGTCTTTTCTTATCTGAGGGGGGAGGAGGGGGCATGTCTGTTTTCATTGGAGAAGGGGGAGGGGTGTTCTTGGGCGTGTTGTTTGGCGAGCAGAATGGTGACGGTTTGGGGGTCTTTTTGGAGGGGGAACCTAGAGATGTCATTTTGGTGTCTCTATGGGGCAGAGGAGCTTTAGTAAGAGGGGGGGCTTTGCGAGGGATTTGCTTTTCTTTTGAGGTCGGTTTTTCAGGGAAAAGGGATTCAGGGAACTCTTTCTCCTCCGATTTTCTCCTTTTCTCATCAAGAGTTTCTTTTAGTTTCAGTAGGGTTTTGAATTTATTGCCCCCTGGGTCTTTACTTGTCCTAATTTCAATTTTCTCCTCTTTAGAGAGGGACTTAGCATAAGTCTTGGGTGGGGATTTTTTTGAAAGAGGGATGAGTGTCCAGTTGTCCTTTTTGGGGGATTGTTTTTCTGAATTAAAAGTCTTTTCAAACTCGTCAGGTGTTATTTCTTTTTTCTCTTCTGCTGGTGTCTGGGAATTGTCCTTAGGTTCTACATAACCTATTTTCCGGTCATTTGTAGTGATAATTTTTACAGCTGGCTTCCTTTTGGGGCATGTGTAAGTGAGATGGCCGACTTCCCCACATATCCAACATGCTGGTCTTCTGCCTGCGACCACGATTGGCAGCTTCTCTACTCCAGCCTCCAGGTAGTAAGGTATGCGTAGAAATGCTTCTGCATTAAGCAGAATGTCGAAAGTCCATACTCCATTATAATGGTCTTCTTCTATTCCGGTGATGTCCCCAAACTTAAGTAAGAAAGCGGCTAGGTATTCCCCGGGGACAGCACCAGGAACTTCAAAAATGGACACTGTAGTTCTTCGCCTTCCTAGGTATTCCATTCTCAGAACGTACTCGGTGGTAATAATTTCTTTTTTTGTCATTGCTATGCATTCTTCTTCCGTCTTAAAAAGAGCTGCCCATGTGTTATATCCTTTGCATTTTGTGATCCGCTCAGCTCTTAAACCTGCTGATGAAATTAATTTGGTGACAACATCTTTCGTTGATCTAATTAGTTTTTTTGTTTTACGGTCTATTACAAATAGAGAAATAGTCCTCTTAGCAAATTCTTGTAACCGCGGTTGTTCCAACTTTATACCCGTTTCAGTCGTAAATTCCACACATTTCTTTGCGTCTTCGACAAATTTAACGACGTCGATTTTTACTTTTGGTGGTTTTGTCCATCCACCTAATGCCTCATCTTCCTTCACCTCAACCGTCGGCACACAGCTAGCAGCTGCCATGGCCGGCGTATAACAAGAGGAGAGAAAGATAACAGTCCAAAAAACAAAGAAAAAAAAAGAAAAAAAAAAAAGAATCCGGTAATTGAAAAAGTGGTGCCGGGGGAAGAAGAAGATAAGCAATAACAAATTTAACAAGGTGATAACAAAATATTAACAATATAACGTGCAGAATAACAATATACGAACCAACAAATTTTGAGCGATAAAGACGTAGTCAGACGGAGAGTAAAGGTAATATTTATTTTATTGTATAAAATAAAATTACACAAATAAAAATGTGGCACAAGGCCGAAAAAGGGGATGGGGGTTAATGTTGACCTAACTAACATAACGTTAACTTAACTAGACTCTTTCACCAAAATACCAGAATCACTCTGTGGACATCCTACTTAAAACCCGAAAGTTACAAATATATATACATGATGTGGGGGGGTTGGGGATAAAAATCTTATTTACAAAATTGGATGAAAAATATACAATGGTACAAGGTGGTTAGTAAAAAGAACCCCCTCACTACTAATTGTGGCGGATAAAAAGTTTTGCCAGTCGAAAAGATGTGGGTCCCACGAAAACTGACTTTATTCAAACACAACAAAAAAGGCCCACATCTCTGGCAAAACAGTTTATCCATCACCTAAGGGGCCGGGATTGGGGGTTATCGAACCAAAAGTGGGAAAAAAAAAAAAAAAAGGGGGGGGGACGCTGGGACAGGGAAAACCAAAAAAGGGGATTGGGGCGATGATAGCATGCATACTCTAGCTAAGTTAAAAATCGAACAAAAAAGCCTAACTAGCCTACTCTAGGAGGTCCGATGCATGTCTATGTTTGATCAAGTCACCCAAAATCCTTAAAAAAACCTAAGCCACTCAAAAAAGAAATTCAAGATTAGCTCCATTCACTTTACACAATCGCGAAACTTTCACCCACCTGTCGTTGAAATTCACAGAAGTGAGTTTCACCTTCTCCAGCTTAATTCGCATTTTCAATCGATATTTGAAAATGAGGACAAGCTGGGGAGCAGTGAAGGTCTCACCTCCGTAAACCTCCTTCTGTCGCGTCGTCCAAATCACGCCTCTCATAACTGCTAGTAAACACAGAAAAACATAGCGTTCTTCTTTCTTCATGGTCGGTGCCCAGTTGCAGCACGGGGAAACCGACTCCAGCACAAAAAACCGCTCGCTCAGCATGCGAACCGTGAAGCCTTCAACTAACTCACACAACGGTCGAACAATGGCGCAGTGGAAGAAAGCATGATCAAGGTCTTCCTCCCATTCTCCGCATCGGACACAATTGGGTGTCTCCGTAAAACCCGCTGCGTGAAGTCTTTTGCCGACCCAGAGGGCACTTCGTATTACCAGCCAGGTGAGTGATGCCTCGTAATTATCGAAGCAGCTCGACCCAGGCGCCCAAGGCCATATTAAGCGGCGCTCCTCCTTCGTAAAACCGAACTCCTCAATCTTTTCGTCTCGAACGGATCCCCTCACTAAGGCCCGATATAGCGCCTTGCGAGACAACAGCTGGGTGTCAGAGAGGCTTTCTTGGACCCGTAGAAGAAATCTCAAGGCCTGCCGACACTCGCGATAGAAAGGGCACTCGTTTCGGAACAACTTGTGTGCCTCTCCTCTAGCCGAATGCACACTCTCCAAAGCCGGAAAGGCTTTCTTAGTGTCTTCTATCCAGAAGACACCGTTTCCCTCACTTGGTGTACACATTCGATCCAGGTATATCAGCCTAAGAGTGTGTCTACGTATTAGCACACTAGGCATACCCAGACCGCCTTCAGACGGATGCAGGTAACAGACCTCCCGAGCAACCATGGCTTGCTTTCCGCGCCATAAGAATGCAAAAAGAGCACGCACCAGATCAACTAGTGTGGTTTCCGGGAGTGGAAGTACTGATAGACGGTAAAGGATCAGGGGGTAGATATGAGAATTGCATACCTCCGCCCGACCCTTCAAAGACAGATTTCTCAAGGCCCACAAATGAGATGCGACCTTGACCGCTTCCAATACCTCCGACCAATTTTTCTCCAGCTGGAGACCGGGGCCAAACCAGACGCCGAGTAGCTTGCACGGCCCATCAGTCCAACCAAAGGGTCCCTGAAGGGGCATACCCCTCCAGGCACCGATACGTAAGCCAATAGACTTAACGTAGTTAATTATGGCCCCTGTGACCTTGGCATACCGACTTGTTTCTATGTCAACGACTCTAATCTCGGCACTGCTCGTTACAAGCACAGTCACGTCGTCAGCATAGGCGGTATACTTTACCGGGGTAGAGCCACCTGGCAAAGTAATCCCGCGAAGGACCGGATTCACCCGAAGCTGGCGCAAATATGGCTCAAGCGCCAGCACATATAACATTGGGGATAACGGACAACCTTGACGGATCGATCTTGTTAACATGAAGGGTTTCGACCTCACCCCATTCACTTCTACCATAGCACCAGGGTTGGCATACAAGAGGCAAATCCAAGAGCGAAACTGGGGACCAAACCCAGCCGAGCGAAGAACAGCCTCTAGGTAACGATGGTCTACTCTGTCGAATGCTTTGGACTGATCTAAGTTGATCAGCGCGGCTTCTGTGTCGACTTTTTCTACGATCAAGCGTATCGTGTGCAAATTGTCTTGAATCGTCCGACCCTTAACAGAACAAGTCTGTTCGGGACTTATTAGACGGTGTAAGACAATCTGCAGACGATTTGCTAAGATCTTGGCCAAAATCTTTAACTCTGTGTTTAACATCGTTAAGGGCCGGAAATTACCTATCCCATCCCCTCCATTTTTATCTTTGCGTAACAATTTAATGATCCCCCTGGTAAAGTACTGAGGTATGCACCCGTTCCTAAACCAGGAGTTAAAAAGTACGGTCAGCAAAGGGATAAAAATGGGCGACAGCCTCAAATACACCTCGTAGGGCAGACCATCTATCCCAGGGGTCCTGTCTAGCCCGACCTGTTTCAAGGCCTCAATGACTTCTTCCTCTTTTATGCTACCTTCACACCTAGCTGCTTCGGTCGCCTCCAGGCGAGAAAAGTCGGCTAAATAGGTGTCAAACTGTTCAATAGTCAGACCGGGCTCCTTGGTAAAAAGTTCCTGAAAATGAGTCCGAAAACCCTCCAAGATTCCGTCGTTTGAAGTTACGGTTCGTCCGTCCGGCAATGTGACACTGGCGATGTGTCGATCTGCAGAACGTCGAAACTCCTCCGCACGCAATGACGCGGCCATGTTTGTTGCCTCGTTTGGCGCTCTTTTTAATCTAGCCCTAACTAATACTCCCTGGTCCTCCCTGTTATCCAAGGAGTCCAGTTCAGCCTTAACTACAGTATAGCTAGCACTATCCCCCTCCTCCACCGCCCTTTCTAATCTATCTTCTAGCGCCGCTTTCGCTGCTCTAGAACTACGTTTGAGCCGGCGACTAAAATCAGCAGCGAAGGACCTAATGACTTTTTTAAGGTTGCCCCACCACTTATTCCCGATGATAGCCCCCGTCAATTCCCTCTGTATTGTTAGTAGAAGCTGTTCCCGGAAGTCCTTCACATCGAACAACGACGTGTTGAACTTCCAGTAACTAGCCATCCTAGGTTTAACACTATCTAAGTTTACTCGAACCCGGACAAGCCTGTGGTCCGAATAAACTATACTATGAAAACTTGGACAGTCTAAAAGCCCTAAGTCGACTCTCCTAACTAAGAACCGATCGATGTAACTCGAAAGTTGCACCGAATCGGAGCCGCGTCTACCTGTCCAAGTCCATGCTAAATCCCCGGGTTTTTCGTTCCGAAATTTATCGACAAGATCAAACTTATCGACAAAGTCTCGAAACGCTTTAGCATCCCGGTTCTGATTAGTATCCCTTCTGGTATTAACCCCGCGATCTAATTCGGGATCCAGGACCGCGTTCCAGTCTCCCGCTAAAACTAACCGTCGAGACGAATTCATGAAAGGCTCGATTCGCCGAAAAAAGGAAACTAGCTCAGCATGGTTATTGGGCGCATAAACCCCAATAAAACGAAATGCCACATCCTTTACGGTAACATCTAGAACGAGTAATCTTCCCTCTGGATCTGCATAAATAGGGTCACACGACGCATCAAGAGTGCGCTTAACTAGCCAAGTAACCCCCCTTGCATGGGTATCATAATGTGCTGAATAGAGCTGAAAGTCTCTAAGGAGCACACCCTGATAATCACTAGGAATGAAGTGAGTTTCCTGTATACAACAAATATCCACACCAAGGCGTTGAAGGTCGCGTGCAACTCGAAGTTTACGAGAGGCGTCCCTCAACCCTCGGACATTTAAACTAGCTAATCTTAAGGAAGCCATCTTGAGTTACTTAGGGTTGAGAAACCTAATCAAACATAGACGGTGTCAAGACACCGACAGCTGTCCCCAATGATCCAGTGGTCATCTCAGTGGTGATAGACCCGTCAGGGGACAGACCGCCGATGTCTAGGGGGAAGGTTAGTTTAACTGCCCTATAAAGTGAAGGATGGAGTTTGATGGGGACCCGTCCAACACATCGTTTTCTAATTTCGATTAATTCGGTGTCGTTGAAATAGGCTGCTGGAGGATAAAGGTTGAAAGCAGAGTTTGCTTCCTCCAGCATAGTCCATAGACCTTTGGCCTCCTCGCGTTTCCTGACAACTGTTAGTATGTGGTTTGTTTTAAAATTTTCAGGGTTAGTAATGTCTTTTTTTTGGTATGATTTGAAAGCGAGGAGGTTTCTGTATTCTTTCCTGCTATGGGACTTCATTATGGTCTCTACTTCTGCTGTGATTTTGCACACATCCTTCCCATTAAAGAAGGGTTGTTGTTTTTTTTTTCTCGATTCAGTCTCTACAGAGGGGCTTCTATGTCTTTTCTTATCTGAGGGGGGAGGAGGGGGCATGTCTGTTTTCATTGGAGAAGGGGGAGGGGTGTTCTTGGGCGTGTTGTTTGGCGAGCAGAATGGTGACGGTTTGGGGGTCTTTTTGGAGGGGGAACCTAGAGATGTCATTTTGGTGTCTCTATGGGGCAGAGGAGCTTTAGTAAGAGGGGGGGCTTTGCGAGGGATTTGCTTTTCTTTTGAGGTCGGTTTTTCAGGGAAAAGGGATTCAGGGAACTCTTTCTCCTCCGATTTTCTCCTTTTCTCATCAAGAGTTTCTTTTAGTTTCAGTAGGGTTTTGAATTTATTGCCCCCTGGGTCTTTACTTGTCCTAATTTCAATTTTCTCCTCTTTAGAGAGGGACTTAGCATAAGTCTTGGGTGGGGATTTTTTTGAAAGAGGGATGAGTGTCCAGTTGTCCTTTTTGGGGGATTGTTTTTCTGAATTAAAAGTCTTTTCAAACTCGTCAGGTGTTATTTCTTTTTTCTCTTCTGCTGGTGTCTGGGAATTGTCCTTAGGTTCTACATAACCTATTTTCCGGTCATTTGTAGTGATAATTTTTACAGCTGGCTTCCTTTTGGGGCATGTGTAAGTGAGATGGCCGACTTCCCCACATATCCAACATGCTGGTCTTCTGCCTGCGACCACGATTGGCAGCTTCTCTACTCCAGCCTCCAGGTAGTAAGGTATGCGTAGAAATGCTTCTGCATTAAGCAGAATGTCGAAAGTCCATACTCCATTATAATGGTCTTCTTCTATTCCGGTGATGTCCCCAAACTTAAGTAAGAAAGCGGCTAGGTATTCCCCGGGGACAGCACCAGGAACTTCAAAAATGGACACTGTAGTTCTTCGCCTTCCTAGGTATTCCATTCTCAGAACGTACTCGGTGGTAATAATTTCTTTTTTTGTCATTGCTATGCATTCTTCTTCCGTCTTAAAAAGAGCTGCCCATGTGTTATATCCTTTGCATTTTGTGATCCGCTCAGCTCTTAAACCTGCTGATGAAATTAATTTGGTGACAACATCTTTCGTTGATCTAATTAGTTTTTTTGTTTTACGGTCTATTACAAATAGAGAAATAGTCCTCTTAGCAAATTCTTGTAACCGCGGTTGTTCCAACTTTATACCCGTTTCAGTCGTAAATTCCACACATTTCTTTGCGTCTTCGACAAATTTAACGACGTCGATTTTTACTTTTGGTGGTTTTGTCCATCCACCTAATGCCTCATCTTCCTTCACCTCAACCGTCGGCACACAGCTAGCAGCTGCCATGGCCGGCGTATAACAAGAGGAGAGAAAGATAACAGTCCAAAAAACAAAGAAAAAAAAAGAAAAAAAAAAAAGAATCCGGTAATTGAAAAAGTGGTGCCGGGGGAAGAAGAAGATAAGCAATAACAAATTTAACAAGGTGATAACAAAATATTAACAATATAACGTGCAGAATAACAATATACGAACCAACAAATTTTGAGCGATAAAGACGTAGTCAGACGGAGAGTAAAGGTAATATTTATTTTATTGTATAAAATAAAATTACACAAATAAAAATGTGGCACAAGGCCGAAAAAGGGGATGGGGGTTAATGTTGACCTAACTAACATAACGTTAACTTAACTAGACTCTTTCACCAAAATACCAGAATCACTCTGTGGACATCCTACTTAAAACCCGAAAGTTACAAATATATATACATGATGTGGGGGGGTTGGGGATAAAAATCTTATTTACAAAATTGGATGAAAAATATACAATGGTACAAGGTGGTTAGTAAAAAGAACCCCCTCACTACTAATTGTGGCGGATAAAAAGTTTTGCCAGTCGAAAAGATGTGGGTCCCACGAAAACTGACTTTATTCAAACACAACAAAAAAGGCCCACATCTCTGGCAAAACAGTTTATCCATCACCTAAGGGGCCGGGATTGGGGGTTATCGAACCAAAAGTGGGAAAAAAAAAAAAAAAAAAAAAAAAAAAAGGGGGGGGGACGCTGGGACAGGGAAAACCAAAAAAGGGGATTGGGGCGATGATAGCATGCATACTCTAGCTAAGTTAAAAATCGAACAAAAAAGCCTAACTAGCCTACTCTAGGAGGTCCGATGCATGTCTATGTTTGATCAAGTCACCCAAAATCCTTAAAAAAACCTAAGCCACTCAAAAAAGAAATTCAAGATTAGCTCCATTCACTTTACACAATCGCGAAACTTTCACCCACCTGTCGTTGAAATTCACAGAAGTGAGTTTCACCTTCTCCAGCTTAATTCGCATTTTCAATCGATATTTGAAAATGAGGACAAGCTGGGGAGCAGTGAAGGTCTCACCTCCGTAAACCTCCTTCTGTCGCGTCGTCCAAATCACGCCTCTCATAACTGCTAGTAAACACAGAAAAACATAGCGTTCTTCTTTCTTCATGGTCGGTGCCCAGTTGCAGCACGGGGAAACCGACTCCAGCACAAAAAACCGCTCGCTCAGCATGCGAACCGTGAAGCCTTCAACTAACTCACACAACGGTCGAACAATGGCGCAGTGGAAGAAAGCATGATCAAGGTCTTCCTCCCATTCTCCGCATCGGACACAATTGGGTGTCTCCGTAAAACCCGCTGCGTGAAGTCTTTTGCCGACCCAGAGGGCACTTCGTATTACCAGCCAGGTGAGTGATGCCTCGTAATTATCGAAGCAGCTCGACCCAGGCGCCCAAGGCCATATTAAGCGGCGCTCCTCCTTCGTAAAACCGAACTCCTCAATCTTTTCGTCTCGAACGGATCCCCTCACTAAGGCCCGATATAGCGCCTTGCGAGACAACAGCTGGGTGTCAGAGAGGCTTTCTTGGACCCGTAGAAGAAATCTCAAGGCCTGCCGACACTCGCGATAGAAAGGGCACTCGTTTCGGAACAACTTGTGTGCCTCTCCTCTAGCCGAATGCACACTCTCCAAAGCCGGAAAGGCTTTCTTAGTGTCTTCTATCCAGAAGACACCGTTTCCCTCACTTGGTGTACACATTCGATCCAGGTATATCAGCCTAAGAGTGTGTCTACGTATTAGCACACTAGGCATACCCAGACCGCCTTCAGACGGATGCAGGTAACAGACCTCCCGAGCAACCATGGCTTGCTTTCCGCGCCATAAGAATGCAAAAAGAGCACGCACCAGATCAACTAGTGTGGTTTCCGGGAGTGGAAGTACTGATAGACGGTAAAGGATCAGGGGGTAGATATGAGAATTGCATACCTCCGCCCGACCCTTCAAAGACAGATTTCTCAAGGCCCACAAATGAGATGCGACCTTGACCGCTTCCAATACCTCCGACCAATTTTTCTCCAGCTGGAGACCGGGGCCAAACCAGACGCCGAGTAGCTTGCACGGCCCATCAGTCCAACCAAAGGGTCCCTGAAGGGGCATACCCCTCCAGGCACCGATACGTAAGCCAATAGACTTAACGTAGTTAATTATGGCCCCTGTGACCTTGGCATACCGACTTGTTTCTATGTCAACGACTCTAATCTCGGCACTGCTCGTTACAAGCACAGTCACGTCGTCAGCATAGGCGGTATACTTTACCGGGGTAGAGCCACCTGGCAAAGTAATCCCGCGAAGGACCGGATTCACCCGAAGCTGGCGCAAATATGGCTCAAGCGCCAGCACATATAACATTGGGGATAACGGACAACCTTGACGGATCGATCTTGTTAACATGAAGGGTTTCGACCTCACCCCATTCACTTCTACCATAGCACCAGGGTTGGCATACAAGAGGCAAATCCAAGAGCGAAACTGGGGACCAAACCCAGCCGAGCGAAGAACAGCCTCTAGGTAACGATGGTCTACTCTGTCGAATGCTTTGGACTGATCTAAGTTGATCAGCGCGGCTTCTGTGTCGACTTTTTCTACGATCAAGCGTATCGTGTGCAAATTGTCTTGAATCGTCCGACCCTTAACAGAACAAGTCTGTTCGGGACTTATTAGACGGTGTAAGACAATCTGCAGACGATTTGCTAAGATCTTGGCCAAAATCTTTAACTCTGTGTTTAACATCGTTAAGGGCCGGAAATTACCTATCCCATCCCCTCCATTTTTATCTTTGCGTAACAATTTAATGATCCCCCTGGTAAAGTACTGAGGTATGCACCCGTTCCTAAACCAGGAGTTAAAAAGTACGGTCAGCAAAGGGATAAAAATGGGCGACAGCCTCAAATACACCTCGTAGGGCAGACCATCTATCCCAGGGGTCCTGTCTAGCCCGACCTGTTTCAAGGCCTCAATGACTTCTTCCTCTTTTATGCTACCTTCACACCTAGCTGCTTCGGTCGCCTCCAGGCGAGAAAAGTCGGCTAAATAGGTGTCAAACTGTTCAATAGTCAGACCGGGCTCCTTGGTAAAAAGTTCCTGAAAATGAGTCCGAAAACCCTCCAAGATTCCGTCGTTTGAAGTTACGGTTCGTCCGTCCGGCAATGTGACACTGGCGATGTGTCGATCTGCAGAACGTCGAAACTCCTCCGCACGCAATGACGCGGCCATGTTTGTTGCCTCGTTTGGCGCTCTTTTTAATCTAGCCCTAACTAATACTCCCTGGTCCTCCCTGTTATCCAAGGAGTCCAGTTCAGCCTTAACTACAGTATAGCTAGCACTATCCCCCTCCTCCACCGCCCTTTCTAATCTATCTTCTAGCGCCGCTTTCGCTGCTCTAGAACTACGTTTGAGCCGGCGACTAAAATCAGCAGCGAAGGACCTAATGACTTTTTTAAGGTTGCCCCACCACTTATTCCCGATGATAGCCCCCGTCAATTCCCTCTGTATTGTTAGTAGAAGCTGTTCCCGGAAGTCCTTCACATCGAACAACGACGTGTTGAACTTCCAGTAACTAGCCATCCTAGGTTTAACACTATCTAAGTTTACTCGAACCCGGACAAGCCTGTGGTCCGAATAAACTATACTATGAAAACTTGGACAGTCTAAAAGCCCTAAGTCGACTCTCCTAACTAAGAACCGATCGATGTAACTCGAAAGTTGCACCGAATCGGAGCCGCGTCTACCTGTCCAAGTCCATGCTAAATCCCCGGGTTTTTCGTTCCGAAATTTATCGACAAGATCAAACTTGTCGACAAAGTCTCGAAACGCTTTAGCATCCCGGTTCTGATTAGTATCCCTTCTGGTATTAACCCCGCGATCTAATTCGGGATCCAGGACCGCGTTCCAGTCTCCCGCTAAAACTAACCGTCGAGACGAATTCATGAAAGGCTCGATTCGCCGAAAAAAGGAAACTAGCTCAGCATGGTTATTGGGCGCATAAACCCCAATAAAACGAAATGCCACATCCTTTACGGTAACATCTAGAACGAGTAATCTTCCCTCTGGATCTGCATAAATAGGGTCACACGACGCATCAAGAGTGCGCTTAACTAGCCAAGTAACCCCCCTTGCATGGGTATCATAATGTGCTGAATAGAGCTGAAAGTCTCTAAGGAGCACACCCTGATAATCACTAGGAATGAAGTGAGTTTCCTGTATACAACAAATATCCACACCAAGGCGTTGAAGGTCGCGTGCAACTCGAAGTTTACGAGAGGCGTCCCTCAACCCTCGGACATTTAAACTAGCTAATCTTAAGGAAGCCATCTTGAGTTACTTAGGGTTGAGAAACCTAATCAAACATAGACGGTGTCAAGACACCGACAGCTGTCCCCAATGATCCAGTGGTCATCTCAGTGGTGATAGACCCGTCAGGGGACAGACCGCCGATGTCTAGGGGGAAGGTTAGTTTAACTGCCCTATAAAGTGAAGGATGGAGTTTGATGGGGACCCGTCCAACACATCGTTTTCTAATTTCGATTAATTCGGTGTCGTTGAAATAGGCTGCTGGAGGATAAAGGTTGAAAGCAGAGTTTGCTTCCTCCAGCATAGTCCATAGACCTTTGGCCTCCTCGCGTTTCCTGACAACTGTTAGTATGTGGTTTGTTTTAAAATTTTCAGGGTTAGTAATGTCTTTTTTTTGGTATGATTTGAAAGCGAGGAGGTTTCTGTATTCTTTCCTGCTATGGGACTTCATTATGGTCTCTACTTCTGCTGTGATTTTGCACACATCCTTCCCATTAAAGAAGGGTTGTTGTTTTTTTTTTCTCGATTCAGTCTCTACAGAGGGGCTTCTATGTCTTTTCTTATCTGAGGGGGGAGGAGGGGGCATGTCTGTTTTCATTGGAGAAGGGGGAGGGGTGTTCTTGGGCGTGTTGTTTGGCGAGCAGAATGGTGACGGTTTGGGGGTCTTTTTGGAGGGGGAACCTAGAGATGTCATTTTGGTGTCTCTATGGGGCAGAGGAGCTTTAGTAAGAGGGGGGGCTTTGCGAGGGATTTGCTTTTCTTTTGAGGTCGGTTTTTCAGGGAAAAGGGATTCAGGGAACTCTTTCTCCTCCGATTTTCTCCTTTTCTCATCAAGAGTTTCTTTTAGTTTCAGTAGGGTTTTGAATTTATTGCCCCCTGGGTCTTTACTTGTCCTAATTTCAATTTTCTCCTCTTTAGAGAGGGACTTAGCATAAGTCTTGGGTGGGGATTTTTTTGAAAGAGGGATGAGTGTCCAGTTGTCCTTTTTGGGGGATTGTTTTTCTGAATTAAAAGTCTTTTCAAACTCGTCAGGTGTTATTTCTTTTTTCTCTTCTGCTGGTGTCTGGGAATTGTCCTTAGGTTCTACATAACCTATTTTCCGGTCATTTGTAGTGATAATTTTTACAGCTGGCTTCCTTTTGGGGCATGTGTAAGTGAGATGGCCGACTTCCCCACATATCCAACATGCTGGTCTTCTGCCTGCGACCACGATTGGCAGCTTCTCTACTCCAGCCTCCAGGTAGTAAGGTATGCGTAGAAATGCTTCTGCATTAAGCAGAATGTCGAAAGTCCATACTCCATTATAATGGTCTTCTTCTATTCCGGTGATGTCCCCAAACTTAAGTAAGAAAGCGGCTAGGTATTCCCCGGGGACAGCACCAGGAACTTCAAAAATGGACACTGTAGTTCTTCGCCTTCCTAGGTATTCCATTCTCAGAACGTACTCGGTGGTAATAATTTCTTTTTTTGTCATTGCTATGCATTCTTCTTCCGTCTTAAAAAGAGCTGCCCATGTGTTATATCCTTTGCATTTTGTGATCCGCTCAGCTCTTAAACCTGCTGATGAAATTAATTTGGTGACAACATCTTTCGTTGATCTAATTAGTTTTTTTGTTTTACGGTCTATTACAAATAGAGAAATAGTCCTCTTAGCAAATTCTTGTAACCGCGGTTGTTCCAACTTTATACCCGTTTCAGTCGTAAATTCCACACATTTCTTTGCGTCTTCGACAAATTTAACGACGTCGATTTTTACTTTTGGTGGTTTTGTCCATCCACCTAATGCCTCATCTTCCTTCACCTCAACCGTCGGCACACAGCTAGCAGCTGCCATGGCCGGCGTATAACAAGAGGAGAGAAAGATAACAGTCCAAAAAACAAAGAAAAAAAAAGAAAAAAAAAAAAGAATCCGGTAATTGAAAAAGTGGTGCCGGGGGAAGAAGAAGATAAGCAATAACAAATTTAACAAGGTGATAACAAAATATTAACAATATAACGTGCAGAATAACAATATACGAACCAACAAATTTTGAGCGATAAAGACGTAGTCAGACGGAGAGTAAAGGTAATATTTATTTTATTGTATAAAATAAAATTACACAAATAAAAATGTGGCACAAGGCCGAAAAAGGGGATGGGGGTTAATGTTGACCTAACTAACATAACGTTAACTTAACTAGACTCTTTCACCAAAATACCAGAATCACTCTGTGGACATCCTACTTAAAACCCGAAAGTTACAAATATATATACATGATGTGGGGGGGTTGGGGATAAAAATCTTATTTACAAAATTGGATGAAAAATATACAATGGTACAAGGTGGTTAGTAAAAAGAACCCCCTCACTACTAATTGTGGCGGATAAAAAGTTTTGCCAGTCGAAAAGATGTGGGTCCCACGAAAACTGACTTTATTCAAACACAACAAAAAAGGCCCACATCTCTGGCAAAACAGTTTATCCATCACCTAAGGGGCCGGGATTGGGGGTTATCGAACCAAAAGTGGGAAAAAAAAAAAAAAAAAAAAAAAAAAAAGGGGGGGGGGACGCTGGGACAGGGAAAACCAAAAAAGGGGATTGGGGCGATGATAGCATGCATACTCTAGCTAAGTTAAAAATCGAACAAAAAAGCCTAACTAGCCTACTCTAGGAGGTCCGATGCATGTCTATGTTTGATCAAGTCACCCAAAATCCTTAAAAAAACCTAAGCCACTCAAAAAAGAAATTCAAGATTAGCTCCATTCACTTTACACAATCGCGAAACTTTCACCCACCTGTCGTTGAAATTCACAGAAGTGAGTTTCACCTTCTCCAGCTTAATTCGCATTTTCAATCGATATTTGAAAATGAGGACAAGCTGGGGAGCAGTGAAGGTCTCACCTCCGTAAACCTCCTTCTGTCGCGTCGTCCAAATCACGCCTCTCATAACTGCTAGTAAACACAGAAAAACATAGCGTTCTTCTTTCTTCATGGTCGGTGCCCAGTTGCAGCACGGGGAAACCGACTCCAGCACAAAAAACCGCTCGCTCAGCATGCGAACCGTGAAGCCTTCAACTAACTCACACAACGGTCGAACAATGGCGCAGTGGAAGAAAGCATGATCAAGGTCTTCCTCCCATTCTCCGCATCGGACACAATTGGGTGTCTCCGTAAAACCCGCTGCGTGAAGTCTTTTGCCGACCCAGAGGGCACTTCGTATTACCAGCCAGGTGAGTGATGCCTCGTAATTATCGAAGCAGCTCGACCCAGGCGCCCAAGGCCATATTAAGCGGCGCTCCTCCTTCGTAAAACCGAACTCCTCAATCTTTTCGTCTCGAACGGATCCCCTCACTAAGGCCCGATATAGCGCCTTGCGAGACAACAGCTGGGTGTCAGAGAGGCTTTCTTGGACCCGTAGAAGAAATCTCAAGGCCTGCCGACACTCGCGATAGAAAGGGCACTCGTTTCGGAACAACTTGTGTGCCTCTCCTCTAGCCGAATGCACACTCTCCAAAGCCGGAAAGGCTTTCTTAGTGTCTTCTATCCAGAAGACACCGTTTCCCTCACTTGGTGTACACATTCGATCCAGGTATATCAGCCTAAGAGTGTGTCTACGTATTAGCACACTAGGCATACCCAGACCGCCTTCAGACGGATGCAGGTAACAGACCTCCCGAGCAACCATGGCTTGCTTTCCGCGCCATAAGAATGCAAAAAGAGCACGCACCAGATCAACTAGTGTGGTTTCCGGGAGTGGAAGTACTGATAGACGGTAAAGGATCAGGGGGTAGATATGAGAATTGCATACCTCCGCCCGACCCTTCAAAGACAGATTTCTCAAGGCCCACAAATGAGATGCGACCTTGACCGCTTCCAATACCTCCGACCAATTTTTCTCCAGCTGGAGACCGGGGCCAAACCAGACGCCGAGTAGCTTGCACGGCCCATCAGTCCAACCAAAGGGTCCCTGAAGGGGCATACCCCTCCAGGCACCGATACGTAAGCCAATAGACTTAACGTAGTTAATTATGGCCCCTGTGACCTTGGCATACCGACTTGTTTCTATGTCAACGACTCTAATCTCGGCACTGCTCGTTACAAGCACAGTCACGTCGTCAGCATAGGCGGTATACTTTACCGGGGTAGAGCCACCTGGCAAAGTAATCCCGCGAAGGACCGGATTCACCCGAAGCTGGCGCAAATATGGCTCAAGCGCCAGCACATATAACATTGGGGATAACGGACAACCTTGACGGATCGATCTTGTTAACATGAAGGGTTTCGACCTCACCCCATTCACTTCTACCATAGCACCAGGGTTGGCATACAAGAGGCAAATCCAAGAGCGAAACTGGGGACCAAACCCAGCCGAGCGAAGAACAGCCTCTAGGTAACGATGGTCTACTCTGTCGAATGCTTTGGACTGATCTAAGTTGATCAGCGCGGCTTCTGTGTCGACTTTTTCTACGATCAAGCGTATCGTGTGCAAATTGTCTTGAATCGTCCGACCCTTAACAGAACAAGTCTGTTCGGGACTTATTAGACGGTGTAAGACAATCTGCAGACGATTTGCTAAGATCTTGGCCAAAATCTTTAACTCTGTGTTTAACATCGTTAAGGGCCGGAAATTACCTATCCCATCCCCTCCATTTTTATCTTTGCGTAACAATTTAATGATCCCCCTGGTAAAGTACTGAGGTATGCACCCGTTCCTAAACCAGGAGTTAAAAAGTACGGTCAGCAAAGGGATAAAAATGGGCGACAGCCTCAAATACACCTCGTAGGGCAGACCATCTATCCCAGGGGTCCTGTCTAGCCCGACCTGTTTCAAGGCCTCAATGACTTCTTCCTCTTTTATGCTACCTTCACACCTAGCTGCTTCGGTCGCCTCCAGGCGAGAAAAGTCGGCTAAATAGGTGTCAAACTGTTCAATAGTCAGACCGGGCTCCTTGGTAAAAAGTTCCTGAAAATGAGTCCGAAAACCCTCCAAGATTCCGTCGTTTGAAGTTACGGTTCGTCCGTCCGGCAATGTGACACTGGCGATGTGTCGATCTGCAGAACGTCGAAACTCCTCCGCACGCAATGACGCGGCCATGTTTGTTGCCTCGTTTGGCGCTCTTTTTAATCTAGCCCTAACTAATACTCCCTGGTCCTCCCTGTTATCCAAGGAGTCCAGTTCAGCCTTAACTACAGTATAGCTAGCACTATCCCCCTCCTCCACCGCCCTTTCTAATCTATCTTCTAGCGCCGCTTTCGCTGCTCTAGAACTACGTTTGAGCCGGCGACTAAAATCAGCAGCGAAGGACCTAATGACTTTTTTAAGGTTGCCCCACCACTTATTCCCGATGATAGCCCCCGTCAATTCCCTCTGTATTGTTAGTAGAAGCTGTTCCCGGAAGTCCTTCACATCGAACAACGACGTGTTGAACTTCCAGTAACTAGCCATCCTAGGTTTAACACTATCTAAGTTTACTCGAACCCGGACAAGCCTGTGGTCCGAATAAACTATACTATGAAAACTTGGACAGTCTAAAAGCCCTAAGTCGACTCTCCTAACTAAGAACCGATCGATGTAACTCGAAAGTTGCACCGAATCGGAGCCGCGTCTACCTGTCCAAGTCCATGCTAAATCCCCGGGTTTTTCGTTCCGAAATTTATCGACAAGATCAAACTTGTCGACAAAGTCTCGAAACGCTTTAGCATCCCGGTTCTGATTAGTATCCCTTCTGGTATTAACCCCGCGATCTAATTCGGGATCCAGGACCGCGTTCCAGTCTCCCGCTAAAACTAACCGTCGAGACGAATTCATGAAAGGCTCGATTCGCCGAAAAAAGGAAACTAGCTCAGCATGGTTATTGGGCGCATAAACCCCAATAAAACGAAATGCCACATCCTTTACGGTAACATCTAGAACGAGTAATCTTCCCTCTGGATCTGCATAAATAGGGTCACACGACGCATCAAGAGTGCGCTTAACTAGCCAAGTAACCCCCCTTGCATGGGTATCATAATGTGCTGAATAGAGCTGAAAGTCTCTAAGGAGCACACCCTGATAATCACTAGGAATGAAGTGAGTTTCCTGTATACAACAAATATCCACACCAAGGCGTTGAAGGTCGCGTGCAACTCGAAGTTTACGAGAGGCGTCCCTCAACCCTCGGACATTTAAACTAGCTAATCTTAAGGAAGCCATCTTGAGTTACTTAGGGTTGAGAAACCTAATCAAACATAGACGGTGTCAAGACACCGACAGCTGTCCCCAATGATCCAGTGGTCATCTCAGTGGTGATAGACCCGTCAGGGGACAGACCGCCGATGTCTAGGGGGAAGGTTAGTTTAACTGCCCTATAAAGTGAAGGATGGAGTTTGATGGGGACCCGTCCAACACATCGTTTTCTAATTTCGATTAATTCGGTGTCGTTGAAATAGGCTGCTGGAGGATAAAGGTTGAAAGCAGAGTTTGCTTCCTCCAGCATAGTCCATAGACCTTTGGCCTCCTCGCGTTTCCTGACAACTGTTAGTATGTGGTTTGTTTTAAAATTTTCAGGGTTAGTAATGTCTTTTTTTTGGTATGATTTGAAAGCGAGGAGGTTTCTGTATTCTTTCCTGCTATGGGACTTCATTATGGTCTCTACTTCTGCTGTGATTTTGCACACATCCTTCCCATTAAAGAAGGGTTGTTGTTTTTTTTTTCTCGATTCAGTCTCTACAGAGGGGCTTCTATGTCTTTTCTTATCTGAGGGGGGAGGAGGGGGCATGTCTGTTTTCATTGGAGAAGGGGGAGGGGTGTTCTTGGGCGTGTTGTTTGGCGAGCAGAATGGTGACGGTTTGGGGGTCTTTTTGGAGGGGGAACCTAGAGATGTCATTTTGGTGTCTCTATGGGGCAGAGGAGCTTTAGTAAGAGGGGGGGCTTTGCGAGGGATTTGCTTTTCTTTTGAGGTCGGTTTTTCAGGGAAAAGGGATTCAGGGAACTCTTTCTCCTCCGATTTTCTCCTTTTCTCATCAAGAGTTTCTTTTAGTTTCAGTAGGGTTTTGAATTTATTGCCCCCTGGGTCTTTACTTGTCCTAATTTCAATTTTCTCCTCTTTAGAGAGGGACTTAGCATAAGTCTTGGGTGGGGATTTTTTTGAAAGAGGGATGAGTGTCCAGTTGTCCTTTTTGGGGGATTGTTTTTCTGAATTAAAAGTCTTTTCAAACTCGTCAGGTGTTATTTCTTTTTTCTCTTCTGCTGGTGTCTGGGAATTGTCCTTAGGTTCTACATAACCTATTTTCCGGTCATTTGTAGTGATAATTTTTACAGCTGGCTTCCTTTTGGGGCATGTGTAAGTGAGATGGCCGACTTCCCCACATATCCAACATGCTGGTCTTCTGCCTGCGACCACGATTGGCAGCTTCTCTACTCCAGCCTCCAGGTAGTAAGGTATGCGTAGAAATGCTTCTGCATTAAGCAGAATGTCGAAAGTCCATACTCCATTATAATGGTCTTCTTCTATTCCGGTGATGTCCCCAAACTTAAGTAAGAAAGCGGCTAGGTATTCCCCGGGGACAGCACCAGGAACTTCAAAAATGGACACTGTAGTTCTTCGCCTTCCTAGGTATTCCATTCTCAGAACGTACTCGGTGGTAATAATTTCTTTTTTTGTCATTGCTATGCATTCTTCTTCCGTCTTAAAAAGAGCTGCCCATGTGTTATATCCTTTGCATTTTGTGATCCGCTCAGCTCTTAAACCTGCTGATGAAATTAATTTGGTGACAACATCTTTCGTTGATCTAATTAGTTTTTTTGTTTTACGGTCTATTACAAATAGAGAAATAGTCCTCTTAGCAAATTCTTGTAACCGCGGTTGTTCCAACTTTATACCCGTTTCAGTCGTAAATTCCACACATTTCTTTGCGTCTTCGACAAATTTAACGACGTCGATTTTTACTTTTGGTGGTTTTGTCCATCCACCTAATGCCTCATCTTCCTTCACCTCAACCGTCGGCACACAGCTAGCAGCTGCCATGGCCGGCGTATAACAAGAGGAGAGAAAGATAACAGTCCAAAAAACAAAGAAAAAAAAAGAAAAAAAAAAAAAGAATCCGGTAATTGAAAAAGTGGTGCCGGGGGAAGAAGAAGATAAGCAATAACAAATTTAACAAGGTGATAACAAAATATTAACAATATAACGTGCAGAATAACAATATACGAACCAACAAATTTTGAGCGATAAAGACGTAGTCAGACGGAGAGTAAAGGTAATATTTATTTTATTGTATAAAATAAAATTACACAAATAAAAATGTGGCACAAGGCCGAAAAAGGGGATGGGGGTTAATGTTGACCTAACTAACATAACGTTAACTTAACTAGACTCTTTCACCAAAATACCAGAATCACTCTGTGGACATCCTACTTAAAACCCGAAAGTTACAAATATATATACATGATGTGGGGGGGTTGGGGATAAAAATCTTATTTACAAAATTGGATGAAAAATATACAATGGTACAAGGTGGTTAGTAAAAAGAACCCCCTCACTACTAATTGTGGCGGATAAAAAGTTTTGCCAGTCGAAAAGATGTGGGTCCCACGAAAACTGACTTTATTCAAACACAACAAAAAAGGCCCACATCTCTGGCAAAACAGTTTATCCATCACCTAAGGGGCCGGGATTGGGGGTTATCGAACCAAAAGTGGGAAAAAAAAAAAAAAAAAAAAAAAAAAAAGGGGGGGGGACGCTGGGACAGGGAAAACCAAAAAAGGGGATTGGGGCGATGATAGCATGCATACTCTAGCTAAGTTAAAAATCGAACAAAAAAGCCTAACTAGCCTACTCTAGGAGGTCCGATGCATGTCTATGTTTGATCAAGTCACCCAAAATCCTTAAAAAAACCTAAGCCACTCAAAAAAGAAATTCAAGATTAGCTCCATTCACTTTACACAATCGCGAAACTTTCACCCACCTGTCGTTGAAATTCACAGAAGTGAGTTTCACCTTCTCCAGCTTAATTCGCATTTTCAATCGATATTTGAAAATGAGGACAAGCTGGGGAGCAGTGAAGGTCTCACCTCCGTAAACCTCCTTCTGTCGCGTCGTCCAAATCACGCCTCTCATAACTGCTAGTAAACACAGAAAAACATAGCGTTCTTCTTTCTTCATGGTCGGTGCCCAGTTGCAGCACGGGGAAACCGACTCCAGCACAAAAAACCGCTCGCTCAGCATGCGAACCGTGAAGCCTTCAACTAACTCACACAACGGTCGAACAATGGCGCAGTGGAAGAAAGCATGATCAAGGTCTTCCTCCCATTCTCCGCATCGGACACAATTGGGTGTCTCCGTAAAACCCGCTGCGTGAAGTCTTTTGCCGACCCAGAGGGCACTTCGTATTACCAGCCAGGTGAGTGATGCCTCGTAATTATCGAAGCAGCTCGACCCAGGCGCCCAAGGCCATATTAAGCGGCGCTCCTCCTTCGTAAAACCGAACTCCTCAATCTTTTCGTCTCGAACGGATCCCCTCACTAAGGCCCGATATAGCGCCTTGCGAGACAACAGCTGGGTGTCAGAGAGGCTTTCTTGGACCCGTAGAAGAAATCTCAAGGCCTGCCGACACTCGCGATAGAAAGGGCACTCGTTTCGGAACAACTTGTGTGCCTCTCCTCTAGCCGAATGCACACTCTCCAAAGCCGGAAAGGCTTTCTTAGTGTCTTCTATCCAGAAGACACCGTTTCCCTCACTTGGTGTACACATTCGATCCAGGTATATCAGCCTAAGAGTGTGTCTACGTATTAGCACACTAGGCATACCCAGACCGCCTTCAGACGGATGCAGGTAACAGACCTCCCGGAGCAACCATGGCTTGCTTTCCGCGCCATAAGAATGCAAAAAGAGCACGCACCAGATCAACTAGTGTGGTTTCCGGGAGTGGAAGTACTGATAGACGGTAAAGGATCAGGGGGTAGATATGAGAATTGCATACCTCCGCCCGACCCTTCAAAGACAGATTTCTCAAGGCCCACAAATGAGATGCGACCTTGACCGCTTCCAATACCTCCGACCAATTTTTCTCCAGCTGGAGACCGGGGCCAAACCAGACGCCGAGTAGCTTGCACGGCCCATCAGTCCAACCAAAGGGTCCCTGAAGGGGCATACCCCTCCAGGCACCGATACGTAAGCCAATAGACTTAACGTAGTTAATTATGGCCCCTGTGACCTTGGCATACCGACTTGTTTCTATGTCAACGACTCTAATCTCGGCACTGCTCGTTACAAGCACAGTCACGTCGTCAGCATAGGCGGTATACTTTACCGGGGTAGAGCCACCTGGCAAAGTAATCCCGCGAAGGACCGGATTCACCCGAAGCTGGCGCAAATATGGCTCAAGCGCCAGCACATATAACATTGGGGATAACGGACAACCTTGACGGATCGATCTTGTTAACATGAAGGGTTTCGACCTCACCCCATTCACTTCTACCATAGCACCAGGGTTGGCATACAAGAGGCAAATCCAAGAGCGAAACTGGGGACCAAACCCAGCCGAGCGAAGAACAGCCTCTAGGTAACGATGGTCTACTCTGTCGAATGCTTTGGACTGATCTAAGTTGATCAGCGCGGCTTCTGTGTCGACTTTTTCTACGATCAAGCGTATCGTGTGCAAATTGTCTTGAATCGTCCGACCCTTAACAGAACAAGTCTGTTCGGGACTTATTAGACGGTGTAAGACAATCTGCAGACGATTTGCTAAGATCTTGGCCAAAATCTTTAACTCTGTGTTTAACATCGTTAAGGGCCGGAAATTACCTATCCCATCCCCTCCATTTTTATCTTTGCGTAACAATTTAATGATCCCCCTGGTAAAGTACTGAGGTATGCACCCGTTCCTAAACCAGGAGTTAAAAAGTACGGTCAGCAAAGGGATAAAAATGGGCGACAGCCTCAAATACACCTCGTAGGGCAGACCATCTATCCCAGGGGTCCTGTCTAGCCCGACCTGTTTCAAGGCCTCAATGACTTCTTCCTCTTTTATGCTACCTTCACACCTAGCTGCTTCGGTCGCCTCCAGGCGAGAAAAGTCGGCTAAATAGGTGTCAAACTGTTCAATAGTCAGACCGGGCTCCTTGGTAAAAAGTTCCTGAAAATGAGTCCGAAAACCCTCCAAGATTCCGTCGTTTGAAGTTACGGTTCGTCCGTCCGGCAATGTGACACTGGCGATGTGTCGATCTGCAGAACGTCGAAACTCCTCCGCACGCAATGACGCGGCCATGTTTGTTGCCTCGTTTGGCGCTCTTTTTAATCTAGCCCTAACTAATACTCCCTGGTCCTCCCTGTTATCCAAGGAGTCCAGTTCAGCCTTAACTACAGTATAGCTAGCACTATCCCCCTCCTCCACCG